>NC_134577.1:132261262-132572401 GCF_050947875.1 Dermacentor variabilis | reverse complement strand
CAAGCAATAAAAAAAATAAGAATCTTGATTTCGTTCGCATCGAACGCAGCTGTCTGGTCTCGTTTCTGCGACATGGTGCCGTGACCAGGATAGTAGCTACTCCTCTTCCGATTGGCCACGGACTGCTAGAACGACGGACTGGCCACAGAAGACGGACGAAGAGGAGGCCTGAAGGCGAACCAACAGCAGCAAGGCGAGACATCGACAGCAAGGAGCGGCACGGAGACAGAAGGCGACCAAGACTCAGAAGAGGGCTCGCCGCTAGAATCTGTAAGCGAAGAGCAGTTTCCTCAGTTAGTCAAGATCAACAGAGAAGTGATTTTGAAAAAGAAAAAAAAAACGCTGAGGGCACAAATAACCAACTTAGTGAGCGATGCTGAAGAGAAACTAGAAGAAAATCAGGATCTTACAGTGATGGCGCTGATAGCCAGCCAGATCAAAGGTATTGCAGACTCGCTAATGAAAGCAGACGAAGAGATGGAGCAGTTCATAACACCCGAAACAGCTGACTCGGAGTTTGCGAAAATCACTGAGTAGGAGTTAAAGATAATAAGCGCTCTGCACAGGATGAACGCGTACCTTTCTCGACACGAAATACGGGAAACAGCGAGGGAGCAACCCAACTTTAATGGAGAAGCTAGACAATCGCAGCAAAGCAACAATAGTGAAGCTACCAAAGCTAGAAATAATGAAGTTTGACGGCGATAAAATAAAATGGCAGAGATTGTGGCGCCAATTTGAAACAGCTGTACATGAAAGAACCGACTTGAACGAAAATCAGAAATTTACGTACCTTCTGTCCTCACTAACCGGAAAAGTGGCAGCTGCCGGGGAGGGACTAGATTTTTCCGACAATAACTATGGGAATGCCATTGATCTGCTCAAGCAGAAGTACGGAAAAGATGACGTGCTGGTAGAAATGCATATGAAAGAACTAACTTGAATACAGTGGCAAGCTACAACGACCATGACGGTTTAAGAAAGCTGTCACAAAAGCTGCAGGTGCACATACGTGGATTGGAATCCTTAGGATTGAAAAGCGAGTCCTATGCAGCGATGTTGCTTCCGATCCTGAGAAAAGCTTTGCCAGTGGATCTGTACATTGGATTCCAGTTAAAAGAACGAGGAGTGATCAGTAGACCCTCAGCACAAGATCAGAATGTGGCTTTACGTCAAGAAGACATCCTTAGGCGCTTGATAAAATACGTAGAAGCTCAGGTAGAATGCAGAGAGGAATTGTCGACCGAAAGGAGAGAAAGCTACGGGAACCGAACGGAGAGTAAGCAGCAGGCAAGAACTGTTAATTTTCAAACTAGAGCTGCAATGTTTTGCATATTTTGCGAGAATACTACTCATTATACTGATGATTGTGGAAAAACGATACCTTATGAAGACAAGAAAATAAAGCTCAAAAAGGCAAGCAGATGTTTCCGCTGTACCAGGCCTCGCCATACTGCTAAAATATATAAGGCAAAAATTAGGTGCAAAATATGTCGAAAATGGCATGCGACGTCTATGCGCCCAAGCAAAGAACTGACTGCACAGTGTACAGCATCTACTCCTAGTGAAATTGAAAATCAGGAAGAGAAAACATCTACTTGCCAGTTTATGAACCTCTCATCAAGTGTTTTTCTGCAAACTGTTATCAGGCAGTCATGTTATTGTCGTGTTCTGCTGGACGTCAAGGCAAGCCTCGAGGAGCAGCATTCTCAGGACAAAGCGGCACTCCTCTCTGAGCAGGTGGTGCGTACCAAGGAGCTGCTGAGCAAGCATCGGGAAGAAATGGAGCAGCTAGAGAAGACGGCGGAGGCAAGGCTAGCTGACGAGCGGAGACGCATGACGGAAGAGCTGGACGTCCTTCGTTGCAGCCTCTCAGAAAAGGAACAGGCTCTTAGCCAGTATACCAACGAACAGCAGGTGAAGGCTTCTGCCGAAATGGCATAGCTTATCAACAAACACGGTGAAAAGGTCCAAACAGTGTCCTCTGCCCTCGAGGAAGAGCAGAAAACGACAGAGTCACTGTGCAGTGCACTTGATTCCCTCAAGAAGGAAAGGGACAAAATCGTAGAGCTTGCAGAGAGCATCACAAGGGCCAGGTTTAACTCGGCGGTTGACCCAAGCACTGCAGTTAGACGACTTGCAGAAGAGAATGCGACGTTGCGACGAGAGCCGCAAGGGTCACGCGCCGAATATGAGTCTATGCTCTCTGAGGAGAAGTCTAGGCTGAAAGATGAAGTGGAGACTGTTCGTGCCGAGTACGAGTCTACACTGAAGAATATTGAGGAGAAGCTCCGAGGGACCGAGGTCGACCACAGGAGACATCTGAAGGAAGTGCTTGCAAGACAGAAGCTGTACCAGGAAGAAGTGAAGTTGAAAGACGAAGAGCTACTTCTACTGAAGCACGAAGTGGAGCAGTACGCTGACACGCTTGGCTCGCAAAGGCTGGAGTATGTATGGCCAGGAGCGGGAAAACATGGAACGGAGTCTGGAGGCCAAGCACGCTGCCGGGATCGAGTCACTCAAGTCAGAGCACGAAGAAAACACTGAGATGCTGAGAGAGAGTCTGCAACGGGAGCTGCTGGTACGCCATATTCATCAACTAACGCTGCATGGAGGAATAAGCGACGCATCATCGCAGCTTCGAATTAAGTACTGGATAATACAAGGAAGACAGCCGGTGAAGAAGATAACTGACGGATGTCTAAAGTGCCAACGATTTAACGGCAGACCACTACACTAAAAAACAGCCCCAATTCATGCTGACAGAGTCAGCTTTGTTGCACCATTTACAGTGACAAGGCAAGGACGTTCAACAATAACAGAGACAGCAATGGTATGATTAAAGAACTACAGGAAGAAGTCTTTAAAAGAGCAAGCCAAGGAGATCAAATCAAATGGAAGTACATCAAATGGAAGTCGACGCGACACTTCGTATAGTCCGTCGGTAGGGCCTCGAAGCAGATACCACTGCAAAAAGAGCAGTTCTTTCTTCAGGCGTTGTTCACGGCTTGCTACCGTTGCTGCCAAGTGACTGGCCGCTGCATGTTCTCCGCTTTTCTTTGGTCGAGCTGGCAGGCTGCGCATGTGCAGATAATGCTGGCAGGCAATCCCTCGTCGCCAGAGCAGATGCGCATGAAATTCGCATCCACGGGAAGGTCCTCGCAAGAGCAGATCCACGTGAAATTCGCAGCCAGAAGTCGACGCGACACTTCGTATAGGCCGTCGGTAGGGCCTCGAAGCAGACACCACTGCAAAAAGAGCAGTTTTTTTCTTCAGGCGTTGTTCACGGTTTGCTACCGTTGCTGCCAAGTGACCGGCCACTGCATGTTCTCCGCTTTTCTTGGGTCGAGCTGGCTGGCTGCGCATGTGCAGATAATGCAGGCAGGCAATCGCTTGTCGCTAGAGCAGATACACATGAAATTTGCATCCACGAGAAGGTCCTCGCAAGAGCAGATCTACGTGAATCCGCAGCCAGAAGTCGACGCGACACTTCGTATACTCCGTCGGTAGGCCCTGCGAGCAGATAGCACTGCAAAAAGAGCAGTTTTTTCTTCAGACGTTGTTCAAGGCTTGCTGCAGCTGTAGCCAAGTGCAAGATGATTCCACCTGATCTTCCGGCACAAGCTGCTGACCTCCGCCATCTCTAAGAAACTTACCGCGGCATTTTTTACCTTGACGGCCGCCCAGTAGCCCACACATCTGTGGTCACCCGTCGCATTTACAACGGGAACGGCAAACCATTACGCCGCCGGCCGTACCGTGTTTCCCATGCTGAACGACATGTGATACAACGAGCAGTCGACAAGATGTTTACGAAAGCCGTTCTCGAGTCACCTTGCAGTCTGTGGACGTCCCCTGTTGTTTTTGTGAAGAAGGGCGCCAGTTGGTGATATTGTGTGCACCACAGACACCTCAACATAAGCAAACGCAAGAATGTCTACGCTTTGACACGTGGTGATGACGCCTTGGGCTGTTGGCACGGAGCCAAGTATTTTTCATCGATATACCTGAGATCAGGCTATTGGCAAATCTCGGCAGATGACATGGACCACGCGAAAACTGCCTTCGTAACATCTGACGGCCTCTACCAAGTCAACGTTACGCCGTTCGGCTTTTGTAACGCCCCGGCAACCTTCTAAGGAATGATGGATTCATTCGCGGCAATAAATGGTCCACATTTCTGTGTTATCTAGACAATGTCATACTTTTTTCACCAACTTTCACGAGTCACATAATGCACCTATCGGCTATTCTTGCTGTTTTCCAAAGCGCGGGCCTGCAAATGAAGTGATCCAAGTGCCACTTTGGACATCGTCAAATTACCGCTCTTGACTATCTCCTCACTGCTGCTGGCGTTCAACTCTGATAAGCCTCGCGCAGTCCAGGACATTCCCGTCCCGTCTTCCGCCGCACACGTGAGAAGCTCGCTAGGCTATGCTCGTGTTTGCGTCGCTTAATCAAGAATTTTGCCGAAGCCACTCGCCCACTCACCGACTTACTTATGAAGGACGTTGTTTTCGATGGGGCCTTGCCGAGATTAAAGCCTTCTCCGCCCTCGTACACTTGCTCACCGCACCCGCCCCCCGTTGCTGGCTCATGATCCAACTCCGTTGCCACTGAACTTCACACGGATGCCAGTGGCCATGGAAGTGGTTATGTACTTGTTTCATGGCAGCGTAACGCAGAGCGCCTAATTGCACATGCTAGCCGCGTCCTGTCACCTTCCGAGAGGAATTTTTCAATTAGCGAACATGAGGGCCTGGCGTTAGTTCGGGCAGTTGCTAAATTTCGCTAAAGTTGCTAAACGGCCGCACATTTTTCGTGGTTACCGGTCACCATGCCTCGTGCCGGCACTTCTCACCTAATTACCCCACTGGACGACTGGGTATAAATGGGCGTTACGACTCCAAGAACATCCCATTGCTGTTTGATACAAGTCAGGCCGTTTGCACAAGGACGCCCACTGCCTCTCCCGTCATCCTCTTTATCGCCCTGAATATGATGCGCCTGACACCATATCTTGCGTAGTGGTCATTCCTGATCTGCACGACATCTGCACTGAACAACGGCGTGATCACTGCTTACGTGTTCTCATCGATCATGTCAATAGTGGACATTCGAAGCCCATTTTGCGCCAGTTCGCAAATTTCATGACGGCCCCACTGCAAGCCATCTCGGCGTTTCGCGCACTTACGCCTGCGTACCGCACCGCTTCTCCTGGCCAGGCCTGTAACGCTCTGTGCACCGCTGCGTTGCAGCCGATGCGCTCTGTCAGCGCCGCAAAAAAAAAGTGCTTTGCACCCCGCTGGACTCCTTCACCCCGTCGATATGCCCTCAGAACCATTCTTTCAAGTCAGTCTCGATCTTCTCGGCCTTTTTCCGAAGACGAAATCTGGCAACAAGTGGGTCGTCCCGACTGATTACGCGACCCGCTAGGCGATCATGCTAGCTTTGCACACCAGTTGTGCAGCTGAGTTGTGAGGTTTCCTTTTACATGGCGGCATACCTGCATCACGGCGCACCCCGGCAGCTCCTCACTGATCGCGGCCGTACCTTCTCCAGAGTATTGGAAGGTCTACTTCGCTTCTGTTCTACGGAGCACAAGCTTTCCAGCGCCTACAACCGGCAGACAAACAGACTGACGGAGCGGCTCACTTGCATGTTGACAGAAATGATATTTACGTTTCTAACGAGCACAGTGATTGCGACAGCACGTTACCATTCGTGACCTTCGCCTATAATTATTCCTGTCACGAGACCGCTGGCTTTAAACCCTTTTACCTTCCCTTCAACCGCCACCCTTCAATTCCCTTTGAAACACTCTTTTTTTAAACCTCGACGAAGACTGCCACTGAATATTCTGAAGACGTTATCACCAGAGCTCACACGGCACACCAGATTGCCGGATCCCGGCTCACTGAGTCTCAGCCCGCGCAGAAGATCCGGTAGTAAAGCCAACATCGGGACGTTCGATTACCTCCTGGCTCCATTGTCCTCTTATGGACACCATGTCACCCCGTCGGCATGTCTGAAAAGCTGCTGCCGTGCTACACAGGGCCTTACACGATATTGCGTCAGCGGGGCGATGTGAACTACGATATCACTCCGCTGCACTCATGTGTCCCCACGGAAGTTGTGCATGCGTTCCGGCTGAAGCCTTACATTGCCGCGAGTTGACCTCCCTTATTGCTGACACCGACACGTTGGCTCTACAATCACGCAACCAGGAGTGGCGCCAGTCAGAAGTAGAGGATTTCACGTGTACAGGTGGAATAGGTCTCGACAGCCATCTTGTTTATGGATTGCTCTCCCTCTTTTAAATAGTGTAAATACATCTTCATATGCGACTTCTGCAACCTAACAATATACATGAAAAACGCGGAAATGCTTTTCTCATTTAACCATCGGGCCGATTTTAATGAAGTTTGTTGGATTGAGAGCGAATGTTAAATTCTAGTGACTCTTCGAAGGGGAATTTCAATTTAGGGCCTGAATTTTTCATAGAATATTCAAATATTGATAAGTTTGAAAGACATAGAAGCACGAAGTTTATAACTTCGTAGCTCTTCATCTAGAACCAACATCGTAGTTCTGTAAAGTGCATCCATCAGAGCATCCAAAGTGAACAAATTCGATATTACAATTTATATCTTACAAGAATTTGTGTCATTGTTTACAAGGCTTTCGCAAACGTTCTCCACACATATTAGTGGTCTTTCTCAGAACTTTATATAATGCATGAATTTTGTCCGCTTTATATTGACACGTGTACTTCTTTATCTTTATCGGGCGACCACTTCTCACCGCCTAACAAATGTTATCGCACAGCGCAGGGCGCGCCTGCATGTAAAGGAAGTTTCTGGAATGTTATCGATGGTTCCGTCCACTGTCTTTCACCGCAACTTGTGTAATGTAATTGCATGTATGCGCGACGTGAATAGTGTAGAACTTTGTGGAACACACGCGGGTCCCCGCGGTTACTCTGGAACATTCGACGACTGATCTATGAAAGCCGACGCGCTTGACCCGCTCATCAGATTTTCGACGATCGTTGACCGTGTTCGCC
Source organism: Dermacentor variabilis (assembly GCF_050947875.1). Taxonomy (NCBI): domain Eukaryota; kingdom Metazoa; phylum Arthropoda; class Arachnida; order Ixodida; family Ixodidae; genus Dermacentor; species Dermacentor variabilis. The sequence goes on along the minus strand of NC_134577.1, from coordinate 132,565,335 downwards.
GCTATATTGTTGTGCTATAAGCATAGCCTGTTTTTGTGGGCACAGGTTCGCCCAATAAAAGTTAGTTTTGTCTTTCACAACATTGCTACTGTGTTCTTCAACGTCACAACCACGTGACATCTGGTGCAGGTGCTTTTTGTTCATGTACCGGGCGCCCCCGACAAGCCGTGATCCAAGCCCGGACCGCAATAAGAACACCAACGTAGTCCCGGACCATGGAGCAAGCCGCCGTCGTCAACAGCTGTTCCTGGAGCACGGACTTCCACCTGTGAAGACCAAGAAGCTTGTGGCCAAGGCAACCACAATGGCAGCCCCAGCGTCCCCCATCGTGCTGCAGCAGCCCAGGGTTCAACATTCGAGGGCCCGGAAATCTGGCTCGAGACGTATGAGAGGGTCGCTGCATTTAACAGCTGGAACAGCGACGACAAATTGCGACATGTCTTCTTCGCATTGGAAGACGCTGCCAGGACGTGGTTCGAGAGTCGAAAAGCCACCTTAACGAAGTGGGATTCATTCCGAAGCGGCTTCTTGCAAACATTTACAAGCGTGGTGTGAAAAGAGCGAGCCCAAGCTCTACTAGAAACCAGAGCACAGCTGCCAAATGAGACGATCGCGATCTTCACGTGGCAGATGGCCAGTCTTTTCCGGCACGCCGACCCGGAACTGTCAGAGGAGAAAAAATTGCAGGACGCTTAAGCTTCGCCTTCAAGAGTGGAACGCGACAGCGTTCCCGTCGACCCGCCAAGGGGTCTAAGACAATGCGCTACGGCGCAGCGATCACTTACGAGGCGCCCCGCATCGGACTTTGCGCCCACCTATCATGCGGTGAGCGTCGAGCAACGCAGCGTTCGGCGCGGCAACGAAACGTGCGGCTGAGCATACGGAACGAACCAAAGAACTCGGTGTCTCGGAGGGGGAAACGATCTACGCCAGCCAAACGTCGTGATCGGCACGGGCACAGAGATAGATAGATAGTAATCTTAAGAAAGGAACGGCGCTTGATTCTGCAACCCGTGTGGGAGCACGGCGAAGCATCGTCAGGGGAGAGGGAGTGGGGGCCGCGACGCGCCTGGCACCGGTCCCGAAACAGCCCCAATGCGCGCGTGGCGCGCCACCTGTCGGGGCAGCGCCGTACATTGAGAGGAGGGGGTCTTCTGTGTTTGCCGCAAGATGGCTCTGCGTGTGCGGTAAGCGCCAAAGAAATGTAGCGGAAACGTACTTCGCTACTCGTGAAACTGCGACTTCTGTAAGTTACATGCTCATAATTACCGACATACACCGCAGTATAACTTTCTACGGCACGTTTCTAAGGCAACACCGCATTCACTAGAAGCGCTTTTGTACAGCTTTCAAGCATCGAACTCGTGGCTGAGTGGTAGCGTCTCCGTCTCACACTCTAGAGACCCTGGTTCGATTCCCACCCAGTCCATCTTGCAACTGTTCTTTATTCATGAAATGCCTGCCGTGATTTATCACTCACGGCCAACGCCACGGACGCCGACGCCGACGACACCGGCTTTTCTGCGACACGAGCTCCTTAACGCTATCGCGTTAAAAAGTCCGCTTGCTGAAGCGGGGCGTCAAGGAAGAACTTTTCGCCGGACTTCTTTGTAACCCACTGAAGACTGTAGCTGAGTTTTCTGCAGAGGCATCGACGATCGAGAAAACTCTGGAGATGCGCACCCGGCAATATAACCGCGAGGGTCTCACGCCGCAGTACGCCATCCAAGGACTGGGTTCCGACGCGACCATCAAGAGACCATCAGGACCATTGTGCGCGATGAACTGAGCAAGGTCTTGCCTTCATCGCAGCATCAAGTGGCCTCGATCGCCGACATCGCGAAAGATGAGGTTCAGCGATCGCTTGGGGTTCCTGAATTGCAACCTCAATTACCGCAGCCCCAGCCAAAAGCGATGACCTACGCCGCCATCGCACGCCGTCAAGGCCCCCCTCTGCGACCGCACCAGGGCCCTGTAAAGCCTGGGATACATGGAGCGAAAAACCGGCGTCCAGGCGGCGAAAAACGCGCGGCGTCGAACGCTCGCCCCTCGGCGTCCAAAACCTTGACTCCCGCCGGCTATCCGGACCGATCGGAATAACCATAGAATTTCTCACTATAACACCTAGAGGGTTATCTGGCGCCACCGTCTATGGGAGTTTCTTAAGGGGGCACCGTGCCGTCATGGGAATGACGGTATATGTGTCTGCGAGGCTCGTGTTGGCTGGTGCCTCTTACAATTGTAAGAGGCTTCGTCTAAAACGTGGATATGGCTACGCAAATAACGCGTTCTCAAAGTAAAATCTTCATAAAATGTTTCCATTTCCGCATATTACATCTTTACTCACCTACAATGCATGACCAAGCGAAGAAAAGCAAGAACAGACGACCAACTGTTTCAAAGCGAGCGCGAACCTTGTCGTCTGTCCTCCAACTTAGCGGCCCGCTGATACTTTTTACGTAACATGTAGTCGTACACACAATAACAAGTTCTCATAGTTAAACAAAACATGTTTTCGCGTAATAATAAAACTAAAACAGCTTTTCACGTGCTGTTCTAGTAGAAAATGAATGATTGTGACAGACGGAACGGTACTTGCCAAGCGCGTCTTCAAGGTGTCCTGTCTCTACGAGAACGATGCCAATCCGAATCCACAATATACCGGCATTCCCATGCATACCACAGCGCAGCAGCGCCAGGTTTCCCTCTAGGTAATGTAGTGAGAAACTCTATGGGAAAAACCGACGCCCGGCGATCGACGCCGGCGGAAGTGGCGGCAGTGCCTCTCGTGCTCACCAGGCGTCGCGACGATCGATCTCCCACCGACTTCCGGTAGCCGTCGAACGTTTTTGTGCGTTTTTCCTTTTTAGCTGGTGCCTCCGTGGGAGCGTCAGTCACGCGGCCGCGCTGGAGCGACGGAATGTGGGCGTTTGCGCTTGTTTGGACGCGCACTTTTGGTCTCTCTGCGCGTGAAAAGGAAACCATCGATCGTTACAGCCGAATATTGAATGTTTCAGAGCATTAAATTAAGAGTCCAAATTTGTGTATACATATTTTTCGTCTACAAACTTAAGTGACGTGCTCACGAAAGAGATAATTATATATGCGGTATAGTTTTCTTACCAACCCTTTCAAAACTTGCAATTACTGTGAAATATCCTGCTTACAACCTTTATTCTGCGTAAGCGTGTTGATTATTACTCGATATGCAGGAAAATAAGTGACAGCAAAGGTAAACTTTACCCATATTTACAACGTCAAATTGCAGTAAACTCGGCGGACGATAAGTACATCATGGAAGTCTAAAAAAATAGAATTGGTGCCGATGTGCTCAATAACATTTCCTCGTTTTAAGAAGTTTCGTCGGGGGTGATGGGGTATTAAACTCCTTGAATTTACTGGTGACGCCAGCGTCACTATAACCGTCGCGTGGGTGCTATGAGCTAGCACTGGCTAATCTGAACAATATTTCGTCTTTTCCCAACTCTTGGTGGTCCTTGATCGCACAGATTGCGCTCTTTTCTTTTCCAAAAGGTAGGCTTCCATTCATACTCTGGAACATCGGCGAAGATTGTTGATGGCACCGCATCGTCTTTCGACTGAGGCACATTGCCAAAGAGTAAGGTGCCTGGTGGTGGTCTCGTGCTGACGATGCCCTCTCGGTGAGCGCATATTTCCCCCCCTCTCTTTTAAGAGATTCAATACATACAAGCATTTGTCTCACAAACCAGATTTATTTCAAGGGAATTTTCCACGTCTCAATAATTTCTCTCGTCGTATTCGAGTGCTGATTGCCGTGTTATAGTTTGTTAACGAAGCTTCCACTCAAGTCTAAATATTGTAAGGCAGTTTGTCGTGTGCGTACCATGGCCACGCATGCTTATATCGCCTTTCCGTTTCTCTAGCACGGTTGTGCTTTAAAACCACGGCGCTGCCAGTTTGCTTCAGAGACTTTCCTTTCCTTCCCTCTTCTCCGCCCTGAAACTGGCTCTCTTAACTGCTACACGCACAGACAAAGCAACAGCGCGCGCTTTAGATCCTATAGATGAGATGTATATTTACAATTATAATTAGGGTTATAATTATATTCGAGTGCTGATTGCCGTGTTATAGTTTGTTAACGAAGCTTCCCCTCAAGTCTAAATATTGTAAGGCAGTTTGTCGTGTGCGTATCATGGACACGCATGCTTATATCGCCTTCCGTTTCTCTACTACGGTTGCGCTTTAAAACCACGGCGCTGCAAGTTTGCTTCAGAGACTTTCCTTTCCTCCACTCTTCTCCGCCCTTAAACTGGCTCTCTTAACTACTACACGCACAGACAAAGCAACAGCGCGCGCTTTAGATCCTATAGATGAGATGAATATTTACAATTATTATTAGGGTTATAATTATATTCGAGTGCTGATTGCCGTGTTATAGTTTGTTAACGAAGCTTCCCCTCAAGTCTAAATATTGTAAGGCAGTTTGTCGTGTGCGTATCATGGACACGCATGCTTATATCGCCTTCCGTTTCCCTACCACGGTTGCGCTTTAAAACCACGGCGCTGCAATATTGCTTTCCTCTTCTTCCTTCTTCTCCGCCCTTAAACTGGCTCTCTTAACTACTACACGCAGAGACAAAACAACAGCGCGCGCATGCGATCCCATAGATGAGATGAATACATATATATAGAAAAGTATCAGTCATAGCTCTCGTAGTATAGCCTTCTGAGCCGTTTCCCTTTTTTTTCTTTTATTTTTTTATTTGAAAGAAGTCCTATTAGGGTTATTATAATTACACGAAGGTATTTCGCCGTCACCAGCAGCAGTACTTGAGATAGCTATTCCGGCGGCTAGCTTCCCACGCTATGCGTGCCGCCCTCGCACCTGTTTAAGCTTTTTCCTAGACGCTAGAGCTATACAATGTCCGCGCAACCTTGAGCGATCGGAAAGCGCGTTTTCCAATCTTGGCCAGCGGAGAGGGGAGACTTCGTTCCGGCCGCGAAACTCTCTACATCTCAGTAAGGTGCCTGGTGGTGGTCTCGTGCTGACGATGCCCTCTCGGTGAGCGCATATTTCCCCCCTCATCTTTTAAGAGATTCAATACATACAAGCATTTGTCTCGCAAACCAGATTTATTTCAAGGGAATTTTCCACGTCTCAATAATTTCTCTCGTCGTATTCGAGTGCTGATTGCCGTGTTATAGTTTGTTAACGAAGCTTCCCCTCAAGTCTAAATATTGTACGGCAGTTTGTCGTGTGCGTACCATGGCCACGCATGCTTATATCGCCTTTCCGTTTCTCTACCACGGTTGCGCTTTAAAACCACGGCGCTGCAAGTCTGCTTCAGAGACTTTCATTTCCTTCCCTCTTCTCCGCCCTTAAACTGGCTCTCTTAACTACTACACGCACAGACAAAGCAACAGCGCGCGCTTTAGATCCTATAGATGAGATGAATATTTACAATTATAATTAGGGTTATAATTATATTCGAGTGCTGATTGCCGTGTTATAGTTTGTTAACGAAGCTTCCCCTCAAGTCTAAATATTGTAAGGCAGTTTGTCGTGTGCGTATCATGGACACGCATGCTTATATCGCCTTCCGTTTCTCTACCACGGTTGCGCTTTAAAACCACGGCGCTGCAATATTGCTTTCCTCTCCTTCCTTCTTCTCCGCCCTTAAACTGGCTCTTTTAACTACTACACGCAGAGACAAAACAACAGCTCGCGCATGCGATCCCATAGATGAGATGAATACATATATATAGAAAAGTATCAGTCATAGCTCTCGTAGTATAGCCTTCTGAGCCGTTTCCCTTTTTTTTCTTTTATTTTTTTTTCTTTGAAAGAAGTCCTATTAGGGTTATTATAATTACACGAAGGTATTTCGCCCTCGCCAGCAGCAGTACTTGAGATAGCTATTCCGGCGGCTAGCTTCCCACGCTATGCGTGCCGCCCTCGCATCTGTTTAAGCTTTTTTCTAGACGCTAGAGCTATACAATGTCCGCGCAACCTTGAGCGATTGGAAAGCGCGTTTTCCACTCTTGGCCGGCGGAGAGATGAGACTTCGTTCCGGCCGCGAAGCTCTCTACATCTCAGTAAGGTGCCTGGTGGTGGTCTCGTGCTGACGATGCCCTCTCGGTGAGCGCATATTTCCCGCCTCATCTTTTAAGAGATTCAATACATACAAGCATTTGTCTCGCAAACCAGATTTATTTCAAGGGAATTTTCCACGTCTCAATAATTTCTCTCGTCTTATTCGAGTGCTGATTGCCGTGTTATAGTTTGTTAACGAAGCTTCCCCTCAAGTCTAAATATTTTAAGGCAGTTTCCTAGTCTCTAAAGCCGCTCGAGTTCACGCTGCTCCTCTGGCGGCCATTTTTCCAAGAAATTATGCCTTCCAACCACTCAGAATCGACTGCCGCGGACAACATCAGTCCCTCTCCACATAAGTATGAGGCTCAGAGCAGGAGCTATGGCGCTTGAAAGTAACCGTTGGCTTGACGAACCAACCGACTGAGCTACCTTCCCGGGCAACATTGAAGGATCGCGAGTTCAAATCACATGTTATGTTCCTTTCCCCCCTTTTTTTCTTTCTTTTAATGTATTTTCCTTCATTTTATCACTGTACGGAAACCCTCCTAAAAAAAATTATATAACCTCAATTATGTGTGGCCACACATGTGCAGGTCATAAATACCAGGTTCTCTAGCCGAGTGCCATCCATGCGGTATAACCGAGCTCAGATTGGTCCACCTTGACTGATCAAATAGGGCACCACTGTAGGTTAAATGAGGCGTACAACTCCTGTGGGACCCGCCGTGGTTGCTCAGTGGTTATTGTGTTAGACTGCTGAGCACGAGGTCGCGGGATCGGACCCCGGCCACGGCGGCCGCATTTCGATGGGGGCGAAATGCGAAAACACCCGTGTACTTAGAATTAGGTGCACGTTAAAGAACCCCAGGTGGTCGAAATTTTCGGAGTCCTCCACTACGGCGTGCATAATCAGAAAGTGGTTTTGTCGCGCAAAACCCCATAATTCAATTTTTAATTTAACTCCTGCGGGGACGGTAGAGTATCCGTCTCCAGTGCAAGAGGACCGTGATTCAAATCCCGGTGCCGCGCGATTCTCCACCGGAAAATACAAAAAAAAACCGTGTGTTGAGAAAATTGCACAAACAGGCCTGGAGTGCGGCCTCATCCCGGTAACCAGAACCGGTAACGCACTCTCTCACCAGAGCAGGATTGGCCACCCTGGTGCAGTACTTGGCCACAACCTCCTATATGAATACAACAATCAAACCCCGGCCCTCAGTCCCCAGCAGCCGCGAAGCAACTGACCATGGCTGCGGTCAGGTCTGTGACGCTGCAGAGGGTGCTAAGAATACCTGGCTCCGGACAGGCCGCCATTGGAATCTGAACCTGGCAACGTTTAACATTAGAACGCTATCTAGTGAGGCGAGTCTAGCAGTGTTATTGCAGGAATTAGAGGGTAGTAACTGGGATATAATAGGGCTCAGTGAGGTTAGGAGGACAAAAGAAGCATATACAGTGCTAAAAAGCGGTCATGTGCTGTGTTACCGGGGCTTATCGGAGAGACGAGAACTAGGAATCGTATTCCTGATTAATAAGGAAATAGCTGGTAACATACAGGAATTCTATAGCATTAACGAGAGGGTGGCAGGTCTTGTTGTGAAACCTAATAAGAGGTACAAATTGAAGGTGGTACAAGTCTATGCCCCTACATGCAGTCATGATGACCAGGAAGTCGAAAGCTTTTATGAAGACGTGGAATCGGCGATGGGTAAAGTCAAAACAAAATACACTATACTGATGGGCGACATCAATGCCAGGGTAGGCAAGAAGCAGGCTACAAGTCAGTGGGGGAATATGGCATAGGCTCTAGGAATAGCAGAGGAGAATTATTAGTAGAGTTTGCAGAACAGAATAATATGCGGATAATGAACACCTTTTTCCGCAAGCGGGTTAGTCGAAAGTGGACGTGGAGGAGCCCGAATGGTGAGACTAGAAATGAAATCGACTTCATACTCTGCGTGAACCCTGGCATCATACAAGATGTAGACGTGCTCGGCAAGGTACGCTGCAGTGACCATAGAATGGTAAGAACTCGAATTAGCCTAGACTTGAGGAGGGAACGGAAGAAACTGGTACACAAGAAGCAAATCAATGAGTTAGCGCTAAGAGGGAAACTAGAGGAATTCCGGATCAAGCTACAGAACAGGTATTCGGCTTTAACTCAGGAAGAGGACCTTAGTGTTGAAGCAATGAACGACTATCTCATGGGCATCATTAAGGAGTGCGCAATAGAAGTCGGTGGTAACGCCATTAGACAGGAAACCAGTAAGCTATCGCAGGAGACGAAAGATCTGATCAAGAAACGCCAATGTATCAAAGCCTCTAACCCTACAGCTAGAATAGAACTGGCAGAACTTTCTAAGTTAATCAACAAGCGTAAGACAGCGGACAGCAGGAACTATAATATGGGTAGAATTGAACAGGCTCTCAGGAATGGAGGAAGCCTAAAAACAGTGAAGAAGAAACTAGGAATAGGCAAGAATCAGATGTGTGCGTTAAGAGACAAAGCCGGCAATATCGTTACTAATATGGATGAGATAGTTCAAGTGGCTGAGGGGTTCTGTAGAGATTTATACAGTACCAGTGGCACCCACGACGATAGTGGAAGAGAGAATAGCCTAGAGGAACTCGAAATCCCACAGGTAACGACAGAACAACTAAAGAAAGCCTTAGGAGCTATGCAAAGGTGGAAGGCAGCTGGGGAGGATCAGGTAACAGCAGATTTGTTGAAGGATGGTAGTCAGATTGTTCTAGAGAAACTGGCCACCCTGTATACGCAATGCCTCATAACCTCGAGCGTACCGGACTCTTGGAAGAACGCTAACATAATCCTAATCCATAAGAAAGGGGACGCCAAAGACTTGAAAAATTATAGACCGATCAGCTTACTGTCCGTTGCCTACAAAGTATTTACTAAGGTAATCGCAAATAGAATCAGGAACACCTTAGAGTTCTGTCAACCAAAGGACCAGGCAGGATTCCGTAAAGGCTACTCAACAATAGACCATATTCACACTATCAATCAAGTGATAGAGAAATGTGCAGAATATAACCAACCCTTATATATAGCTTTCATTGATTACGAGAAAGCGTTTGATTCAGTCGAAACCTCAGCAGTCATGGAGGCATTACGGAATCAGGGTGTAGATAAGCCATATGTAAAGATACTGGAAGATATCTATAGCGGCTCCACAGCCACCGTAGTCCTCCACAAATAAAGCAACAAAATCCCTATAAAGAAAGGCGTCAGACAGGGAGATACGATATCTCCAATGCTATTCACAGCATGTTTACAGGTAGTATTCAGAAGCCTGGAGTGGGAAGAATTGGGGATAAAAGTTGATGGAGAATACCTTAGCAACTTGCGATTCGCTGATGATATTGCCTTGCTTAGTAACTCAGGAGACCAATTACAATGCATGCTCACTGACCTGGAGAGGCAAAGCAGAAGGGTGGGTCTGAAAATTAATCTGCAGAAAACTAAAGTATTGTTTAACAGTCTCGGAAGAGAACAGCAGTTTACGATAGGTAGCGAAGCACTGGAAGTGGTAAGGGAATACATCTACTTAGGGCAGGTAGTGACCACGGATCCGGATCATGAGACTGAAATAACCAGAAGAATAAGAATGGACTGGGGTGCGTTTGGCAGGCATTCTCAAATCATGAACAGCAGGTTGCCACTATCCCTCAAAAGGAAAGTGTATAACAGCTGTGTGTTACCAGTACTCACATATGGTACAGAAACCTGGAGGCTTACGAAAAGGGTTCTGCTGCAATTGAGGACGACGCAACGAGCTATGGAAAGAAGAATGATGGGTGTAACGTTAAGGGATAAGAAAAGAGTAGATTGGGTGAGGCAACAAACGCGGGTAAACGACATCTTAGTTGAAATCAAGAAAAAGAAATGGGCATGGGCCGGACATGTAATGAGGAGGGAAGATATCCGATGGTCACTAAGGGTTACGGACTGGATTCGAAGGGAAGGGATGCGTAGCAGGGGGCGGCAGAAAGTTACGTGGGCGGATGACATTAAGACGTTTGCAGGGACAACATGGCCACAATTAGTACATGACCGAGGTAGTTGGAGAAGTATGGGAGAGGCCTTTGCCCTGCAGTGGGCGTAACTAGGCTGATGATGATGATGATGACATTGCCAAAAATGGCCGGTAGCAAGAACGAGAAAAGAAATTAAACGTACGAAAGCAAATAAAAACATGCGTACACTAAATAAAGTAACTTTTATAAATTGCTGACTTCTGCGTCACAGCTTGCACATGCTGTTGTCGGCGTACGTATAGAAAAGGCGACGCTAGGAAAGATAGCATACAAAGGGACAACTGAAACGGCTACGCTAAATGCCTAATGAAATCCAGAAGCGTACACGGCAAGCTGTATGCCCTGAGGTGAGCGGCAGACGAAACTAATGAGACACATATGGTGACGCACGGCACCGGGGAGCGTCCTAGGAGCGCACATGTGAAGATACCGAAGGATTCTGCTTCCACGTGAAATGCCGAAAGACGTGAGAATAATTTACTGAGAAAGCGGGTGTTCCAGACAAGCCAAGCGTTGGTACGAAAAGAAAGCGCCCACTCGGTATACGCTTGTCGCGGATACAAGAGGTGCGCGGAACCTGCACAATCGTGCTCTAGGGACAGCACTGTAACCATGGCAAAGCCATCGAAAGCAGCGAGACTAGAATACAATGATAGGCTCATTTCAGCAGCGCAAATACGTGGCATAATTTGGGATTGTTGTCGCCAGGACTACAAGGACCAGCGAAAGAAAGCTGCGGCATGGGCAGAGATCATCGCCGATATCGGAACCGATCCGGAAGGTAAGTTCACAATGTTGGTACAGATGAAAGCAAATTTATATGCGGAAGTGATCACCCGATGATACCACCCTTTGTGCTTACGGTGCACGAACGCGTTGATTTATATATTCGTCGCATCAACTTATTGTCGTTCTAATTGTAGGATAGTTGTATAATTCTTGCGCCCTTGATGTCCCATCAAACTCATTTCTCCTGCTTTCCTGTTGTTGTTTCATTTCTTTTTCATTCTCCGTTATCTCAGTATATAGTTTTCAAAACCAGTGCGCGATCTATGTGTGCGTGCACACACGGAATGTTTCGGGAGCCAGGACGCGTGTTTGGGTGCAGCAGCTTCAGGCGCTGTTTACGCCGCGCGTTTAGATTAGTAACTATTCCAATTTTTTTTACCCAGTTACTTTAGGATCACGCTCGGATCACGCTCGGAACGAGAGCCGCCCATTTCACGCCAAATATCGATAATTATATCCTTTCCAGCTGCCGTACAAAACTCTAGTTCTTGGAGGAGGTTTTAAAACAGGAAGTGACACTGAAGTAAACATCAATAACCACAATTTATGTTTACGCAAAGTAAACGTCGCTGTTGGAGATCCACAAAACCTTCTGCAACGCCTGCACACCGCGGTGATCGCAGGTGCCCGCTCACTAAACGTAGCCAGACCCGCCAGACGGCGCAAAGCCAGCCCGCTAAAATGCTTGCAGCTAAATGAAATGCGTAGAAATCGTTCGTAAGCGTCTCTATGAACCTTTTTCGAAGTCGTTTAGTCAGTAACAATAAATAATACAATAAAAAATCGGCTTATTCTTTTTTTGTTATCCAGAAACACATTCGTAAAGTCTGGCAACAATGCGGTGGGCACGCGGCGGCGTCCGCCCGTTTGTCGCTGCATGTAAGCGAAGAAAGCGAACCACCGGCGTCGTGCTGCCGCGTCTATTTCCGCCGTGCGATGTTCGTCGTAAAAGAACGCTCCATGTATCCTGCGCTCAACACCGCAATTCCGTCGTCCGCCGCCGCCAGCACGCCCACCCGTCGCCCAGCGCACCTACGCGAGGAAGACGGACATTTGGCCAGCTCCCCACCACCGCCAGCTCTGCTATCACTGCGGAGAAGCCGGCCATGTGTACCGCCGATGCCGATACCGTGACTTGTGACTGAGAGGGTTCGCCGTCAACGCGCCGCGCCCACAGCTTGGGGTGCGCCCACGTGACATCGCCGATTACCTAGCCGCCACTCAGTGCAACTCTCGACGACCGTCCCGTTCGCCGTCACCAGGCCGCTGCCGGTCGCCGCAGCGCCGTCCATACACGTGCCAGCCCGGGGCTGGTCAGCGAGCCCATGTCCGGAAAACTAAAAGCAGCAACCGATGGAGGCGCGGTTGCTCTTCGTCTAACTGACGAAGATCCTCCGCCGCCGACGAAGCCGCCGAGCAAACACCTCGACGACATATCGACACGCCGCGGCCCGACGAAGTGTGAAAGCAAAGAATACGACGACGAAAGACGACCTAACGACGTCCCATACCAGCCATAGGCCAACGCAACACAGCCGTGATCCGACGCCAAGACCTAACTGTAACGTAAGACAAAGAACCACGGACCTCGACGTGCTTCTCGACGGCCACGCAGCCACCACCTTAATCGACACGGGGGCCGATTACTCCGTCATCAGTGGACACATCGCCGCCAAGTTGAAGAAGGTTAAGACTGTATGGGAAATCCCTCAAATTCAGACCACTGGAGGACACCCAATTGCGCCGACTGGAATCTGCACGGCAAGAATTACCGTTCATGACCGGACTTACCTGCAACCTTCGTTATCCTCCGACAATGTTCACGCGACGTCATTCTCGGCATGGACTTCCTAAACCAACACGGCGCAGTCATCGACCTGAAGTCGAAGTCTATAACCCTGTCTGAAGATCAAGCGATACCGCCAGAGAGTTCTCGTAGTCACCATGCCTTAAGCGTGCTCGAAAGTCAAGTCAGCATCCCACCTCGCTCCAGCATTGTCATTTCCGTCGGCACCAAAACACCTGCCGACGTAGAAGGCGTAATCGAGGGTGACCAACGTCTACTGCTAGACCGTGAAACTTGCGTCGCAAGAGGGATCGCTCGACTCCACGGAGGGAAAACGGAAGTGATGTTAACCAACTTCAAACAAGAGTTGAAGCACATCAGCAAGGACACGACATTCGCGTACACTGAGGAAATTGTGAAAACGAGCAATGCCTTTTTCCTCTCAGATTCTGCCGCATCTAACCCGCCGACCATAGACGTCGCACCAGACTTCGACGTAAATCCAAGTCTCCCCATGAGCAAGCAGAAAAAGCTCAGAAGTCTTCTCCGACGATACAAGGAGTGCTTTTCGACTTCATCGATGATTCGACAAACACTAGTTGCAAAGCATCGCATAATAACCGAAGAGTGCGCTCAACCACTCCGCTAGAGCCCTTACCGTGTTTCGACGCGAGAATGTGAAGCTATTCTGAGTACTATTAGATACAATTTACAGAATTGTGATATCATTTTTTACTGCTCATTCAAAGAGTTATAATTTTTTTAGTTTCGTGTTCTGTAAATTTGCGATTTTTCTAAATTTTTGTTAGAAAATTGCCAACCTCAGTCAATACGTCGCAACGAACGGTCACTAAATTTTAAAGCTTTCTTTTTAATGCAACCAATCTTATAAAATTCAGTGCAGTAATTTCCGTGGAAAACGATTTCTCCTTTGCCAAGTATTCAAATAGGAGGCCCCGAGCTAAAACTTGCGTGTCACATTTATCCACTACGGATCATACGTTTTTCCGGTAAGAGCATTCTTTCTCAAGTTTCTTTTTATCCAGGACTATGAACGAGGTTGCAATGCATATGTCATATATGGCTATAAGCCATCTCCTTAGACTAACGAAGAAGACGACGATGGCCTAGACGTTGCGCTTGTTCCGCCATCTTGGCCATCCCTGTATATAGCCTGTGCTCTTAATCGTGCTTCGCTCTCATCTATTTCACGTCGAATCACACAGTGGTGAAGGGTACTGTCGCCACACGACAGAGCTCCGGAGGCGCCAGCCTGGTAGTCGCAACGACTACCATCCGGCATCTGCGTCTGTGCCGCGGACCACGATTGCTTTAGCCCACCTGCGAGACCCTGGAACGTTCAACAGGACCCATGACACTGACGTTGAGGAGTGGCTGACACAGTATGAACGGGTGAGCGAGCGAAATCAATGGGACCTAATGGTCATGCTCGCCAATGCGGTCTTTCATTTGAGTGGAACGGCCAAGTTGTGGTATGACAATCATGAGGTTGGAAAATAAGCTCGGGAACAAGTTAAGCAGCGCGCACTCACAGATTTGCCCGTTTGCCCGTGTCATTAACAGATAAGCGAAACGGCCAAATTTGAAGCGTCTGATTAATCGCCTCACGAAAGCTCTGATTCAAATATTCCACGATGTGCATTGGATCTGCATATTTTTAATGATTAGGAAAGTGAATGATGGCGCGTAATCCGTTATTCATGTTCCTGAACATTTTTATGCAGTTGTGCATGCTCAGCGATCTTGTTCTTTACAAATGAATGCTAAGCATCAGCAATCATATTTCTCTTTCTAGAGAAATACTTGAGCCTCACATATATAAAGCCTTCGAAAACTTTAGAGTTCACCTTTACCTCTACCTTAATGAAGGAAATAATGCCACAATCCTTTCCTTACGAGGAAAAAACGCCACAATCCAGCATACAAATTCCAAATAATGAAGCATGAATGTGCGAATGGGTTGGATAAATAAAGGGTGCAATATTATTAGGTGGTACAACATTTATCTAATCCACACCAGCAGAAAATTTGAGACGCGAATTCCTGATCACGCTCTCAGCGTCCAGAGCAACGGTAGTTAGGAGCGCAAATGTACGTGACATCGAAACCTCAGCTCCGCCAGTTCTTTCCATCGTATTCGCCTACGTTTGCACCGAACTTATTCGTGCCTGTGCTGCTCCCGCTACTTCCAGCAGTGTCAGTGGAATGGATAGGCACTGTTCAAAGGCGCCTATTGTGCCGTCTGTCTCGACTCAGATTGTCCTGCCATTAGAATGTCGTTGTTTTGTTCTATAGGACAGTCTATCTTGCGACGGTTTCCTGGGGCTATCATGGTTTTTTCTAATAAATGCTGATAATTCTTTTCTTTTCTTGATAAGGCCGTATACTTTGTTACGGTGACGTTTTGTAATTTTTGAGAAGAAAACTGTCATTGGTTTTGACAAAAGTATAGGGCATATTATTTTTTACTCGTGTCCCTACATATCGTGCCACAAACACTGACAGATGTGCAGTGCTAGCCCAACATCGTGCTTCGCTAAAGTGCTCAGTATAATTTGCCTAAGCGTTGCAGTAGATAAGGTTCGTCTTGAGCGCTGACGCACCATGTGCACATGCATCTTTGCACTAGTTAGCTGCAAGAAATGCGGATTTTCCTACATGTACATAACAATCAAACAATAACCATGCTGTGCATGCCCCTGATTTTGCTCATCTCACGCCGAGGGCGGCAGCAGAGCGTTTAAAAAATAACGTCTTGGTCCCATGACCAAACCATAGCCACAGTGACGAGCGTGCACGAGAGAAAGAGCCGTGGCTGTGGAGGAAGGAAACAAGAGGAGGGAGCATACCGCAAAGCGATTGAACGCGAAATCAGCTCGGCCAGGGGCGGCTCAAGACGTGATCTGACGTCAAAGTGCGTGGTTGGTTTTAGTGTTCCCGTTCTGGAGGCAGAGCCACGGCAAGGCATCTGAACAAGAGTCCACCGAATGAAAACTACTCGCATGGATGCTGGGAACCAAATGTCCCAGCAAATCTCCATTCTTGCTCCGTTATGTCGACCCAAGAGGTCATGTTTTGGGCCACCACTGTGGCTCCACGGAGCGTTCGCTTGCCAAGGCTGACTGCATGACGCAATGCTCCCTCATATATTTTTGCTTCTTCCATGGCCGTGGCACGGAGGGGCCACGTGGTCTGCCACGAACCACGGCCAGACTGAAGCGCCGCTAGTTCTCGCGACCTACACTTGGACAACGGAACACTCTCCAGTGCCACTAGCACTAGAAAACAAAGGGAGCCGTGAGATTATTTTTTTCCAGTCATTGCGGGCTTGGCCACTATTTCGTTCTGACACAGCACTCACATAGCAAATGCACTCTAACAGCTTGACACGTGGCCGGCGGTATAGCTATCGTTCCTAAAGGAAGTTGTTTCGGAGCTGGCATAAGAGCTTGGCTCCAAATTTTAGCAAAGAGAGGGCAGCGCCTGGCCAGCGTTTTCTCAGTAGTTTTGGATTCGAATGCCCGAGGATGGGACGCGAATTGCTTCCTGCTACGCATTGCGGCGTCTGAGCTACCGATACACGGGGGAAGATCTTTTTGCATCATCACTGGTGTGTCGTTAAGCACGCCCTGCATTACGAGCTCTAGAGAGCGCGTTTCCGCTTCGCCCAATTAGGAGAGCCAAGGCTC
Source organism: Dermacentor variabilis (assembly GCF_050947875.1). Taxonomy (NCBI): domain Eukaryota; kingdom Metazoa; phylum Arthropoda; class Arachnida; order Ixodida; family Ixodidae; genus Dermacentor; species Dermacentor variabilis. The sequence continues at coordinate 132,548,918 of NC_134577.1, read as the reverse complement.
AGCTGTATCTGGCTTAGACTTTGCTTGGAAAGAAAGATGAAGCCCTGTTCTCTTCAGATGCATCACAATTACTGACACTAGAGTGCCTTCCTGGCAACATGCGTGAAACACAGCACTTGAAACGCGGCTCTGAGGGCGCGTTCAAACAGCATCGTTTAATTCTTATTAAATGCCGGCCAATTAGGCAGCCTACGGAGTGCGAATTAACGTCACAACATGTGGAACCGCACTTGGAGCAGCTAATACCCTGGAGCAAATACTTCAAAGCAACTGGCGATATTAGGAAAAGTTGGTGTGCCTATTGTTGCTGCCAAGCTGTATTTCACATTGGAAGTGCATTGCAATGCAGTGCGACACTTCTGTCTTCCAGAAATCGTTTCTGATAGGTGCGCTCATCACTGTTTGCCGATGATTTCTCAGACAACTCACCTAGGAGGCCTGTGAAACCCATAGAGGTCGAAAACAGGTTTTCCCAGTCGGCGTGGCCGTGAGTTGAGGAAGCTCACAGGAAGCAGAACCTGGAACGCCAGCTTCGCCTTGGGATGGCCACGACCAAAGGGGTCTCGCAATTACCATACGCCTACGCTGGGCGCTCAACGAACAACATCGAGCGTCGTCTGCTGCTTGGTGCAGACGGAGTGCGTCCGAGAACTGCGCTGCAGCAGCGACCACTGCGACGCCCGCGGCGTCTCTGCGGCGGATCGAACATGGTCGCTCCTTCCCCTCGGCCACCTCGGCCCGCCGTCCCGTCCACCTCCTCCATGATGCCGCTCTCAGCTCCTCGCTTTCGCTTTGACGCTTCGCATTTTCATTGCTGCATTTTGCACGCCTGACTTCACTCCTTGGTGCAGCACTGCACTTGTGACCCGTACCTGTCGACCTCTCGTTCCACTTCGCTTTATCCTGCAGTTTCAATTCATAACGTACTACCTGAACGGAAACCACCCTCTCTCAAATTATATGGCGTGAAAAGAAAATAATGACCGACAAAGTCGAAGAAATTTTGTTGAATAACGCAGAGCTCGCTGGGATGCAAAGACGCAGAAAATACTCGTTATGCATGGGCGTTTCTAGCAGGGTGTAGCTCGGGAGGGAGGGGCATTTGCCCCCTCCAGCCTCCCAAACTTTTCAGAAGTGATAATACGGCGCGAGGAGTCCCGACCAAGATGTCTCGAGTCTACAGAAAGCCGCTAAATCCCTGATAATGGCGTTCTGGCCACTCCATCGCGGAGTTTCTGCCACATTGGTTCTTCGGGGCACTCATCACCGTTATTTATATTACACACAGGGTCTACTGTATTCCAGCTGGTGAATTTCCCCACCTCTACACATCGCTAGTAGCCTTTGAAGGGATAATCGATTCGGGCTAGTTGGTATGTCATACTGGGAGCCTCAGTAGCGGAATTGATGTTCTCAGTACTGTCAAGACTGCGTCGATTTGGCCTTAAAGCGTTTCCTCGCGGTGAAGCAGAAGGCAGCACGAAACGTTTGCTTTTTTGTTGCCGGCGCTTTTCATGACAGCAGCTTTGTTACATCGAGTGCGCGTGGTTATCGAGTGATAGCCGGCTGTTATTTAGGTGTAGCGCGACTGAAGCTGTTCAGCATGTTGCGCATTCGCGAACGTGTATATTGACAGGTGCACTTGTTTATCTTTATTGGGTGACCGCGTTTCACCACCTAATAAATGTTGTCGCACAGCTCAGGATGCGCTTGCATGTATCCGAAATTTTTAGAAAGTTATCGATGATTCTATCCGCTTTCTTCTCACCGAACCTTGTATAATATGATTTCATCGCGCGACGCGAATGAGGTAGAACTTTCTGGAAGACACGTGGGCCCCAGCGATGAATCTGGCAGATTCGATGACTGACGCATAAAACCGACGCGCTTGACCCATTGATCAGATTACTGAGCCACTGTTCCAAAGTTATCGCTTAGCTCATGACGCACCTGCACGTATTTCAAGTAGCTAGAATGTCGTCACGGGTTCAATAGCGAAACACAGTTATCTAATCAGATTGCGCCCGTGTAGCGAATACTGGCGTATACATCATTCTCGATCAAATTTGAGCGCCCGCAATTGCGCTGCAATGTACGACCATTCCGATCTGGTGAACCGATGCCTTGATTCGTAGATCAGATTCAGAGGAAGCACTATTTTGTGCGCAGCCATCGCTGCGCTTTCATAGTTATTTTCTTTTCCAGCGCAAGGTCGCCTTATAAGGAGTTTTATTTCTTACGCACTCTTTTGGAACAGCCTTTATTGAGTTACAACTGAGAAATGGGGACTAGGATTCTTGTGTGTGCGTTTACTCATATATACAAGTAATTTATTATATACAACTGACTTTTCAATCTGAGAAGTTGTAAATGACAGCAGCCTGGACACTCGCAGAAGGTCTCAAGAATAAAAAAAATTCAAATGCTTGTTAGTCTGCTTTCGCCTGATGGCAAGCAAGGAAATTTCAATAAAAATATCCTTGGAATAATGAAAAGCCTATGCACTTGAAAACTTTCATCTGAGTTCCCCATTTGTAAGCGGATACCCACTTGAGGGTGTTGTGTATTGTGGGTCCTTAACGTACGTCCAACCTTCGAACAAAAGGTCATTCTGAGTTTTTCATTTCGGGAAGGCGTTTTACCCTGCTGCCTTTCACTCCGGTTCCCAACCACGCAAAAGACGAAAGTTCTGCGTGAGTAGCGTCGTTAGCAAACCCACGAGCTACCGTAACTCACCTCGCCTGTATTGCTGACATTCAAGCTTGGATAGGAAATGTATCTTTTAAATTGACGCTTCAGGAATGCGAAAAAAGCTGCCCTCTACTAGCTCAGTTACGTTTCTTTCATATTGTGCTTCGTCTGTGAGAGATGAGGCAGGCCACAGAGAAAAAAAAACTGCAATATACTAAAGAAAAGGGAAGATGATTGAAGTGCCAAGGGCAAGGAATTTAACCATGGACAATTGGCTACCGTACATATGGGGAGGGAAAAAATTAGCTGAAGGCTTAGCTTGGTTAAGCCTGGAAGATTGCGAAAGCAATACCCTTGGCTGCGCCTTGGTTCGGCTGACAGTGTGGACATGGTTGCTCTTTGTTAAACTTATGGCTATACATCATCCGACATAGCGCGAGGCAGCGCACCGACCACTGCGAGGAGCCGAGCTGTAGCCCCATTTATCCTCCTAGCGTGATGTCACACCAGCGAGCGCCTCTCTCGGTAGCGCTGCAGCAGTGGCGCGCAAGGCTTCGCCTCCACCATCGATGCCGCGAGCTGGGGCCCCGTCTCTCGGTCTGGCGTGACGTCACACCAGCCAGCGCCCTCTCTCGGCAGCGCTGCAGCAGTGGCGCGCAAGGCTTCGTCTCCACCATCGATGCCGCGAGCTGGGGCCCCGTCTCTCGGTCTGGCGTGACGTCACACGGTCACGTGACGCGCAGCTGTGTAAGGAGGCGCCACGACCACCCATGGGCCGAAAGTGCGAGCAGTATTGCTTTCGCAATAAAAATTAATGGTAATTTAGCGGTAAATGCGATGAGAAATGCAGTAAGCATTACGTAGTACCTCTGTGAGGTCCCGGATCCGTGATTTATGCCAAGTTTACTAAATTGCAGTATGTTTCAGTACCTCACTCGACAAAGGTCCGGTCTCTTCTAGGCGCGAAGTGTAAGCGACGGTGGGGTCTGGAGCATACCACCAGGCATATATATATATATATATATATATATATATATATTCATCAAAGCGCTCTCATCTCTCGACCTCTCCCACGTGACCAATTTGCCAAACTTCACACGCTTATACTTTTGTTCCTCTTTAACAATCCTAATGCTACGTATTAAACTATACACAGAGAGATAAGGAAAAAGAATGAAGCGGTAGCGAGAATGAACCCTGCAGTAAACACAGTGCAGGCGCGTTCAAGAAGCACACTTTTTGTGGCCTTGTGAATGGAGTAATGCTTCGACCAATGCCTTCGAACCGGGTAACAGTTGTTCACGGAGCAGAGTGTAGAGTGTGGAAGTGGCAGAGGAGGTGCACTATACTGTCTCGTCAGCCACCGAAAATTGCATGCGCGCTGCTGGACATTCCTAGAAAGCTGTATATGCGACGCCAAGCCATATGCAACACAGCAGCATTGTTTTGCGATGGCAGATTCCAGGTGAGATAGAGGATGATTATGTACATGAAGAGACGCTATCTTCTGCAGCAATTTAGGGTGAAATAAATGAGTGAATGAATTCATTAAAAAAAAGGAGAACCGAACGTCGGTGGAAGCCCGTCTCCGTACACTGAGAAAGGAGCGAGGCACAAAAAGAGAAAAAAGGTGGCAGGCGATATCGTAGGTAAAGGTCGATAGATTATAAGCGCAATTTCTGAAACCAGTTTAATTTCAGTGTAGATGTGTGATGTAGCGAGCAAATGATTGGAGCCAGCACCCAGCCTGCGTGCTTTGTTGTAGTATAAGTACCCACCGTTATTGGTAATTAACGTTTACCAAATACGAATCTTTGCAGTTACTTATTCATCGGCCATACCTCACCACGTATCCCTTAGTGATAGGCCCTGTGAACTGCAGCTGCGCTATCGTAACAACTTACAATACTGTGACTCTTGCGGTTTAGGTTGCCATACTCGTCAACCTTGCGTTTGCGGAAATACTCTGAACATCGGTTCACTGCACATGTTAGAGAACAGACAGTTTATAACAGCGTTTCTCGCCTTACATCCGCTCAACGCAAGCACCTTTGCAGTATGTTACGGTGCGCGTCCCTTCAAGACAAAAGAGAGTTATAGCTCAGCGAGCCAGCAGGCCAGCGTGCCCAGTGTGCCAGCGTAGACGCCAGTGCGCATGCGCGGTATGACATGCGCAGTGGCGTCTACGCTGGCTCGCTGTACCCGGGGGATCAAAGACGCGAACGCAAACATAAGAGCACGTTAGAAGACCGTCCCGTCTTGTGCCTCCTGCCAAACATATCCAAGCCAATAATCTATCAGGAACCATGCTGTCGTTATAAGGAGGTTATTTAATTTAACTTCTGGAGTGCCAGTCGCAACCGCGAAAGAAACTGTATGGCAGCCGCCGCCTATGGGAGTGCGTGAAGCCCCTGCCGGCCATATTGCTATAAGAAAAAGAGTGCGGCTCCTGCACATATGTGGCCGCGGTGTACGCGCGGTGCTCCTTGCACTTGCGGTTCCGGGATGAAAACTAAAATAAAACCCCTTAAGAAGTATTTAAGAAGTATTCAAGAAGCACACGATAAACAAATATCAGTCCGCCTTTGTGCGTCGCGGTTGCAGAAAAAAAACATGTGTCATGGTGGCGGGTGCATTGTGTTTAATAAGTTGCGAGAATTGAAAAACAGTCATATTTTCTGTTTTCATCATTCAATAAGCTGCTGCGTGCATCGGCAGTGGGATTCCCCTTCGACACGTGGTGTCGGCCCGTATTGGCAGCCGCAAGACCTCAAGATATAGTAGTAGCCGTATGCCATTTCTTAAAAAAATCGCTATTTGTTTAAATCAGTGTTCAAGTCGCCGCTAATGAAGCTGTTGCTGCTGTTAAGTTTGCAATCAGCGCTCTTGATTTAAGCCTAGAAAATAAGCAAGAAAATTTATGGGCACTTTGCTGAGTTAAACTGCGATAGCCGAAAGCCTATCTGTGACTGCCTCTGCTGTTGCCTGAACTGTTCTGCGAACGGACGCTGCCGTGGCCGCGAGCATGGGATGCAGTCACAGCTATACATGCACGCTGACCGTGACACTAAGCTTTTAGCGTACACCACACTTGTCCGACCGATTCTAGAATACGCCAATATAATCTGGTTCCGCTTCACAAGTAGCGGTATCAGCAAGCTTGAAAATGTGCAGCGCAAAGCCATTAGATTTATTTTTAACCGCTATCAACGCCTTGATTCCCTGACAAAATTGCTATGCCATGCAGGTTTGCTCTCACTCCAAAGTAGAGCTGAAATTCCCCTCCTGAAGTTCTTATATACGCTACTGCACAACTATATTAAGCTAGACCACACAAGATACTTTGAAACTAAACAACCAAGGCAACTACGTAGCACACATGATCTCACACTCCAAGAATATGAGTGCAACAACAATGCATTTTATTATTCTTTCCTCGCTAGATCCATTCATACTTACTTTGTATGCATACTTTTACTTCTTATTTGAACTTGTTTAGCATATCTACCTTGACAATTACTATTATTAGTGTTTCTTTCTGTATCCCACTCCTGTAATAACCCTGACAAAGGGTTGACAGCATGTTGAAATAAATAAATAAATAAATATGGCTGCAAGGTCTGTCGCTGATGTGCGCGCGTCCCCACGCGCATGTCCACCCTCTCGGACGCGCCCACTCGCACAGCGCTACTGACATGGCGCCTCCTCTCCTTGCTCCCCTCGCCGGTGACCACCGCTTCTCTGCGTCCACCAGGGCCTGCGCCCGGACACTCATGAGCCACTGAAGGCTTGTGCCTTAATACAGTGGTATGTCTCATTTTGTCCAGCGTTTCAGTTTTAACAGGAAAGCCTCATGGAAAGAAAATTTACAATAAAGCTCAGGCGATGATCTGCATCATCCTCATCATCAGCCTGGTTACGCCCACTGCAGGGAAAAGGGCTCTTCCATACTTCTCCAACTGCCCCGGTCATGTATTAATTGTGGCCATGTTGTCCCTGCAAACTTCTTAATCTCATCCGCCAACCTAACTTTCTGCCGCCCTCTGCTACGCTTCCCTTCCCTTGGAACCCAGTCCGTAAACCTTGATGACCATCGGTTATCTTCCCTCCTCACTACATGTCCTGCCCATGCCCCCCCCCCATTTCTTTTTCTTGATTTCAACTAAGATATCATTAAATCGCGTTTCTTCCCTCACCGAATCTGCTCTTTTCTGATCCCTTACAGTTACAACCATCGTTCTTCTTTCCATAGCTCGTTGCGTCGTTCTCAATTTCAGTAGAACCCTTTTCGTAAGCCTCCAGGCTCCTGCCCCGTACGTGAGTACTGGTAAGACACAGCTTTTATATACTTTTTTCTTGAAGGATAATGGCAAAATGCTGTTCATTATCTGAGAATGGCTGCCAAACGCACCCCAGCCCATTCTTATTCTTCTGATAATTTCAGCCTCATGATCCGGATCCGCAGTCACTACCTGCGCTAAGTCGATTATTCGCTTACCCCTTCCAGTGCCTCGCTACATATCGTAAACTGCTGTTCTCTTCCGAGACTGTTAAACATTACTGTAGTTTTCTGCAGATTAACTTTTAGACCCACCCATCGGCTTTGCCTCTCCAGGTCAGTGAGCGAGCATTGCAATTGGTCCCCTGAGTTACTAAGCAAAGCAAAATCATCAGCGAATCGCAAACTACTAAGGTATTTTTCATCAACTCTTATCCCCAATTCTCCTCAATCCAGGTCTGTGAGTACCTCCTGTAAACACGCTGTGAATAGCATTGGAGAGATTGTATCTCCTTGCCTGACGCCTTTCTTTATTGGGATTTTGTTGTTTTCTTTATGGAGGACTACGGTGGCTGTGGAGCCGCTACGGATATCTTTCAGTATATTTATGTACGGATCGTCTACACCCTGATTCCGCAATGCCTCCATGACCGCTGAAGTTTCGACTGAATCAAACGCTTTCTCGTAATCAATGAAAGTTCTGTATCAGGGCTGGTTATATGCTGCGCATTTCTGTATCACCTGATTGATAGTGTGAATATGGTCTATTGTTGAGTAGCCTTTACGGAATCCTGCCTGGTACTTTGGTTGACAGAAGTCGAAGGTATTCCTGATTCTATTTGCAATTACCTTAATGCTATAGAATTCCTGTATGTTACCAGCTGTATCCTTATTAATCAGGAATCTGACTCCTAGTTCTCGTCTCTCTGCTAAGCCCCAGTAGCACCGGACGTGCCCGCTTTTTAGCACTGTATATGCTTCTTTCGTCCTCCTAGCTTCACTGAGCCCTATTATATCCCATTTACTGCCCTTAATTTATTCAATAGCACTGCTAGACTCGCCTCACTAGACTTCGTTCTAACGTTGAACGTTGCGAGGTTAAGATTCCAATGGCGGCCTGTCCGGAAGCAGGGATTCTTAGCACCCTCTGCTGAGTCGCAGCTCTGACCGCCGCCATGGTCAGTTGCTTCGCAGCTGCTGGGAACTGTGGGCCGGGGTTTAGATGTGTTCATATAGGAGGTTTTGGCGAAGCACTGCACCAGGCTGGCCAATCTTGCTCTGGTGAGGGAGTGCGTTACCGATTCTAGTCACCGGGATCAGGCCACACTCCAGGCCTGTTTTATGCAATTTGATCAACACGCGGATTTTCGTTTTTTTAATCTGGTGGAAAATTGCGTGGCACCGGGATTCGAACAACGGCGCTGTTGCACGTGAGGCGGATGTTTTACCTCTACGCCACCGCTCCACCATACAACATTATAAGAGAACATATTTTGAAAACAAGTTCTCTTAATACATGGCAGTAAAAAGGAAGTGGTTCCACGGTATCGCTGTGGATGACGCAAATAATGAACATACAGAAAAACAAAGTCTTGTAGGTCTGTATCAAACTAGATAGACCATTCACGTCTTGGCAACGGGATACAAGTTACTCCTGAAAGCGGAAAGGCTAGTGGGCAAATCGGACAGTTGGCTCTCGCACTGATGAAACCTAGCAAAGGACGCGATTACGCCACGACTACACGCGACATTACGCCAACAAATAAAGCCAATTTTTTTAAGCAAAGCTTTCTTTGCCTCTTCCTTCGACCTTTCCGCTGCTACTGCCGCTGCCTTGCATGCCACGTTGGGGGGCGGGGCGTGCATATACATGGAAGGAATGGGGCAGAGAGGAATGGCGACGCGAGAAACTGGTTTGGAGCTTTTCATCGCATCACATGTGCACTGTGCTTTCTGGAGCTCCCTGGGCGTCGTTATACTAGCCTCTCTACAGCTGTAATTATCTATGACCCCCCGCAAAAGCATTGCAGAAACTGCAGCGCTTACGACTCAACTAACGTGAAAGTCCTGAGGAGAGGGAAATTTAATAGTAGAGAGGGAGCAAGGAGATGAGACAGAGAATGGATAAAACGAGCGCAATCGCGAAACGAGTGAATAACAGCCTTGTCACTCTTCGCTCGCAGATCCCATACAGGAGGCAAGGCGGTGACAGGGAAAAGGTTACGTTAAGAAACGAAGATAAAGAAAGGCTACTACTATAGACACGACCCCAGTCGCGGGCCAAATGGAAGGTACGGTACTGTACGTTTCTGATACTCCTCAAAAACAAACACCATGAAAATTTGTCAAGCGGACTGTTGACACAGGGCGTACAGATGCAAAGGCACATTAATACACCATATGGTCTATGCAACACTAAGGAAGCGGTCGCACGTCAAAGCGGTCGCACGCCCACCGAGGTAGCTGTGTGGCTATGGCATCGCACGACGTCGCGGTTTCGATCCCTACTACGGGAGCTGGATTTCGGCCGGAGCGAAATACAAAAACAATCGTGCACTTATATTTAGGTGCACGTTAAAGAACACCAGGGTGTGAAAATTAATCGGGAGTGCGCCACTACGGCATGCCTCATAATCCTATTGTGGTTTTAACGCGTAGAGCCTCATAGTTCTGCCGACATGTCTGCCTGGGTGCGATGTGCCATGTGAAGCAATGACAATGCTCCACCCTCTCATAAGGTATAAACAATGGCGCGCATCAACGCCTCAAGCAAACACGTCTCGCTGTGTGTTGTGTACTACGCAGACGAAAATCAGTGGTGCACGCAAGGTAACATTTGCCGTCAACTCGCTACTATCATATTGCACTAAAACGCTGAAGAAAATATAGATTCGCAGTAAGCATTGCCACTAATTATCGTCAATAAAAGTGTATCGTTTGGACGGAATCCAAGAATGAAAAGAACGTTTATTCAGGAAACATCCAGGGTATATATATTGTCGTCGGCATTCACAGGCACGTGTTGCCGTAATCTTCGTGCTGTCAGTCAGTTCAGGCCAATACGTGCGACGCATGCGTAGTCTGCACGATACATCTTTTTCTGTTTAATAGTCGCTTAAAGCCGAGATACACGATGCACTTGACCGAAATTGTCGTCGTACTGCAGCCGTCTTGGTTGACTAGTTATCCGCCTAGACAGTCTTGGGATCGGTGTTGTAAGTTGAGTCGGGTTTGCGTGCAGTCCTGTTGGGGATGTTACCGGATATGTCGTCCTCGCTTTCCGGCTCGTCGCTGTCGAGGTCATCGTGTCGAAATGGCTCACGCGTTGGAATCAGGTTCCTCCGATTCCGACGAAGTACTTGGTCATCTTCAGAAACAATGAGGTAGCACCTCGGCGCAGCCGGTTCCACGACCTGCGCTTTGCGGGTCCATGCTTTATCTCGGATCCTCACCACATTCCCTTTTGGGAGTACTGGTAGGTCCTTTGTGTGGGCGCCAAGTTGTCTATGCTTAGACACAAAATTTTGTGGATAAGAGCTGAAGTCTGGAAGCCTCGTTCGTAGTCTCCTGCCTTGCAACAGCTCACCCGGGGAACGACCGCGCTCCAGTGGTGTAGATCTGTAGCTGAGCAGGCCCAGCGAGAAGTCGTCGTAATTTTCTTGCGTTTTTTTCATGATCCGTTTTACTATCTGGATGCCTTTCTCTGCTAGTCCATTGGACTGTGGAAAGCCAGGACTAGACGTCACGTGCTTGAAATCGTACTAGGACACGAAGGTGGCAAACTCATGAGACGCGAACTGGGGGCCGTTGTCACTGCATACTTCGACTGGGATTTCATACCACGCAAAAATGGAGCTCAATTTGGCAATGATCGTGCTCGACGGGGTGTCGCTCAGTTTTTCGACTTCCGGGAAGTTTGACTGCGCATCGAACACGCACAAGTACGAGCTTCCCCCATGCTAAAAGTTATCAACGCCGACTCTGTACCAAGCGTAATCCGGCGTTGGTGTGAGCATAAAAGGCTCGCTTGGTGGCCTCTATGCGTACTTTCGGCAGACGGCCAACTTTTCCACATAATTTTAATATCTGCATTAATTCCAGGCCAAAACACCAATCGTCGGGCTCGTGCATTGCATTTGTTTATGCCCAAGTGCCCTTCGTTTATACGTTGAAGTATTTCGTCCCTCATCGACTTTGGAACAACTACTTTGGTTCCTTTTAGCACCACTCCCTCTATTAGTGACAGCTCAGTAGCAAAGGGTTTCATGCAGCCATCAAGATTGCCACTGCCGCTGATGTAGCGTATCACTTTTTGTAACTCCGGATCACTTGCAGTTGCGGCAATTAAGCGGTCAAGAGTTTTTCTGCTTACCAGGTCCGAGAGTGCACCAATTGCGTGAACCTCTATTTTTTCTGTCGAGCCGCTCGTGTCCCCTGGGTGGTTGATGGGCGTAGACCTTGAGAGCATGTCGGCCAGCAGAAGTTGCTTCCCTGGTACAAATTCAAGCACATAGTCGTAGTTCAGTAAGCGCATGAAGAAATGCTGAAGACGCGGTGGCATGTCACCGATTCCTTTTGATGCAATGGCTAGCAGTGGTTGGTCGTCGGTCTCTATGATTATCTTACGCCCCTTTGCGAAGTGGTGAAATTTTTCCCACCTGAACATTATACCCATTGCCTCTTTTTCGATTTGCAAATATCTCTGCTCAGTCTCATTCATCACGCATGATGCATATGCAACAGGCCGCCAACTGTCACCGTGAAGCTGTAGAAGTGCAGCGCCTAGTCCACTTTTAGAGGCGTCAGAAGAAATTTTAGTTTCCCCGGCAGCATGGAAAACAGCAAACACAAGTGCGCTGCTGAGCCATGTGCAGATGGCTGTCCATTCATTTGCGTGGTTGGCCGACCATTCAAACTTGGTGTCCTTTTTGATGGGACTGCGCAAAAGTTGCGTCTTTTCTGCCAGATTTGGAATTTATTTCCCAAAGTAATTGGCAGCACCTAACATTCTATGTACTGCAGCTTCGTCCGTTGGTTGCGGCATTTCTTCAAGGGACATGCTCAGTGTGGCATTTCGCCTTATTCCTCCTCGGCTAATGACATCACCCAAAAAGTCAACTTCAGTAAGCCCGAACTTGCACTTGCTTGCGTTCAAAGTCAAGCTGCGTCTTTTGCCTGTTGCAATACATTTCGAAGGCGTGTGTCTTGTTCTTCTTTAGTGATGCCCCAGAGAAGTACGTGATCTACATATACACGCACCCCCGGAGCCCTTTAAAAAATTTCGCTCAAAGTTTTTTGAAAGACTTCACGAGCCGAGGTGATACCGAAGGGCAGCCTCAGAAAGCGGTAGCGACCAAAGGGCGTGCCGAATGTGCAGATTTTTTATGTGGCGTCATCCAAAGAAATTTGGTGGAAGCCTGAATTCGCATCGAGGCGGGAAAAATATTGAGCGCCGGCGAGCTCAGCCTTAATGTCTTCACGCTTAGGCATCTGACAGTGCTCACGTTTCAGGCATTCATTGATATTTTAGAAGAACTTCTTGGGCGAGTTTGTACATATTAGCGAACATTGTTTAACTGCGCTAATAAACGGACCACAGAGACAGCATGGGACAAGGACGGGCGCAGACTTCCAACGAATGTTTATTCCACAAAGACCACATATAAGTACACCCCCGGCATACACCACTGCGCGTGCGCGAAAAAAGAAAAGATAAAGGAAAGAAAAACCCTGTATATGCAAAACGCGACCTACTTACGCTCGTCAATAAACCTCCATTTCACTGTTGTGTAAATAAACTGAGGTGTCACTGACACAGTCTTGTCCCTTCTTTCTGATATGGTACGCCTCGAGTAGCTCTCTGGCTCGGCTATCTCGGCAGCGGCACAAAATCTTTACTTCCTTCACGATCGACTTGCATGGGCACGCCAAGCAGTGGACAGGCAGGTGCCCATTCGTTTTATTTCTAATTGACAATTCATGCTTACGCAAACGCACATTCACTCACCTTCCTGTTTGGCCTATGTAAACTTTGCCGCATGATAGAAGTATCTGATAAACTACTCCAACACTGCGATCGACATAGAAAATGGCGTGTTTTGTTCCGCACCCTAGGATCCTATCTTTACTTCTTCCTATGCGCAGCATAGCCCAGCGAGCTTGCCGGGAGCTGAGAACGCGATCTCAACTCCATACCGTTTCACAACCTTTGTTAAGTTGTGCGAAGTCTTGTGAACATAAGGCGCAACTTTACGTTTCTTATTCTTGCGCTCCCTTGAGTCTTCAGTAATATTGCTTTCCGTCTTTATCTTCTTAAGCACTGCCTCCACTACTGCTGAATTGACTGATTGCGGGAAACCTGCTTTTCCAACCTTGCAATCTGCCTGTCAAAGATTTCCTGTTTTTTGTGTGTGCAGGAGTTTCTTAAGGCTGATATGATAGACTGCGTGGTTATTGCCCGCTTTACCGTTTTCGAATGAACCGAATCGTAGGGCAACAATTTCTTTTGGGATCTTGGGTTATGTTTCTAGCACACGTGGTCGTCAGAGAAGCATATAGCGCTGTCTAAAAAGTGAATATTATTTTCCTTTGTTAGTTCATCGGTGAAAGCCAAACCTTTGCCATGGTGCTGAAATATGCGTAGTACACCTGTGATGGCGTCGTGATACGTGGAACTGGCTTGCTTTTTTAAAAGTACAAGAAAATCGTCAACATAGCGAAACACGGTAGCAACCTGGTCACGATTGATCCCTTCGTTTACTGCTCTGTCAAATTCCGATAAGTAAACATCGCACAAAATAGGAGCAACGCAAGAGCCTATACATATACGTTGTTTCTGCACGTAAAAGTCTTCTTTAAACCGGATGAAGGTAGAGTTGAGGTAAAACGCAAGCAACGCTAAAAACCTATCAGCAGTCAGGCCGGCATAATTCTGAAAAGACAATTCTCCGCTAACTTCAGTACATTTCTGAACAGCCTGAAACAAAGCAGCGTGAGGCATAGAATAAAACAAATCTTCTATGTCAATGGAAAAAGAATGGCCAGTATCGTCATTCCACTCTGTAAACCTGGTAACGGCTTCGGAGTTCTTTGTTTCAAACGGGTCGTCCGCTTTCTTGTGCGATAAACATTTCTGCAAAAACTTGCTTACTTCTTTCTGCCAAGTCCCTCTTTCGCTCATGATAGACCTGAAAGTGATGTCCTCTTTGTGCGGCTTGGCCGAAAAAAAAACACGATCAAGCCATCACTTTTGCTTTTGTTGACTGAGGTAGCAAGCTTGTGCAGTTCCATCTCCTTGCACAACAGGATAAAGAAGGAGTGTTTGTGGTAATGCCGTCGGGGCTTTTCTACGAGAAGGCGACGGCTGCTGTGAAAAAGAAATTCAAGCCTGTGCCAGTGAAAGGCGCAAAGATAAAGGCGAAAGCCGTTTCTATGTGCAAGGAGATGGAAATGCAGAAGCTGGCTACCTCAGTCAACAAAAGCTAAGGTGATGGCTTGATCGTGTTTTTTACGGCCAAGACGCACAAAGAGGATATCCCTTTCAGTTCTATCGTGAGTGAATGATGAACTTGGCAGAACGAAGTTAGCAAGTTTTTGCGGAAATGTTTATCGCACCTGAAAGTGGACGACCCGTTTGAAACAAAGAACTCGGAAGCTGTTACAGGTTTATAGAGTCGAATGAGGATATTGGCCATGTTTTTTCCATGGACACGGAAGATTTGTTTTATTCTATCCCTCACGCTCCTTTGTTTCAGGCTGTTCAGAAATGTATTGATGTTAATGGCGAAGTGTCTTTTCAGAATTATGCCGGGTTGACTATAATTTGTTAGCGTTGCTTGAGTTTTACCTCAACTCGACCTTCATCCAGATTAAAGAAGACTTTTACTTGCTGAAACAAGGTATATGTATAGGCTCTTGCGTTGCTCCGTTTTTGTGCAGTGTTTACTTATCGGAATTTGACAGGGCGGTAAACGAAGGAATCGATCGTGAATAGGTTGCTACCGTGTTTCGTTATGTTGAAGATTTTCTTGTAGCTTTAAAAAAGCAAGCCAGTTCCACGTATAACGGTGCCATCACTGGTGTACTACGTATCTTTCAGCGCCTTGGCAAAGGTTTGACTTTCACCCATGAACTAACAAAGGAAAATAATATTCAGTTTTTAGACAGCGCTATAAGCTTCTGTGACGACCACGTGTGCTAGAAACATAACCCAAGATCCCAAAAGAAATTGTTGCCCTACGATTCGGTTCATTCGAAAACGGTAAAGCGGGCAATAACCACGCAGTCTATCATATCAGCCTTAAGAAAGTCCTGCACACACAAAAAACAGGAAAGCTTTGACAGGCAGATTGTAAGGTTGGAAGAAGCAGGTTTCCCGCAATCAGTCACTTCAGCAGTAGTGGAGGCAGTGCTTAAGAAGATAAAGACGGAAAGGAATATTACTGAAGACGCAAGGGGGCGCAAAGATAAGAAACGTGAAGTTGTGCCTTATGTTAACCAAGACTTCCCACAACTTAAAAAAGGTTGTGAAATGGTATAGAGTTGAGATAGCGTTCTCGGCTCCCGGCAAGCTCGCTGGGCTATGCTCGCGCATAGGAAGAAGTAAAGATAGGATCCAAGGGTGCGGAACAAAACACGCCATTTTCCACATCGATCGCAGTGTTGGAGTAGTTTATCAGACACCTCTATCATGCGGCAAAGTTTACATAGGCCAAACAGGAAGGTGAGTGAATGTGCGCTTGCGTGAGCATGAATTGTCAATTAGAAAATAAAACGAATGGGCACTAGCCTGTCCACTGCTTGGCGTGCCCATGCAAGTCGATCGTGAAGGAAGTAAAGATTTTGCGCCGCTGCCGAGATAGCCGAGCCAGAGAGCTACTCGAGGCGTACCATATCAGAAAGAAGTGACAAGACTGTGTCAGTGACACGTCAGTTTATTTACACAACAGTGAGATGAGGTATATTGACGAGCGTAGGTAGGTCGCGTTTTGCATATATAAGAATTTTCTTTCCTTTATCTTTTCTTTTTTCGCGCACACGCAGTGGTGTATGTCGGGGGTTTACTTATAAGTGGTCTTTGTGGAATAAACATTAGTTGCAAGTCTGCGCCCGTCCGTGTCCTATGCTCTCTCTGTGGTCCGTTTGTTAGCGCAGTTAAACAATGTTTGCTAATTCATTGATATGCCTAGGATCAATGCATACACGTAGTGTGCAGTCCTTTTCACGTACAAAAACAAGCAGGCTCATCCAGTTCGTTGGTTCCGTCACTTTCGTGATAATGGCGCTCCGTTGCATGCGGTCCAGCTCCTCCGGCAGTGGTTCTTGTAGTGCTAAGGGTACGCGCCGCGCTGGCTCGACTACATGTACCGAACCAGTGTGTAATACCATCCGATACTGGTGGGAAACACAGCCTGTTTCTTGAAAGATTTGAGGAAATTGCTGCAGTATTTTGTCGGCAGCGCTAGCGTTGACTGCATCCACCGATCTCCCGACCATTCCGAGCGCCTCACTTGCACATAATCCGAGTATTGCTTGGTTTCCTGTTTGGAATATGAAGAAATCGAAACTCCCAGTCTGATCTTTTATGGTCACTGGTAAGGTCGCAACACCGAAGCGTCTCATGGCGTCACCGCTATATGACCACAGAATGGAACTGCTCGGCTTCAAACTTTGCATCGCTTTGCACCTCCGATAGACCGAGTAAGGCAGCAAGTTAGCTTGGGAGCCTGTGTCTACTTTCAAGAAGGCATCCTGGCCGGCCACTCTAGCGTTTACGATCCAGTCCACCGAGCTTCTCACACTGCAAGTTTTTACATCAAGGATGTCGAATGTGTCCTGCACGTTGACCACTCCGCCTACTGTAGACACTTTCTTTCTACACGCTGCAAAATGATTCGCGCCACCACATACAAAACATGTCTTACCGAACGCCGGACACCTGCTACGTTCGAGCGAGCGGTTGAATTTCATGCATATAAACGGACGCTTCTTCACCGACGCGACCTGTTTTCCCGCCTGAGCCCATGCCTCGTTCTGCTGGCCGGAGAGTTCAGCAGCCTTGCAGATTTGTTCTGTCTTGGCCAGCGTAAGGTCTTTTACTTTGATGAGCTTCTCCCGCAGCTTGGAGTTATGTACACCGAATACAACCTGGTCGCAGATCATTCACTCGGTTAATTCAGCGAAGTTGCGGCTTCGGGACAGCTTTCGCAAGTCACGCAAGAAATGCTCAAACGGCTCTGCTTCGTCCTGGATTCTTGACCGGAAAATGTACCTCTCATAGACTTCATTTTGTTGTTTTTCACAGTACTGCTTAAACTTCGGCACGACCATCGTGTAATCACCCTTGCGCCCCTTCTCCAGAAAGGTGAAGTTGTTAAGCACCTCAAGTGCATCGTCGCCAACAACACTCAGCAGCCGCGCAGCCTTGACAGCTTCCGACCTTGGTTCTTTCGTAGATGCTGTCGCTTGTAGGAACAGTTCGAACTTCTGGATGAACAGGTTCCAATTCTTCGCTATGTTGCCGGATGAGCCGGAAAGTTGCAGATGCTCCTGTGGCTTGACCAGCTGCATTGCTCGGAATGGTAACGTTCACCCAGCGATCCCACTTCTGACACCACGTATCGTTCGAACGGAATCCAAGAATGAAATGAACGTTTATTCAGGAAACGCCCAGGGTATATATATATAGTCGTGAGCATTCCCAGGCACGTGTTGCCGTAATCTTCTTGCTGTCAGTCAGTTCAGGCTGATACGGGCGAGTCAGCACGAGTCAGCATGCGTAGTCAGCACGATACAAAAAGCAAACACCACAAAAGCTTCGCTTACATCGATTCCCACAGTGCGTAACATCCATGCATTTGTATGCTTAAAATAGGCGCTCATTAATACAATATTTTCATTCGCGCTGAAAAAAAGCAAATGTAGTGTCTACGGTAGAACGGCTTCAGTCCCGTGGCCGTTACATCATTGCCAACTTCCGTGGGGTCGTAGTCGTCAAAATGGGATTTAAGTCGCAGGGAAATCAGGAAGTTGATGAATGGCAAGAAGACTGAAGATTCCACAAGACCTAAGGAAAATAAAATTACATTTTGGGCAGCATGGCCAGGAGGTCGTTATGGTTACAACGTGTACTAAATATCCCTCAAAATATGAACAGAAGCCCACAAAACTGCAGGCATTTTGGGATAGATGAACCCGCTGGAAATCTCAGGGTAGTACTAGCTTAAATATAAAAGATGACCTATTATATAAATATAGAAGATGAAATTCTGGACAGATAAATTGGCTGTTGAAGGAGTTCAGCCGAAACCCGATGGTGCGAAATAAGGTGAGAATGTCGCCGTGGGTTGTTGAGAGGTCAAGTAGGTCCTGTGGCCGACACCAGCACCCGGCAACTGTCAGGCGACTGCACAGTCAGTCGTCAGTCATTACGGGGTGATTAAGGCATAAAATTTTGGGCGCGGACTACACCACATTGAGCACAACGCACTCTACGGTCATTCTTCCAGCGCTCGTAGCGATTCTCGCGGCATGACGATGCAAACAAATTGTCTCATGTGCCGACTGTCAACTTCCTCGAACTGCCAACATTCCATACCCGCCGTAGTTGCTTAGTGGATGTAGTGTTGGGCTGCTAATCACGAGGCCGTGAGATCCGATGCTAGGCACGGCGGCCATATTTTGATGGGGGCGAAATTCGAAAACACCCGTGTACTTGGACTTAGGGGAACGTTAAAGAACCCCAGCTGGTCCAAATTATAACGGAATCTCCCACTAGCGTGTGCCTCATAATCACATCGTGGTTTTCGCACGTAAAATCCCATAATTTATCATTTACCCTTCTTTGAGGATGTCCATGGGAGTCGCGCAACTCTTGAATACAAGTACGTGTCAGGAGTTGTGCTCACTGTCTTTCAGTATGTGCAATGTCTTTGAGTATGTGCATGTGCAAGCCTAAAAACAGTGAAGAAGAAACTAGGAATTGGCAAGAATCAGATGTATGCGTTAAGAGACAAAGCCGGCAATATCATTACTAATATGGATGAGATAGCTGAAGTGGCTGAGGAGTTCTATAGAGATTTATACAGTACCAGTGGCACCCACGACAATAATGGAAGAGAAATTAGTCCAGAGGAATTCGAAATCCCAAAGCTAACGCCGGAAGAAGTAAAGAAAGCCTTGGGAGATATGCAAAGGGGGAAGGCAGCTGGGGAGGATCAGGTAACAACAGATTTGTTCAAGGATGGTGGACAGATTGTGCTAGAGAAACTGGCCACCCTGTAAACGCAATGCCTCATGACTTCGAGCGTACCGGAATCTTGGAAGAACGCTAACATAATCCTTATCTATAAGAAAGGGGATGCCAAAGACTTGAAAAATTAGACCAATCAGCTTACTGTCCGTTGCCTACAAACTATTTACTAAGGTAATCGCAAATAGAATCAGGAACACCTTAGACTTCTGTCAAGCAAAGGAAGAGGCAGGATTCCGTAAAGGCTACTCAACAATAGATCATATTCACACTATCAATCAGGTGATAGAGAAATGTGCGGAATATAACCAACCCTTATATATAGCTTTCATTGATTACGAGAAAGCGTTTGATTCTGTCGAAACCTCAGCAGTCATGAAGGCATTACGGAATCAGGGTGTAGACGAGCCGTATGTAAAAATACTGAAAGATATCTATAGCGGCTCCACAGCCACCGTAGTACTCCATAAAGCAAGCAACAAAATCCCGATAAAGAAAGGCGTCAGGCAGGAAGATGCGATATCTCCAATCGTATTCACAGCGTGTTTACAGGAGGTATTCAGAGACCTGGATTGGGAAGAAATGAGGATAAAAGTTAATGGAGAATACCTTAGTAACTTGCGATTCGCTGATGATATTGCCTTGCTTAGTAACTCAGGGGACCAATTGCAATGCATGCTCACTGATCTGGAGATGCAAAGCAGAAGAGTGGGTCTAAAAATTAATCTGCAGAAAACTAAAGTAATGCTTAACAGTCTCGGAAGAATAGAGTAATTTACAATAGGCAGCGAGGCACTGGAAGTCGTAAGGGAATACATCTACTTAGGGCAGGTAGTGACGACGGATGCGGATCATGAGACGGAAATAATCAGAAGAATAAGAATGGGCTGCAATGCGTTTGGCAGGCATTCTGAGGTCATGAACAGCAGGTAACCATTATCCCTCAAGAGAAAAGTATATAATAGCTGTGTTTTACCAGTACTCACCTGCGGGGCAGAAACCTGGAGGCTTACGAAAAGGGTTCTATTCAAATTGAGGACGACGCAACGAGCTTTGGAAAGAAGAATGGTAGGTGTAACGTTAAGGGATAAGAAAAGGGCAGATTGGGTGAGGGAACAAACGCGAGTTAATGACATCTTAGTTGAAATCAAGAAAAAGAAATGGGCATGGGCAGGACATGTAATGAGGAGGGAAAATACCCTATGGTCATTAAGGGTTACGGACGGGATCCCAAGGGAAGAGAAGCGTAGCAGGGGGCAGCAGAAAATTAGGTGGGCGGATGAGATTAAGAAGTTTGCAGGCATGGCATGGCCACAATTAGTACATGACCGGGGTTGTTGGAGAAGTATGAGAGAGGCCTTTACCCTGCAGTGCGCGTAACCAGGCTGATGATGATGATGTGCATGGGTACCCATTTTGGCGTATGATATCTACTAGGCTACATGGCGGCTATATTATATAGGCGCAACGGAAACTTGGTAGACAGTGTGCAGAACAGGCAAATCCGGCACATATTACTGCACAATAATCTTAAACAATTGTCTTCTTTCTCGCACGTGGATAACCGCGACAGGACAGTAGTTTCACAATTAACTGGAAGTACTGTATATGCCATGCCCAAAGGTGCACCTATTCCGATGGCCAGTAAATGAGATGCAATATTGTGAGCAGCTTAGGCCATAGCATATTGACACGTGTACTTATATTTATCGGGTGTCCACGTTTCGCCGCCTAACACACGTTATCGCGCAGCGCGGGACGCGCCTGCATGTATCCGAAGTTTCTAGAAAGTTATCGATGCGTCTATCCGCTGTCTGTTGTCGCCGAACCTTGTGTTATCTGATTTCATCGCCTGACGCGAATGACGTAGAGCTTTGTGGAAGTCACGAGGGTCCCAACGATTAGTCTGGAACATTCGACGACTGTTCTATAAAAGCCGACGTGCTTGACCCGCTGATCAGATTTTCGACGATCGCCGGCCGTGTTCGTCGCTAATGTTGTGCTGTAAGTGCAGCCTGTTTTTGTGGGCACAGGTTCGCCCAATAAAAGTTAGTTTTGTATTTCGCAGCATTGCTACTGTGTTGTTCAACGTCACCACCACGTGATATCTGGTGGAGGTGCTTTTCGTTCATGTACCGGACGCGCCCGACAAGCCATGATCCAAGCCCGGACCGCAAAGAGTACACCAACGTTGTCCCGGACCATCGAGCAAGCCGCCGTCTTCAACAGCTGCCCCCGGAGCACGGACTTAAACCTGAGACGACCATTCAGATTGTGGCGAAGGCAACCCCAATGGCAGCCCCGGCGTCCCCCATCGTGCTGCAGCAGCTCAGGGAGCCCACGACGTTCCGCGGTTCAACATTCGGTGAGCAAGAAACCTGGCTCGAGACGTATGAGAGGGTCGGTGCATTTAACAGCTGGAATAGCGACGACAAACTGCGACATATCTTCTTCGCATTGGAAGACGCTGCCAGGACGTGGTTCGAGAATCGCGAAGCCACATTGACGACGTGGGACCAGTTCCGAGGTGATTTGTTGCAAACATTTACAAGCGTGGCGCGAAAAGAGCGAGCCCAAGCTCTAATAGAAACCAGAGCGCAGCTGCCAAATGACACGATCGCGATCTTCACGGAGGAGATGGCCCGTCTTTTCCCGCACGCGACCCAGAAATTTTGGAGGAGAAAAAAGTCCGCTTCCTGATGCGGGGTGTCAAGCAAGAACTTTTCGACGGACTTATTCGTAACCCACTGAAGACTGTAGTAAAGTTTTCTGCAGAGGCATCGACGATAGAGAAAAGCCTGGAGATGCGCAGCCGACAATATAACCGCCAGGGGCTCATGCCGCAGTACGCCATCCAAGGACTGGGTTCCGACGACCTTCAAGAGACCATCAAGGCCATTGTGCGCGAAGAACTGCGCAAGGTCCTGCCTTCGTCACAGCCTTAAGTGGCCTCGATCGCCGACATCGTGAAAGATGAGGTTCAGCGATCGCTTGGGGTTCCTGAATTGCAACCTCAATTACCGCAGCCCCATCGAACGCCGTCAAGTCCCCCCTCCGCTACCACGTCAGGGCCCTGTAACGCCGCAATTCCGTCATCCGCCGCCACCACCAGCACGCCAACCCGTCGCCCAGCGCACCTACGCGAGGAAGACGGACATTTGGCGAGCTCCCGACCACCGCCCGCTCTGCTATCACTGCGGAGAAGCCGGCCTAGTGTACCCCGATGCCCAGACCGCGACTTGTGACTGAGAGGGTTCGCCGTCAACGCGCCGCGCCCACAGCTTGGGGTGCGCCCACGTGACATCGCCGATTACCTAGCCGCCACTCAGTGCAACTCTCGACGACCGTCCAGTTCGCCGTCCCCAGGCCGCCATCTGTCGCCGCAGCGCCGTCCATACGCTGGCCCTGCCCAGGGCCGGTCAGCGAGCCCATATCCCGAAAACTAAAAGCAGCAACCGATGGAGGTGCAGTTGCTGTTCGTCGAACTGACAAAGATCCTCCGCCGCCGCCGAAGACGCCGAGGAAACTACGTCGACGACACGCCGCCGTCCCGACGAAGTGTGAAAGCAAAGAATACGAAGACGAAAGACGACCTGACGACGTCCCATACCAGCCAGAGGTCAACGCAACACAGCCGTGATCCGACGCCAAGACCTAACTGTAACGCAAGACAAGCTACCACGGACCTCGACATGCTTCTCGACGGCCACGCTATCACCACCTTTATCGACACAGGGGCCGATTACTCCGTCATCAGTGGGCACATCGCCGCCCACTTGAAGATGGTTAAGACTACATGGGAAGGCCCTCAAATTCAGACCTCTGGAGGACACCTAATTACGCCGACTGGAATCTGCATGACAAGAATTACCGATCATGACTGGACTCACCCTGCCACCTTCGTTATCCTCCAACAATGTTCACGTGACGCCATTCTCGGCATGGACTTCCTAAACCAACACGGCGCAGTCATCGGCCTGAAGTCGAAGTCAATAACCCTGTCTGAAGATCAAGCGATACCGCTGGTTAGTTCTCGTAGTCACCATGCCTTAAGCGTGCTCGAAAGTCAAGTCAGCATCCAGCCTCACTCCAACATTGTCATTTCCGTCGGCACCAAAACACCTGCCGACGTAGAAGGCGTCATCGAGGGTGACCAACGTCTACTGCTAGATCGTGAAACTTGCGTCGCAAGAGGGATCGCTCGACTCCATGGAAGGAAAACAGAAGTGATGATAACCATCTTCAACCAAGAGTTCAAGCACATCAGCAAGGACACGACAATCGCGTACTGCGAGGAAATTGTGGAAACGAGCAATGCCTTTGTCTTCTCAGATTCTGCCGCATCTACCTCGCAGACCATAGTCCCCGAATCAGACTTCGACGTAAATCCAAGTCTCCCCTTGAGCCAGCAGCAAAAGCTCAGATGTCTTCTCCGATGACACAAGGACTGCTTTGCGACTTCATCGAAGATTCGACAAACACCAGTTGCAAAGCATCGCAATATAACCGAAGAGTGCGCTCCACCACTCCGCTAGAGCCCTTACCGAGTTTCGACGCGAGAACGTGAAGCTATTAGGCAACAACTCGACGAAATGCTCCGCGACGACATCATCCAGCTGTCGAAAAGCCCGTGGGAATCTCATGTTGTCCCGGTGAAGAAAAAGAACGGAACCCTACGGTTTCTGCGTCGATTATCGTTGTCTCAACAAGATCACGAAGAAGGACGTACACCCCCTCCCACGGATAGACGACGCATTGGAGCGGCTCCTCAACGCCATATACTTCTCATCGATGGACCTCAAGTCTGGCTATTGGCAAATAGAAGTCGACGAAAGAGATCGTGAAAAGACCGCCTTCATCACCCCAGACGGCTTCCACGAGTTCAAGGTTATGCCATTTGGTCTGTGCTCGGGACTGTGCTCAGCTCGTGATGGACACTGTTTTAGCAGGATTGAAGCCGCAGACCTGTCTCGTTTACTTGGATGACTTCGTTGTCTTCGCCGGAAATTTCAACGATCACCTTAGGCGGCTTGCAACAGTACTAGTGGCCGCCATGTCATCAGGGCTTACTCTGAAGCCGGAAAAGTGCTGCTTCGCTTACGGCGAGCTTCTGTTCCTAGGCCACGACATCAGCAAATCTGGAGTCCGCCCCGACCCGCAGGCGACAGCTGCCATCGCAAAGTTCCCGCAGCCCGTCGACAAGAAGGCAGTGCGTAGATTCCTTAGCATGTGTGCCTACTACAGGCGCTTTGTCAAGGACTTTTCACGCGTCGCGGAGCCGCTAACGCATCTAACCAGATGTGATCACGAGTTGAAGTGGGAAACGCCGCAGGCCCACGCATTTCAAGAACTCAAAAGACTCAAGCAGTCGCCGCCGGTACTTGTACACTTCGACGAGCACGCTGATACGAAAATCCACACTGACGCCAGTCACCTAGGCCTCGGTGCCGTCCTAGTCCGGAGGAAAGACTGCCTTGAATGGGTGATATCTTATGCTAGCCGGTCGCTGTTAAAAGCGGAAGGCAATTATTCAACGACTGAAAAGGAATGCTTCGCCATCATTTGGGCCACAGCAAAATTCCGCCCTTACCTATATGGGAAATCATTCAAGGTGGTCAGCGACTATCACGCGTTGTGTTGGCTAGCTAACTTAAAAGACCATTCAGAACGGCTGGCACGGTGGAGCAGGTGAATGGAGCAGGCACGGTGAATACGGCATCAATGCAACCTACAAGTCCGGACGAAAACACTCAGATGCCCATTGCCTATAGTGCGCCCTCATTGACCCGCCGACGCAAGATGACGAGGATGATAACGCCTTCCTTGGAATAATAAGCGTGGAAGACTTCGCCGAACAGCAACGAGGAGACCCGGAGCTATATCCCTAGTCGAGTATTTGGAAGGGCACACCGACGTTGCCCCTAGGGCATTTAAGCGTGGATTGTCTTCGCTCACGCTTCCAAACAACCTACTCGTGAAGAACTCCTCACCAGTCCGCGCGAGGTACTTTCTTCTTGTTCCGTCGGCGCTGCGTGCTGAAATGCTGCACGCCCTACATGAAGATCCGACCACTGGGCACCTTGGTTTCTCCCGGACGATATCGAGGATACAAGAAAGGTAGTACTGGCCGCCCCTAACCGCCGATGTCGCCCGTTACGTCAAGACATGCCGACAATGAATGAATGAGTATGCGTTGTATAGTGGCGCAAGGGCCAGATATGGCCAAAGAGCGCCAAGACAGTGTTATTGATTTCGCGGTGGAATGATGAGTTCTGTGAAGTTGATATGACGAGGCTGTAAAGGGGCCTAAAACAGTCGCTGTAAAGTGCGTAAATTCTACCTGCAATAAGATTATGTCGATAACTAATGATCAGAACTATGAGCCTTACATTGGAGTGCGGAAGAATATGATATACAGAACATGTAAGATGAAAAAATTAGCTAGAGCACAAGTGCCTCACCAGAACCCTTGAAACGCAAGGGCCTGGAGGCATGTGCTATACAGTACAGCTATCCCAGCGGCATCCTCGAAAGAATGGAGGCGCTAGGAATGTATGGGACTAATTACATGTAAGACCACACCTTTGAGGAAACCTAGGATTGTGTCTGTAATAAAAAGCGGTTCTGGACCAAGAAACGTTGCACGATGGAGATGAATGTGCTGCCGGTACACTAAGGAAAAATGTCTCTTTCTCCGAGATTCGCCTTCCTGGCACTCCAGAAGGACGTGGAGTACGGTCAGCCCCTCCCCGAATCTACCACAGGTTGGGGGCTCACTTCTGGTGAGTAGAAAATTATGGGTGCCAATTGTGTGTCCTATTCTGAGACGACAGAACAGGACATCTGTTCGGCGGGATTTTGTTGTAGACGGCCAGAATCTTAACTGTGGCTTTATCAGGTGGAGCTTCTCATCCGTTTCCGCGTCCCAAATGTGTTGCCAGTGGTCCCGCAGCTTCCTTCGCAAGAAAGGCCTCAGATCTGTGACAGGCACCACAGCGGTAGGATTAGCGGCTCTCGATGCGATTGACGTGGCCATCTCGTCCGCCAGAACGTCACCCTCGATGATCCTATGGCCAGGCACCCAACATATAATGATAAGCTGTTAGATATGTACGCTTTACACAAGACGGAATAGAGTTCATTAAGTACTGGATTTTTGTGTCTATAGAGTGTCATCAAGGCCTTCACGACGCTCAGGGAGTCTGTATATATCGCTGATTGTCTTATATGCTTCACAGAAGACAGTAATACGTAGGCCTCGGGCGTAAAGATACTTGTTTCCGGATGCAGTGCACCAGGCTATGAGAGGGATGGGCCGATGGCACCATAGGACACCCCGGCATTTGACATCGAAGCGTCTGTATAGAACTCTGCGCAGGAGTGCTTGTGCTGGAGTTCTAGAACATGCATTCGGATTTCGATCTCTGCTGTGTGTTTTGTTACTTCTAAAAAATGATATGTCACATTCTATCAACTGTCACTCCCAAGGAGGTAACAGCCTAGTTGGATGCATTAAGCGAAGCTCGAGAAGTGGGACATGTGTTTCATCACTAAGCTCCCTCACACGAAGTGCAACAGGCTGTCTTACAGAGGGACGGTTATGGAAAAGTGTAGGACATGTCATATCAGTAACAGTGGTAAAACATGGATCTTGATGATTGCAATGTATTTTCAGGAGATATGTAAGGCTGATGTAAGTTCTCTATAGATGCAGTGACCATTCATTCGATTCTGCATATAAGCTTTGAATAGGGCTTGTCCTGAAAGCTCCTATGGCTACGCGCTTATCTAGATGGTGGACAGGTTCTAGAATCTATAGTGCGCTCGGACCGGCAGAGTTCTACACGATGGCACCAGAGTACAATCGTGATCGAATTAGGCCCTTATAAACATTCTTCAGACACTACCTGTCGCTACACCACGTTGTGCGGGATAGAATTTTAAGTGTGTTCATTGTCCTTAGACATTTCGCTTTAAAATATTTAATGTCCTGAATAAAAGTAACCTTAGGGTCAAGTATAATACCAAAAAATTTGGGTTCTTTCTTGATAGGTATTTGATGTCCACACAGTTGAACACAAGGATCTGGAACCAGTAAAAAGAACACAAGAACTTCTGTGGGGATTGCTTTTAAATCCGTTTTTCTCTGTCCACTTGGAAACCTTGTTCAAGCCCTGCTGCATCCGTGTTTCGCATACTGCGAGGTTACAGGATTTGAAGCCGATTTGAATGTCGTCCACGTAGACGGAATAAAGAATGACACCTGGTAATGAAGCACGAAGCGTGTTCATCTTCACGATACAGAGCGTACAACTAAGCACGCCTCCCTGGGGTACACTTGTTTCTTGTGTGAAAGGTCGCGACAATACGTTGCCTATTTTCACGCGGAAGATGCGATTCGACAAATAGCTGTCAATTATTTTCAACATATTTCCACAGATGCCAATTCCCGACAATTCTCGCAAGATGCCGTAACGCCATTCTGCGTCATACGCCTTCTCCATGTCATGGAATATTGATAAGAAAAACTGATTATGTACATATGCATCACGAATACATCCTTCAATGCGTACAAGATGATCTGTTGTCGACCGGCCTTCTCTGAGGGCACACTGATAGGGACCAAGTATACATTTTTGAGTTCAAGGAAATGCACGAGTCTCCGATTAATCTTTTTTTCAAAAAGCTTACACATGCAGCTTGTAAGAGCCATCGCGCGATAGCTTGCCGCCAATGATGGGTCTTCCCCTGCTTCAGAACAGGGACCACAATTGCTTCTTTCCATGTGTGTGGAAGGTATCCAGCAGCTCAAATAGTGTTGAAGAGTGCAAGTAGTGTAACTTGTGTGTCAGTGTGCAAGTTTTTGAGCCTGTCATACATGACTCGGTCGGGTCCCGATCTAGTGCTCTTGCATGAGATCAAGGCAGCTCTTAACTCGGTAATACTGAATCGCCGGTTATACGCTTGGTCATGTCTGAATTTACGTACAAATGGCTTAAGTTCTTCTATTTCTTTGTATTTAAGGAATGGTTCAGAATAGTGTATTGAGCTCGAAACACGCTCAAAGGGTTCCCCAAGAGAGTCTGCCTGGCCTTGTAAGGTATCCCCTTGGTCGTTCACCAGAGGCAACGGATGGATTTGTTGCCTTGTAGCTTTCTCAAGCCATTCCACGTTTGCCTCCTGCGTGTATGAATTAATGCAGGAGAGGAACCTCACCCAGCTTTCTCTCTTTGCCTGACGTCGGGTCTGCCTTCCCTGTGAATTAATTTGTTTAAAGCGAATTAAATTTTCGGCATTAGGCGATCTGCGCAATATGCCCCATGCCTTATTCTGTCTCTTTCGCGCCTCTCTACAGTCTTCGTTCCACCAGGGAACACGTCTTCTTAGTGAACCACCGTTCGTCTGTGGAATTAACTTCTGGGCGCAATCAATAATAAAAGCGGTAAAATATGCAATGGCATCATATATAGCGAAATTATTTATAAAATCTGGTGATAAATCAGATGATCCTTTAAAATGCTCCCAATCCTCCGATGCTAATTTCCATCGGGGAATACGCGGAGGGTTCTCATGCAAGGTTATCAGGTTTAAAATTACAGCGAAGTGGTCATTTCCACACAATTTATTGATGACGGACCATTCTAGGTGAGGCAGAAGAGACGAAGAACCGATTGCTAAATCTATTGCTGAATATGTGCTGTGTTGGGCACTGTAATACGTCGGCTCCTTCTTCTTAAACAGGCAGGCATTAGAGGTCAAACGAAAATTTTCACTTAATCGACCTCTCGCGTCGCATCGCCAATCTCCCCACATCGTGTTGTGGGCATTAAAATCACCCACGAGTATGTAGGTGTCAGGAAGCTGATTAATTAGGTTATGTAAATTGTTTTTTTTTCAGGTGACAATTAGGTGGTTTGTATAAAGAGCACACAGTCCCCAGTTTGTTGAAGAGGATTGCCCGAACCGACACGGCCTCAAGGGGCGTCTGGAGGGCAATCTGTTGACAAGCTACAGATTTATCCGCAAATATTGCAACAGTGCCTGAGGCGTTAGTCTTGTTGCGGTCTTTGCGATAGATTATGTACTGACGTAAAAAGTTTGTCTGTGTGGGTTTCAGAAGTGTCTCTTGAACACACAGCAACCTTGGATTATGTTTGTGTAACAGTCGACGAGGTTACATTCCACTGTAGTATTTGTGTTTCCATTATGATAATGTGTTGGGTGCTGTGTGTTTAAGAGATAAAGATTAGCTCATGGGCCTTTTTCAGGCGCCGTGACGGGAGTTTGGTCTCTGTGGGAGCGATCGAGAGCGCCTCGCCGCTCCTTAGGCGCTGGTGGCGCCGTCTTGCTGGTGGTTGTGACCATCGCCTCTTGCGAGGCGCTGAACACGCGCTCTTCCGAGCGCTTTGTTTGGCGTGAAGGCCTCGGCACGTTGGACGAGGCCTTTGAGACCAGCTGCCCGGAGGTAGATGGCCCCTTCTCTTAGGTTGGCGTTGCAGCGCTAGCTGCAGCCGCCGGGGGGGGGGGGGGCGATGGCGTCACTGTCGCCTCACTGGGTGTTAGTCGGGCAGTCGCCGGAGACCGTTGTGGCGCTGCCCCCTGACGCGCCACTTCGGCAAATGTGCTCTTGGGCAGGTACGATACACGCCTGCGTGCCTCCTTGAAACTAATATTTTCCTTTACTTTTATCGTCACAATTTCTTTTTTGTTTTTTCCAGGATGGGCACGACCGCGAGTATGTGGCGTGCTCCCTTTCATAATTTACACAATGGAGAATGTTCTCGCAAGCTTCAGAAGTATGTTCATGGGCACTGCACTTCGCACAGGTTTGACGGCCTCGGCAGCTCTGCGAACTGTGTCCGAAACGTTGGCTTTTGAAACATCTGAGCGGATTAGGCACATATGTCCTAACACGGAGCTTGATGTACCCTGCCTCGATTGACTCGGGCTGGACACTTGATCCCAAGGTGATTATCAAGTGCTTGGTTTGGATTTCTTTCCGATCTGGCCTCATCCTAATTCTTTTGACATTGATTACATTATGTTCACTGAACCGCTCCAAGAGTTAAGCCTCAGTGAGCTACAGCAAGCCATCGTCCGACACAACACCGAGGGTGGTGTTCATAGTACGGTGCGGGGTTACTGTTAGTTGGTTGTCGCCAAATGACACAACTTAGGCAGTTTCTCGCATTGCTTCTTATCGTGGAGCTCAAGGAGGAGATCACCGCTTGCCATCCTGGTCGCTTTATAACCGGCTCCAAAAACATCAAAGTCTTTGATACAAGGAACGGTGCAATAGTGCGCACTGGTTTGCCGAGTTTTTTCGAGTGAACTACATGCAAACGTGGGAAGTTGTGGACTTGGCGTCCGAAAAACTTAAAAACTTCATCGGTGCGCCCTCTTTTCAGAGGGCTATCAGGGAGTCGAGGAAAGGAGGTATCCATAAAGGTATGTGAGATTGGAAGTAAAATTGGAAGAAAAGGGGGAGCCAGAAGAAGACAGGTAAGGTGGAAAGTAAGGGAACGATGAAGGTTGTAAGAGAGAGAGAGACAGGAAAAGGCAACTACCGATTTCCCACGGGTGTGTCAGTCCGGGGGTGCTGTCTACGCGAAGCAGAGGCCAAAGAGGTGTGTTGCCTCCACCGAGGGGATTTAAAGGTCCTGACACTCAGCATCGGCTTCGCTGAAACTACAGCGCTACCAAAAGGCAGCGCACCCGCAGTGGCGAAATTTTTCATCGAGGACATCCTGCTGCGACATGGTTCTCCAGAAATCCTCATCACCGACAGAGGAACAGCTTTTACAGCAGAACTCACGCAAGCCATTCTGCAATACAGCCAGACAACTCACAGGAGGACAACTGCCTACCATCCGCAGACGAATGGTCTCACGGAGCGCCTGAACAAGACCCTCGCCGACATGTTAGCAATGTACGTCGACGTCGAGCACAAGACGTGGGATGCTGTCCTGCCGTACGTAACATTCGCTTACAACAAGGCGGTGCAAGAAACAACACAGATCACGCCATTTAAGCTGGTTTGCCGCAGGAACCCGACGACGACGCTCGACGCCATGCTGCCGCACGCCACTGACGAGGAAAATCTTGACGTCGCTACCTGTCTCCGGCGAGCCGAAGAAGCTCGACAGCTCGCCCGCCTCAGATAAAGAACCAGCAGCGTAGCGACAGCCGACACTACAACCTGCGACGACGCTTCGTCGAGTACCAGCCCGGCGACCGTGTTTGGGTATGGACCCCGATACGCCGACGAGGACTGAGTGAGAAACTATCGGGACGCTCTTTCGGAACCTACAAGGTCATCCGACGTATTGGCGCTCTGGACTAGGAGGTCGTGCCAGACGGCATTTCGCATTCACAGCGGAGCCGCGCACGATCTGAACTGGTCCACGTGGTGCGCCTTAAGCCCTTTCACGGACGCTGACGAACTTCCTTGTTTTGTTGTTTTCTTTCCTGCGAGCGCTTTTGTTTATTACTTTCGTTTGTTTGCAGCATCGGGCCGATGCTTTTTAAGAGGGCGGTATTGACACGTGTAGTTATCTTTATAGGGCGACCACGTTTTGCCGCCTAACAAATGTTATCGCACGGCGCGGGACGCGCCTGCATGTATCCGAAGTTTCTGGAAAGTTATCGATGATTCTATCCGCTGTCTGTTGTCGCCGAACCTTGTGTTATCTGATTTCATCGCCTGAAGCGAATGGTGTAGAACTTTGTGAAAGGCACGCGGCTCCCAATGATTAGTCTGGAACATTCGACGACTGCTGTATAAAAGCCGACGCGCTTGACCCGCTGATCAGATTTTCGATGATTGCCGAGTGTGTTCGCCACTACCGTTGTTCTTTGAGTGTAGCCTGTTTTTGAGGGCACAAGTTCGCCCAATAAAAGTTAGTTTTGTGTTTTGCAGTATTGCTACTGTGTTCTTCAACGAGACCACCACTTGACAATAGTAACGGACGATCAAACAGAGACAGTTTGCACAATTCTTGTGTCGTGCCTTTTGTTTCAATGTGCAAAACCAATTTATCCATGTATCCATCTAAATAGTTATGCACATCTCGATTTGCAGCTGCTCCGGTAGCTCATGAGTGCGGATATCAAAGTCGCTAGGACAATAATTTGGTGTACCTTAAGGAAATCGATAGGTCAAAATCAAAAGCCGTCCACGACAGCATCTCTCGTAGACGCTGTGCGATGTTCGGACGTTAAGAATATGTGCCGGCTAAAGAAAGGCTGCTGCGGGGTGCTCCCGACGATTACCCTAGCTTAAGTAAGAATCTTGCTTGGGCTAGTTGGTTCATGCTTGAATGAGTAAAGGCAAGGCGCAAAAGACCAAGACTGAAGAAGGACCAAAACGATTGAAGGACACAAACGACTGAAGAAGGACACAAAAAGGCGCCGGTCCTGTCGTTTGTGTCCTTTTTATGTCCTGGTCTTTTGCGCCTTGCCTATACCCTAGCTTGTTTACTCCTTAGGATCAAAAAAGGTAAATAAAAAGAAAACAGTGCCAAAAGCCCCAAATCGACCATCGCTCGTCGCGACTAAACGCTCTTAGGACGGTAAGTCATTTCCAGGCGACGAGTGGCTACGCTTTATCAAGAACACTGATAATGCCGGCGGGACAAGCATTGTGGTGAAGTTCAATGCATAGAGATAGCTTCTAATTATTTTATTTTTGTTTTGTTGACGTCATCACGCGTCACCGCGGGAAACCTGAAAAGTTTAAGGTCAGTACTCCACGTGGTGGCACTCACTCGTGTCCAGAATAGCTGGATACGGATCACTGTCTGAAGGGCCAGAAACCTGACTGGAGACCTATGAACGAACCGCGACTTTAACAAATGGGACTCCTACTACAAGCTGCCACGTCTTTTTTGCGTGTGAAGACGCCGCTAGTACTTGGTTCGAGAATAAAGAAGCCGCCTTAACGACGTGGTACCTGTTCCGAAGTGGCTTCCTGCAGACATTCACAGGCGTTGTACGCAGAGAACGAGCCCAAGCTCTACTAGACACCCGAGTGAAGCTACCTAATGAGAACGTTGCCATCATTGCGGAAATGCCCGAGGAAACGAAAGTCCGCCTGCTCATGCGCGCTGTCAAGGAATACCTTTTCGGCGGAACGATACGAAGCCACCGAAGACCGCCGAGTTTCTTCTGGAGGCAACCAGCATCAAGAGGACACTGGCAATGCAGAACCGACAATTCAACCACCGCACTTATCAACCAACGACCTGAGCGAGTCTATGAGAGCGGTCGTGCGGGAGGAGCTTCAGAAGCTGTTCCCTTCGTCGCAGACTCAAATGGCTTCCATTGCCGACGTCGTACGTGAGGAGCTCCAACAGTCCTCGGAGTAACCCCTGAATCACCAGAGCCTCAGCCGCAAGCGATGACGTACGCTGCTGTAGCACGCCGTCACCTTCCCCCTCCATGCTCGCGACATGGCCCAGTGAAGCCACAGTTCTGTCGTTCATTACCGTCGCCGCCGGCGCGCCAACCCATCGCCCCGCGCAGCATTCCAAGGAAGACTGACGTTTGGCGCGCTCCCGACAACCCTCCGCTTTGCTATCACTGAAGAGAAGGCGGGCACATCTACCGCCGATGCCCTTACCGTGCGATGGGACTGCGAGGATTTGCCATCAACGCACCGCGCCCACAGCAAGGTTAACGCCCAAGTGACATTGCCAGCTACCTCACTGCCACACATTGGAGCCCTCGATGACCATCCCCTTCGCCGTTCGCCTTCACCTGTCCCCGTAACGCCGACCATACACTGTCTAAGCTCGCGGACGGCCTGCAAGCCCATATTCGGAAAACTAAAAGCAGCAACTCATGGAGGTGCTGTTGCTGTTCGTCGAAATGACGAAAATCATGCGCCGCTGACGAAGACGCCGGAGAGACAACCTCGACGACATAACAACGAACCGCCGCCATCCCGACGACGCCTGGAAGCAAAGAGCGCACCGACCAAGGTCCTGATGCCCCGATGTACCAGCAACACATCACTGCGACACAGCCGCGATCCGACGCCTAGACCTAACTACAACGCAAGACAGAGAACCACTGACCTCTACGTGCTTCTCGATGGCTATGTAGTCACCGCCTTAGTGGACACAGGAGCAGACTACTCCGCGATGAGAGGACCTCTTGCCACCTAGTTGAAGAAAGTTAGGACTGCATGGGCAGGCCTTCAAATACGGACATCTGGAGGACACCTAATAACGCCGACTGGTATCTGCACAGCAAGAATTACCGTTCAAGACCGGAGTTACCCCGCCACCTTCGTTGTCCCCCAACAGCGTTCGCGAGATGTCATTCTCGGCATGGACTACTTGAATCAACAAAGCGCCATCATCGGCCTAAAGTAGAAGTCGATAATGCTGTCGGAAGATCAAGGGATCAGCAACCAGCCCCGCTCCAGCATTGTTATTTCCGTCGGCACTAAAACACCTGTGGACGTAGAAGATGTCAGCGAGGGTGACCAAAGCGTACTGCTCGACCGTGAACTTTGTCTCGCAGAAGAAATCTCTCGACTACACGGAGAAGAAACGAAAGTATTGCTGACAATCTTTAGTCAGGAGTTCAAGCCCATCAATAAGGGCACGACGATCGTATACATCGAGGAAATTCCGGAAACCAGCATTGCATTTGTCCTCTCGTATTCTGCCGCATCTGCACTGACGACCGTTCTTTCCGAACCAGACTTCGACATAAATCCAAGTCTCCCCATGATTAAGCAGCAACAGCTCAGAAGTCTGCTCCGACAATGCAAAGACTGCTTTTCGCTGTCATCGACGATTCGGCAAACACCAGTCGCAAAGCGTCGTATAATAACGGAAGAGTCCGCTCTACCACTCCGCCAGAGCCCTTACCGAGTTTCGGCGCGAGAACGTGAACATATATATATATATATATATATATATATATATATATATATATATATATATATATATATATATATGTATATATAGACAACAGGTCGACGAAATGCTACGCGACGACATCATCCAGCAGTCGAAAAGCCCGTGGGCATCTCCTGTTGTCTTGGTGAAGAAAAAAGGACGGTAGCCTACTTTCTGCGTCAGTTATCGTCTGTTGAACAAGATCACCAAGAAGGACGCATACCGCCTCCCACGGATAGACGGCGCATTGATCGGCTCTGCACCGCTAAATACATCTCGTCGATGGATCTCACGTCTGGCTACTGGCGAACAGATGTCGCCGAGAGGTATCGCGAGAAGACGGTCTTCATCATCCAAGACGGCCTCTACGAGTTCAAGGTCATGCCGTTCGGACCGTGCTCGGCGCCTGAAAATTTTCAGCGTGTCATGGACACGGTGTTAGCAGGCCTGAAGTGGCGGACCTGTCTTGTTTACTTGGGTGACGTTGTCGACTTCGCCGAAAATTATGACGATTACCTTTGGCGGCTGACGACAGTGCTAGAGGCCATGAAGTCATCAGAGCTTATCCTCAGGCGGACAAAGTGCCGCTTCGCTTACGATGCGCTGCTGTTCTTTGGCCACGTCATCAGCAGCTCTGGAGTCCGCTCCGACCCGCAGAAGACAGCTACCCTGGCAAAGGTCCTGCAGCGCATCGACAAGAAGGCGGTGCGTAGATTCCTTGGCATGTGTGCCTACTACAGGCGCTTTGTCAGGGACTTTTCACGCATCGCTGTGCCGCTGACAGATCGAACTAAATATGATGTGGAATTCAAGTGGGAAACGCCACAGGCCGACGGATTTCAATAACTCAAACGACGCATGCAGTCGCCGCCGCTACTTGCGCACTTCGACAAGGACGTCGATGCAGAAATCCACTCTGACACCAGTAGCCTAAGCCTTGGTGCGGTCCTAGTACAAAGGAAACACAGACTTCACCAGGTGATAGCTTACGCTAGCAGGTCGCTGTTAAAAGGGTAAGGCAAGCGCTTGTCCGGTCCTATGTGTTCCTTCGAATTCGCCTTCGTCTTTAGCGCTATTTTATTAAAACTGTCAAGATGAACAAACTCGCCCAAATCAAGGTATTGTAGCAATTATTATACTGCTCAAAAGGAATTTAAGGCAGAAAGCTGGGCTAGTTGGTGGTCATTGTTATAAGGGGACATGCATTAGCGCGTCAAGAAGGACACGGACAGGACTATGAAATCCACATGAAATCCACTAGAACATGAAAAGACAGCTAGCGTTTGGCGTGTATTTTTCAAGTTCCTCTCCGTGTCCTTTCTTACGCGCTAGTGCAATGTCCCCTTATATGAAAAGGAATGTCTCGCCATTATTCGAGCAAAAGCGAACTTCCGCCCTTACCTATATGGCAGGCCATTAAAAGTTGTCAGCGACCATCACGCGTTGTGTTGGCTAGCTAAATTAAAGGAACCTTCAGGGCGGCTGGCATGGTGGAGCCTCAGACTTTAAGAATATGACATCACTGTAATCTAAAAGTCC
The DNA here is from genome assembly GCF_050947875.1 of Dermacentor variabilis. Classification (NCBI taxonomy): domain Eukaryota; kingdom Metazoa; phylum Arthropoda; class Arachnida; order Ixodida; family Ixodidae; genus Dermacentor; species Dermacentor variabilis. The sequence goes on along the minus strand of NC_134577.1, from coordinate 132,512,248 downwards.
GGACGAAAACACTCTGATGCCGATTGCCTGTCATTCACCCGCCGCGCAAGATGACGAGGATGGCGACGCCTTCCTTGGAATAATAAGCGCGGAAGATTTTGTTCAACTGCAATGAGCAGACCTGGGGCTGAAAGGCCTAGTCTAGTATTTAGAAGAGAATACCGACGTTGCCCCGAGATCCTTTAAGCGCCAATTTTCCTAATTCCCGCTTCAAGAAAACCTACCAGTAAAGAAGAACTTATCACCAGTCCGCGCCAACTACCTTCGTGTTGTTCCCTCAGCGCTGCATCCAGAAATACTGCACGCCCTACATGACGATCCGACCGATGGGCACCTGGGATTCTCCCGGACGCTATCGAGGATACAGGAAAAGTATTACTGGCCGCGCCTGACTGCCAACGTGGCCCGTTATGTCAAGACATGCCGAGACTGTCAGCAACGCTAGACACCACCAACAAGGCCAGCAGGATTACTACAGCCGATCTAGCTTCCTGCCGACCATTTCCGCAGATCGGGATGGATTTGCTGGTATTCTTTCCGACGTAAACAACCTGAAACAAGTGGATCGTCGTGGCGACAGTCTACCTCACCTGCTTCGCTGAAGCCACTGAGCACGTGCTGGTGAGCGAGTCGGTTATACATGACCACAACGAAGGCGCCAAATAAAACAATGGACGAAAGAAGGCGCTACGGGACAAGCACGCAGACGCACGAACAACTGAGCGTTTTATTTCTTGACACAGGAATAAATAGCTGCTGCCAACGATCAAAACAACAAGAAGATACAGTGCCGTCATCGCACAACAAAAACACGATACAGAAGAGCTTATAAGTGCCGCTCCCAAGATACGCCAGTTCCTTTGAGATAGAGAAACTGACGCTTCACTGATACAATCATCACCACGCTCCTTGATCTCAAGTGCTTCGAATATCTCACTTGTCAGTTGATCTTCAGCTCTGTGCAAAACACAGGTTCTATTAAAATCTGGAATGCACTTGTGAGCCTTACAATGAGCACTAATGTGTCTGGAGGGCTGGTTTTCCATCTTATATCGATGCTCAGACAATCTGTCATTCAGACGTCTGCCCGTTTGGTCTACATATGATGAACCACACGACAAGGGAACCAAATCAAATACTTTCTTTACACATCCGGTATGTTTCCGTCCATGTTTTTTTTTTTTTGCGCAGACCTGTTTATTTTCCCGACGTCCTGCGTTCATCTTGGCACACATCAAGCCTAGACGTTTCGGAGCGGAAAATAAAACCGGAACGCCAGCTCGTTTGCCTACTTTTATCAGAATGAAAGATATGTCATGAAGCGAAAGCTCTGATGAAAGGTAGCGCAGCCGCTGTGGCGAAATTCATCGTCGAGAACATCCTCCGGCAACAAGGCACCCCAGAAGTCGTTATCACCCAAGCTCACCCAAGCCAATCTGCAATACAGTCAGACAAGCCACAGGAGGACAACTGCCTACCACCCGCAGACGAACGATTTTTGGAGTGCTTGATTAACACGCTTGCTGATCATGTAGCAATGGACGTCAAAGACAAGACCTAGGAGGCCGTCCTATCGTACGTAACCTTCCCTGACAACACGGCGGTGCAAGAAACAGCGCAGATCACTCCGTTCAAGCTGGTTTATGGCAGCAACACGACAACTATCGGTGTCGTGCTGCCGCAAGTCTCCGACAAAGAGAATCTTGACGTCGCCACCTATCTCCAGCGCGCCGAAGCCCGACAGCTCGCCCGCCTGAGAATGGAGAACCAGAAGAGGAACGACAGCGGACACTACAATCTTCGACGACGTTACGTCGAGTACCAGCCCGGCGAACGTGTTTGGGTTTTGATCCCGATACGCCGACGAGGACCTCAGGCCCTACAAGATTATGCGACGCATTGGCGCACTCGTCTATGAGGTCGTACCAGACGGTCTTTCGCTATCACAACGGCGCCGCTTGCGACCTGAAATAGTCCACGTTCTGTGACTTAAGCCGTTCTACCAGCTCTGATGAACTCTGGGACTTTGCGTAGCTGACCTTTGGACTTTCTTTCTTTCGGATTGTGGTAGTTTGGACGTTGTTTCTTTTCGTTGCTTTGTTACTTTTGTTTAATAAGTGTCCTTTTGTGTTTCGCTCTGTTATGTTTGCCGCATCGGGACGATGCTTTTTAAGAGGCGGTATTGACAGGTGTACTTGTTTATCCGGTGACTGCGTTTCACCGCCCAACAAATGTTAACGCACAGCGCAAGACGCGCTTGCAAATATCGGTAGTTTCTCGAAAGTAATCGATGGTTCTATCCGCTGTCTGTTGTCACCGAACCTTGTGTAATATGATCATCACGCGACGCGAATTTTTTTTAATTAGTGATACTGCAATCCCAGAAAGGGATTTTCGCAGATGAACAATGATGAACTTTTTGGAAGACACGCGGGTCCCAGCGATTAATCTGGAACCTTCGGTGACTGATGTGTTCGCCCAATGAAGATTTAGTTTCGCCGTTCACAGTTTCACTACTGTGTTCGTCACAGCCACTCCCAGGTGACAAGATATTGGATGTCGTACAATAAAGAATAAATAGTTGAAAGTTGACACCCCCCTTATTTCCTTCCGTCCTTCCTTGTTTGCGGTAAGCTATCATAATTTTGGTCTACTGAACAGTGATATATTTGCCTGTGTGCACGGGACATGCTTGTAATTGACGAATCTACCGCGGGGCGGAGATTCATGCCCCTCCTCACATTTAGAAGTTAGAAGAAGGGCAAAGTAGGCCGTCTGCCTTACCCCGCGTCTACACCCCGTCCCACCCACACTTGTGAAAGCTGGCGCTGTCGGCTGCACACAACAACAGCTGACGCCAAGTTTTCTCTCAGAATTGCGCCCACATGAGTACGATTTTTTTATGACAAATGCCTGGCTTAGGCAGCTAGCATTGTCTCTCGGGCCTCGCCGCCAAGTTCTGTAGCAAATGATGCTCAGCCAGCCACAGTAAGCAGTTAGAGGTGAGTTTACTTCACAGGGCGAGTCGCCTACGGGACGCACCTTGCAAATGTACAGTCCAAACCAAGGTTAAACTACCATCCCTTGCTTGATACCGCTCTAGAGCGCAGCTCTTTGGCGCCCGCTCCTGCGTTTCGCGTCACCGTTGAGCCTCGCCGTCGGCCTCGTCGTAACCAAGGTGACGCGCTGCTCTAGCTGCACGCCCTCTCGCGCGCGGCACGAGTCTTGCTCTCCCCTTGTCCTTCAAAGCCGGATAACGTGTTCTCGCCTATCCTCTCGCCTCCTTCCTCTGCGAAGCGTCATTGCGGTGACTCTCGCTGCTACTGTCCACTCTGCCCTCGCCGTCCCTTCTCCCGCTGTCGTGGCACTGCGGCGGGGCCGGCGGTGGGCGCTCCTTGCCACCTCGCGCTTAATCCACGGCTCTCCGTCTCCGCATCGCGGGGCTGTACGGCTCTAAGCCGTGTCTCGTGCTTCCCCGTTTGCGGGGCACGTTTCTCAGTGGTATTTGTCACCTCTGGCAGTGCTTGCACCTGGCTGTACTTCTCCCGCTTCCACTTTTGCCCTATACCTCCCCCTACTTAACACGGTGTCGTTGCGGTGGCTCGAAAGACAGTTACGGTGGTTCGTCGCCTTATTTTTACTTCCCACCCCAACCTTGTGCGGCCACATTGAGGCCTTTGTGTGAGTGAATGAATGTGTGACCTCTGCACATTACCCCTGTTCCCCAGCCGTTTCCTCATCCCACCTCAGTTGAAAGATTAAATAATACTTGCTAATCTCCCCCCCCCCCTCTCCGCGGCGGTGACCCACTATAATATGGCTCGATAGCAGCGGATCGCGGTTTCTTCTGCCCAGTCCTAAGCGAAGAACCGCCTCCGTTCGGCACTGCGTGTTCTGTATGGGGTTGCCTGTTGTTGAAATAAGGCAGCAGCTGCGCTCAAAGATCGCATTACCAAGAAGCGTAAGAGTCGGTCAATTTCTTTGTTCGAGCCGTTTAAACTACCTTTGAAAACAAAATCAGATTTTGTTTTAGTAATTCACTTGTAATTAATCAGTGTTGCCATTTTAGCGACTTTGTCGATTAATTTAGTGATATTTTTGTCCGTTTATGACACTGTTTTCTATGTAGTAATAAGCGACATCTTTCGTGACTTGGATGAACAAGTGGCGATTTATTAACTACTTGCAATAAAGAAAAGTTGCTTCAAAATGGCCTTCTGGAACGCAGTTTATTGTTTAAAAGCTCCATGTAAGCGTCCGAAACTTGCGATACTACGCATAGGCTCCCTTACTACATAGCAACGGTTACCCTCACATTTGATTGGGCTTCAGAGCACAGTAGACATCTTAGCATTCACATTGTGATACCAAAATTGATGTGTATTCATTATTTAGAAAACCTATTTGAATCCATTTAAACCTGCGCGTTTACTGGCGTCGATAAATGCATTTTGTTGTTGCAATAGAAATTTTATAACACTCCAAGCGCATTTCTGCCGTCGACATCGCCGTCGCCCTCGGCGTCGCGGTGAGGTTCCGTATGAATAAAAGCATGGGAGAGTGAACGCCGGTGAACGCCGTTCAATCTCACTTGGGCGAGCGAAGAACGCCGCCCAAATGCGTGCCCTCTCCTGTGGCGCGCGAGGCAGGTGGATCAAGGGGATCAGGCGAGGGAGGAGGGGCGTTCTTCTCCGGCAGCTGCGATGGTGCCTCGATGACCTCCTTGCCCTCCACTCCATACAGAGTGTAGACAACCGCGGTATCTACTACGGCGTTGGCCACGCGAATTGCGGACGCCCTAGTAGACGCCTTTGACGGATGCAGTAGGGACGCGTTGTCGGCAGTCATGTGTCTTGAAAGCGATCTGCGACGTGGCCAAAGCGCGCCCCCGCGCGGGCTTCACATTCGAAGCGATCTGCGATGTTTGCAGTGCGCGTAGTGCTGACAGCTTCGTATGCGCTGTGCATTCGACATTTCGTTTGAGTTGAAGCGACAGATGCACGGAGGTCAATTGGCTCGCGGCTGCTGGCGCGATTCCCAACTCCAGCTTTTTCACAGAGAATTTCCGCTGTCATCGAGCGAGACGTGTTCATGTTTACATGTGGGCGCGTAACCTCGTGCTTGTTAATTTAGTTTAAACACGTTGTCGGGCTAGTTGGTTTGAATTCATGATAGAATGTGTAAGCGCAACTGAAGAAGGCCGTAGAAAGGAGCAGACGCACAAAGACAGCGCTGTCTCTGTGTGCCTGTGTATTTCTTTCTACGTTCTCATTGAATCACGCTTACACATTCTCTCGTTGTTAATTTAATTAGTAAGCCAATGTTTACAAGTTTATATGGCCGATAAATATACTATCTTTACTTCGTGCAGCTATCTACTAATTCGCTATTGCAATCGCTGCTTCACCTTTCGGGCGGAACTGTGAATTTTCGGTGGACGTGCGCAAGTGTGCCAGTTAGCTAATTTACGAAACGAAATATAATAAGTTATATGTTCCGATTTATAACACAGCAAGGGAATAAGACATACTGACTGCAGAAAAAAGGCGTAGATATTGAAACGGCTGAGCTTGCTTACCCTCGTCTGCACAAATCGCTTCCGTTTCTCGTGCACTGTAAGAAATCGCCTTGGTTTACAGAAAATTTGCAGGAAATTTGTGACCGAACACTGTCTCGTAATTAAAGAACAGTCATTTCCGTGGAACGGACAGCTGTAAAATAGAAATGGTAATACAAGATACTTTTTTTTGTATTCAGAAAACAGAAGAGTCTCTATCAGAGTAAGAGTCACATCCATCCTAATGGACTTCCCTGCCATAATCAATCAACCAGCCTGGAGTTCCCACATAAACACAGATTAATAAAGAATCACAAGTACAGCATAACACACAATCAATCCTTCTTGCACAAATCAGCCACTCTCTGGTGCTCCATTGAGGTTCTGAAAAGAATTAATGAACCAATATTAAGTATACAAAAGTTTGTAAAATGCAACAGGTAAATTAAAGCACTAAGTTGAGATTTGAATAATGCAGTAAATTGTGCTAAACCTGTGCAAAATTTTCAGGTAACAAAAGTGAACATTAAAAAAATCTATATAAGAATTACAGTCGAACCCACTTATAACAATATTCAAGTGCCGCGAAAATTCGATTGTTATAATTGATCATTGTTATAACCAGCTTGCATGAAAAAAGCAAACTAGGGGATGGCAGAGCTGTTGTGAGTAAACTATAAAGGAAGGGAGGCCAGTGCTCCTACCCATCACAATGCTCCATCCGGCTGCTGGTTGTGTTCACTCGTCTAACTGCTTCCTAGCCGCTCTGATCGCACGTAGCAAGCCATGACTATCAGCGTTAAAGAATGGCACTGATATAACTGCAAAGAGGGGCCATGGGTGGCAAGCGATATGCGAGCTCCGCTGAGGCATCGTTTCGGTAGCCCCAAGCGGGGCCTTTTAAAATATGCGTGAAGGTTGCCGCGCCAGCCTGTCAGCTTGAGAAATCCAGAAGAAACGCTGAAGCAAGATTGCCACATACATCTCGCAACGTACTTCTCACTAGCTTGCACGAGAAAACCATATGTCCGTCAGCCTTGCATGTTTTACATGAGGCTTGACCACATCCTTCTCCAAGGCATCCAGGTGCTCCACGTAGTACAGCGGAAGCTTCCTCGTGAAAACGAAGCACCAGAGGGAGTGAATCATCTTCTGGGCCTCTTGTGAGGACAACGTTGAGGCAGCCTGCTCAACGGGGTAATCGTTGCCATCGCTATCCAATGCAAGCATGTTTTCGAGGATCGCCTCATCGGTTAGAAGGCTTTTATTTTCCTAATCTATAGCCGAGCGCTTTCTTTTCACCCGCAAGATTGTGCATTGACGATTATCAGCAGGCGGATCAGCAATCTTCCGTTTCGGCGGCTAGTCAAACCCGGCTGGGAAACCAGGCCGCCAAGAACGATTTCGACACAACGAACAAAAACAAACGTGAGCGATTAAGATGTTTCCAGAACTGCGCTGAATGAAGAGCCAGCAAGCAATCTGGAAGTAACGCAGTTGGCACGGTCTGTGCGTGTTTCCGAGGGTGGTGTGGCGTAGAAATATGCTAACATCCCATTGGAATTCACAGGTGTGGAAGGGCGACGGGAGAGAGAGAAGCCTTGAAAATGAGCGCGCTGTGGCTGTCAGGGCCGTCATTCAGGGGCTCGAATTTCTCGTTTTTTTTTCTTTTCAAGGATTTCACATTTCACTACCTTGCGGCACAGGCACCCAGCAGCCAGACTTCATCGTTATAACCGATAATACGGCATCGGGCATTGTAAGCGGGTTATTTCACCATGGAACACATACAAAAGTTGACGGTGCATCAGTTTCTAATTGTTATAGCTGATGTATTGTTAAAACCGATATCGTTATAAGTGGGTTCAACTCTATAACAACCTTGAAGGGGCTTGAGTTAATCAGAATTGTTGACAATGGGGTCTTACTCCTAATTTCACACATAGACTACAGGGGCATTGTAGTTGAGGCTTCAAGATTCAATTTAAGCATCCACAGCAGGACAATCCTATGCCACTGCAGGGGGTGATTTTAGGCACCACAACTGCACCTCTAGGGGTTGAAAATCTACCACTTGAATTTTTGCACTTATGTATGACAATTATATATCATGCAATCAGCAGTCATGGCGTCATTGTGGCATCAGGGTGTAGACGAGCCGTATGCAAAAATACTGAAAGATATCTATAGCGGCTCCACAGCCCCAGTAGTCCTCCATAAGGAAAGCAACAAAATCCCAATAAAGAAAGGCGTCAGGCAGGGAGATACGATCTCTCCAATGCTATTCACAGCGTGTTTACAGGAGCTATTGAGAGACCTGGATTGGGAAGAATTGGGGATAAGAGTTAATGGAGAATACCTTAGTAACTTTGCGATTCGCTGATGCGTTGCTTAGTAGCTCAGGAGACGAATTGCAATGCATGCTCACTGACCTGGAGAGGCAAAGCCCAAGGGTGGGTCTAAAAATTTATCTGCAGAAAAATAAAGTAATGTTTAACAGTCTCGGAAGAGAACAGCAATTTACGATAGGTAGCGAGGCACTGGAAATGGTAAGGGAATACGTCTACTTAGGACAGGTAGTGACGGCGGATCCGGATCATGAGACTGAAATAATCAGAAGAATAAGAATGGGCTGGGGTGCGTTTGGCAGGCATTCTGAGGTCATGAACAGCAGGTAGCCATTATCCCTCAAGAGAAAAGTATATAACAGCTGTGTCTTACCAGTACTCACGCACGGGGCAAAAACCTGGAGGCTTACGAAAAGGGTTCCACTTAAACTGAGGACGACGCAACTCGCTATGGAAAGAAGAATGATAGGTGTAACGTTAAGGGATAAGAAAAGAGCAGATTGGGTGAGGGGACAAAAGCGAGTTAATGATATCTTAGTGGAAATCAAGAAAAAGAAATGGGGGCATGGGCAGGACATATAATGAGGAGGGAAGACAGCCGATGCTCACTAAGGGTTACGGACTGGATTCCAAGGGAAGGGAAGCGTAGGAAGGCGCGGCAGAAAGTTAGGTGGGCGGATGAGATTAAGAAGTTTGCAGGGACAACATGGCCACAATTAGTACATGACCGGGGTAGTTGTAGAAGTATGGGAGAGGCCTTTGCCCTGCAGTGGGCACAACCAGGCTGCTGCTGCTGCTGCTGATGATGATGATGATGATGACAATCATTGTCTGACACTTTTTAGTAACTATACGGTAATTCTTTGTAGATGTTTGAGCTTGCTACAAGGCAGGTATAAAACAGCCAACCTGAAAGCTCCTATGAAGGTGTAGAAAGTTCATTGGTATGTTTCTGTGCACATTTCATAATGTAAGAGTCCTCTACATAAAACGTGAAGCCGAAAATGCACTTCCTACTCACATTCCTTTCGAAGGCACTGTGCCAGCTTCACTACCTTCGTAGGAATAGCCAAATGGCGGGCATTGTCCTCGGATCTGCTGCCTTTGTAGGGAATAATATGACATATTTACTTGCAAGAATAGCAGTAGTATTATGAGCATCTCTTATCGTCAAAGACCTGAATGACTTCACATTCACAAGCCTCAAATGTTTTTCGTACCATAACATATCGACATCTAAACAACAGCAGTGGATGAGATGACAAACATTCAAGAGATCTTAGTTCAGATATCAAAAGTGCTCAAATTATTGCGAGTTTCTGGCAAGAACTGATTTTAGCTGCGGATATACACACTTTTGCCCTACAGTTGTTTCATTATCTTACATATGTTAGCGCTTGTGAATATTCTGACACCCCTAGGCCATGGTGACAAACCAACGAGCACCACAGTGTCCACCTTCTCGGACAACCAAATGTTTCAACAATACCTTGGTTTGGTCGCGTTGGTAAGGATGCGCCCAACCAAAGATTGCAACAAAAGACCTGTACATGTAATTCCATACCTCCATAAAGTTTCAGATAATTCGAAAAAGGCCGCAAACCGACACAATGTCAATCTGGCTTATACAGCGCTTTGTAAATTGTCAGCGGTGTGTAACCTTCCAAACAAGAAGCACCAGAAACTCATCCAATTCCATACTAATCACCGGACCAATTACACCGAATGCAGTTCAGATATTGTCCATCATATACCCTTAGATTGTGGACGTGTTTATATAGGATAAACCAACCAGTGCTTCAATGACAGGGCTAGACAGCGAAATAAGTATGTTAGAAAAGGATATGGTAGTTACTTCACTGAACATTGCAAAAAGTGTGCATGAACGCCCATGCTTGGAGACAACTTTATTGAGGAAAGGAAGCACAAAAACAAAACACGAAATAGTTGAAGCGTATTTCGTAAGGAAAGCAAGTGATCAATACATCAGCGGTTTATCTTTGGTTTTGCAAGAAAAAGTGACATTTCTTTCGAGGTATATAGGCACATGAACTGACTGACCCTACAATCGTGCAATGATGCGATTCATCCACAATATTTTGTGTGCATGGTGATGAGTGCATGATGTTGCTAATGTGCAGGTCATAAATAGATGATCGTTTGAAATAAATGTTAACTGAAAGTAGCATCAGTCCTTTCGTATGTGTTTCTATACCTTCTTCTTTAGCACGTTTTTATGAAAACTGTCCAAATGTTTCCTTTGTTGGCAAAACTTCTGCTTTTGAAAAATGTGTTTACTTTTCTATAACATGCGGAACTATTATCAATATTCAGTGAGAAGAAATATGTGTACATCTTTCTGATGAACTTTCTCAGGGATAAGAAAAGTTAGTCTGCTCCAGACATCCACATTTTCCTATCAATCACAAATAAAGATGTCAACAATTTGTCTTTATAGATAGGCAAAAGGTTACGCACTAAAATAGCACAACTCACCTCTGAATGAACTCAGGTGTTGTAGCTGCTCCCTTTGCACAGGCCATGTTGAACACATAGTAGCATAAGAAAGGACGACACGCTGCCTCTATGAAGCCAGTGCTCTCCATAAAGAACCGCTGCTGCTCGCAAAGAACCAAACATTTCGTCTCAAAGATGCCTCCTGCAATTATATATAACACATATTTTATAAGCACTAATCAATTTCTATAGGTAATATTGAATATGCAATAGAGACCACATCGACATGCTAGTCATATCAGTTAATATTTAGTGATTTAATAGGCTAGAGCTGCCAATTTTAAGTAATTGCGCTACCTGGAGGGCCCTTTTCTGCAAATACGTACAAATTGAGTCTGTCATGCTTGTTGAATACAACAATATGGAATGATTATTTGTTAAATAACTTGAACTACGCATTTTTTGTTTTCACGCACCATGTTTATGTTACAGGCGTTGTCCAATAGAAGATGTTGATTTACGTTATGCTTTGCATACTTTGACTTGTATTTCAATGTCCGGTTGCGTGTCAATCTCTTGTTCCAAAGTATCTGAATAAAGGGAAAATCGGACATCCACCCGCTCGTAGCAATTGCTAGAAAGGAAACCCCTGCGGGTTCCTCGAAAGAAAAGCCTCAGAGTTGAAGAAAAATTTCTCCTGGTCCGGGACGCGAACCCGGGACCACCGCCTTTCCGGGGCAGCCGCTCTACCATCTGAGCTAACCAGGCAGCTAGCAGATGGCAGGGCGAAGTCGAATTTGTCGTCAACACGAAGCCAATGCAAGAGTTTGGTAAGCAAAGGCAAAGTATGTCTTTGTTTGTTAGCTTATTCCCAATTACTTGCTCCATCCCATCCTTCTATGGATGGGCGCGTGTTTTACATTCTTTTGCTTGTGTTTTCCACTACTCTTTACTATATCCTTTTGTGTGTTTGTGCTCTGTACTTGTAACGTAGTTGGTTCATTGTTGAATAACATTCACTCCATTATATGCTATTTCATTACTATTCCCCCCCCCATGTGTAATGCCCTGTTAAGGGTCCTTAAGGGTTAATAAATGATGATGATTATGATAACCAAGTGGCTTAAAAATAAGTAAAGTCAGTCCTATAGTCCTTAAATCTGCGTGCCATTTGAATGTGTTTACCTGGGCTAGGACTGCAAGAACTGCATAGCCACAAGAACACGGCAAGCTAAAGTGCATGAGCTCTAACTTTACTCACAGCTGTTTAATTACAAAGCTACCATCAAAGTAAAAGAAATACTGCAAGCATCTCGCCTGTTTTTCCTGAAAGTCAACTTATGAAAGACAGAACCATTTGCACATATTTTACAAGCGGAAAAAGGCATTTCTACTATCTGTTTATTATTTATCTTTTAGTATTTCTGCTATATTTACATAATCGCGGTTCTCCGAAGATATCCTAGACGAGGAACTGCTTGACAACAATAAACCGTTTTTCTTCTAGAGACGTGACAGGGTTTCGCGCAGGTGTGGGGGTGTTTTAGCCTTTATTAAAACCAGCCTTAATTCTTCTCTTCTTACGACTCATTCCTGCCAAGAAATTCTTTGTGTCAGAATTACCCTTTCCACAAGCACATGCTTAGTTATTGCATGTTATCGCCCTCCTGACAGTGAGAGTTCCTTTACTACTGATATTTACCAGGTTTTGCTCGATCTTAATACTCGTTTTCCTAAAGCCAATTACATCCTCTCCGATGACCTTAATTTACCTGACATCGACTGGGGAAACTTGTGCGCATTTTCTCGTCAATCGAAAAATTTTTTTGACGTTGTCATGACATTCAACCTCAGCCAAACAGTAAACTTTCCCACACATGGCAGAAACACCCTTGATTTAGTCTTTACGTCCAGCCCTGAGCTCAACCAATCCAAATCGAACACTGACGGTTTCAGTGACCGGTTTCAGTGGTTATTTTCAACCTATCACTTCCGTTTCTGCAATGGCAGCGCTCTGTTAAGTTCATTCGCGATTATAAAAAGGGAGACTTCGCCCGTATCAACTCAGAGCTTGAGAACTTTTTTTTTTCATTTCAGGCAATCCGCATCTAATAGGTCTGTCGAAGAAAACTGGCTAGCTTTCAAAAATAAGCTTTTAGAACTGGTCGAAACCACTGTTCCACTGATATGCATTCGCGGCGACTCCAACAAGCCCTGGTATTCTAACTCCTTAAGGAGGGTTTCTCAAAAGAAAAAACGTCTTTTTCGTGAAGCTAAAGGAACTGCGCTGGCTTATAAATGGAAGAAATATTTTGCGTACCTACAGGATTACACGCGTCTCCTTAGGTGTACAAGAAGAAAGTTTGTCCACAATGATCTGTATGGTATTCTACTAACAAACCCAAATAAATTCTGGCGGATGTTATCACCCAAATCAAGCAACACTCATTGCATTACCATTTCTTTATCCGGATGGTTCACAGGTGCCGCCAGAACTTCGATCTGACGTCATGAACTCTTATTTTACACCAGACTTCACACATGAGCTTGCCTGGAATACACCACACCAAATTTTTTTAACTTTCCTGCGATGGCCCCTATCAACCACACTACTGCTGGAGTTTGTGCTCTAATAGACAAACTAAACTTGTCCAGTGCCGCCGGGCCAGACAACATCACTGCGAAGATTTTAAAACATACAAAAATGTACCTTCTCATTTTCCAGAAATAATTTTTGAACAATCTCTTGCGAACAGTTCTATAACTAGTGATTGGAAAGTTAACAAAGTTGTTCCTGTGCTCAAGGCTGGCAGCCTGAGCGACCCGTCGAATTATCGTCCTATTTCATTAACTTGCATACCTTGTAAATTTCTTGAGCATATTATATACTCGCATATTGCATCCCACCTGAATTCCAACTCCTTCATCAAAAATCAGCATGGCTTTTGTCATGGCTATTCATGTGAATCACAGTTTTTTGGTTTTACCATGGACCTTAAATAAAACCTTGATTCTTTGCTACAAACCGATGTCATCTATCTTGATTTTTCCAAAGCATTCGACCATGTCCCACGTCAACGTCTTATGTGCAAACTTTCAAGTCTTCACCTTCATCCACTTGTTTTAGACTAGATTCACAACTTTCTCACAGCTCGCTCTTAGTTCACCATAATAGGCGGACTTCCTTGAAGTTCTACTTGCGTCACCTCCTGAGTACCACAGGGGTCTGTGTTCGGTCCACTTCTCTTCTTAATATTTATTTACGACCTCCCACTCAACATCTCATCCAACATCCGCCTTTTCGCAGATGATTGCATTATCTAGCGGCGTATAAATACTAAAGATGATCGAGCTGCCCTCCAGAACGATCTGAAGCTTATTGAAAATTGGTGCACATAGTGGATGATGGAATTAAACACTAGGAAGTGCAGTTTTATGCGAATTTCTCGGAAGCGCTCTAATTTAACTTATTCTTACTCTTTATTTTCTGAGGATCTATTGCAGGTAGATTCTTATCGTTACCTTGGCATCACAATCAATAGCAAATGAACTTGGGTTGATCATATCACAAAAATCACGACCGACGCTTCACGTACACGTGGTTTTATCAGAAGATCACTTCCCACTTCCCCCGCTAACATACGAAAACTGGCCTATGAAATTTTTGTCCGCAGTAGGCTTGAATATGCGTCAGCGATCTGGAGTCCTCATCAGTCGTACCTAATTAGCATGCTTGCTTCCGTCCAGAACCGTGCAGCAAGCTTCATATCGTCGACATACGACTTTCATTCCAGCGTAAGCTCCATTAAACTATCACTTGGCCTCACTTCCTTAACTCTCAGACGAAAAGTTGCGTGCCTGTGTTTATTCCATAAGTTATATTTCAATTTTCCCTATCTGCGTGGTTCCCTTATATCTCCTCCCATTCGTACATCGCGCCGCCTATTCAATTCAAATAGAGTCCAACGACTTCATGGCTACACTAATGCGTTTAACAAGTCCTTCTTTCCGACCGCACTTGAAGAATAGAACCTGCTGCCCGATTCACAAGCTAATGAGCACGACGCGACAAGGTTTAAGGCGATGTTGTTAAATCATCTGGGTTGACATGTTTTTTTTTTGCTCCGATTTGTGTTGACATGAAAATTTATCCCTTTTCCTGCATTGACTTTTTTTTTCCTGTAACCATCGTCTACTCGCCCTGCTGCCCTAACCTTTCGCCGACGTGTGTGGCGCTTGTGGCATCAAGGCCATATTGGCAAGCAGCGTTTTAACTATCGCGTGCTTTGCTTCTTTTTATGTCCCTGTGTTCCATTGTTATATCTCTTTACGTTTGCTCTTATTATCTACCTTGTATACACTCCCCCCTTATGTAATACCCCGAAAGGAACCTTTAAGGGACAATAAATGATGATGATGATGATGATCATAATCTTGGTTTGCTCATTATTTTGTAGAGCTTGGTAAGATGTTTCACTCTTCCTTATGACAGAATTTGCTACTTTCGTAGTTAACACACTTCTGAGCAGGCTTAAATACATAGCACATAAAACTACAAGAAAAGGTGCTGTTGCAAAGGCATATTGCACTGCATTACGGACTTTGAAAATTAGTATCTTACCTAATGAAACTAGAATTGGTGCAGATGGAAACTCGTCCACCACTTCCGTAGTGCTTGTACCTTCCTGTGAAAACAAAGAATAGCACTTGGGAACTAAAAGATGACACAAATGCCAAACATCTCCAGTGTATTTCCAAAATGGAGGCAATTGAATATACACAATTAGTTTCACTCTGCTCTTGATTGGCAATATGGATTTTCCAGAAATACAATTAACAAACAATGAGGTGCTCAGTGCCAGCTGGTGTCACTAAAAAGCTTCAAATTTGAAAAACATTTCGTGTTTGTGATCCTTGATAGGAACTACATGGTAATACTAGTGATAAACACTATCAAGCAAGCGAAATGTAAGCCAGAGCCAACATTTTGACAAGGGGGACTTGATTTCATCAGGTACCATGGGGCTTGCCAAAATGTTGCCTTCAGGCTGAGGCTTTCTTCGTTCCACTACGACTGACTACACTGTCTCGTCTTGTGACCTCTCTGGCTTGTTCGCATGATATAAAGCTAGGTTTTTAGTAGCTTCTTAAAATTCAAAATCTGAAGTACAGTCAAACCCACTTTAACAAAAATGAAGTGCCACGAAAATTCTATTGTTATACCAAGAATTGTTATAAACGGGTTACATGAAAAAAAAAATCAGATGGGAGGACGGCATAGCTGTTCCGAGAAAACTATAAAGGCGGGGAGGCCAGGTCTTCTCCCCACTACCTTCCTCCATCCAGATTCTGATTGCGTTGACTCGTTTAACTTTTTAACTCTGCTTCCTGCACGCTCCGACCGCATGTTGCTAACAACCTGCGGCTGTCCGTGTTCATGAATGGCACTGCTATAACGACTGCAAAGAAAGGTCACATGCGGAAAGGGAAATACGAGCTCAACCGAGGCATTGCTTTGGTGGTCCCAAAACGCACCTTTTAAAAAATACAGGAAGGGCGCCGCAGTAAGACCTCAGCTTGAGAAATCAAGAAGAGACGCTGGGATGAGATCACAACAAGCATCTGGCGCCACATGCTTCCCAGTGGCTTGCACGAGAAAACCACATGTCCGTCAGCTTTGCTTGCTTCACGCGAAGCTTGCCAACATCCTTCTCTAAGGCATCCAGGTGCTCCACGTAGTGAAGCGGATGGTCAAGCCCATGAGGGCCCGAATCATCCTAAGAATCTCCTGCGGGGACAATGTTGAGGCAGCCTGCCCTACCGCGTCAGCACTGCAATCGTGACCGTCACTGTTGCTATCCGATACAAGCATGTTCGCAACGATCACCTCATCGATTAAAAGCACTTTGTTTCCATATCTATAGCAGTGTGCTTCCTTTTCGCCGGCAACATTGTGAATTGCCGATGATCAGCGGGCAGATCAGCCACCTTCCGTTTCGGCGGCAAGTCAACGTGGCCAGCAACGACTTTGATACAACGAACAAAGATAAGCACGAGTGACTTAATACGTTCGAAGAATTGCGAAGGATGACAGCCATAGAATAAAGAACCAACCACAGATGAATCAACTGTGAGGGCCATGGTGCGGTCCATTCATGTTCGGAGGGGTGGAAGGGTCGGTAGAGATGCGCGCGAGGCTGGCGTGCATCGCTCATGGAGAGAAGCGCGCGGCAGCAGTTCGTGTGGCAGTAGATCGTGCAGCTGCTCGCATTTCACTTTTTTCTTTTCAAAGATTTCGCATTTCATTACATTTCGGCACGGACACCGAACAACCAAGCTTCATCGATATGACCGACCATACGGCACGGGGACATTGTAGTAAGCGGGTTATTTCCCCATAGAAAACATCCAAAAGTTGATGGTGCAGCAGCCTTTCATTGTTATAAGTGACATATTGTTCAAACCGGTACCTATAAGTGGGTTCGACTGTATGAAGCTTAAACAGAGGCTCAAAGAAAATCATATATAGCACTATTCTTTACGTAGTAAACATTGAACAATACCATATTTCTGTGCATTTTTTTCTTTGCATACGTACGCATGCAGTCACCAACTCATCATTTAAACTTGACGGGACAGGCTAAATGCTTGTCGGTACATTGCTGCATGCTAGCATGTGTCTGTATTTCAATCGTTGACGTGCACTCCCTGCAGATACACCAAGGTACAATAAATGCATGCACTGAACATCCATCCCCTGGCAAGCTATAGAGATGTCGACCATGCTCTGTAGTCGAATTATTGCGAGCTTCTTTGGCAAAAGTCATTGTACGGCACTTCAATAATCAGAGCCCTTATTGGCACACATCTTAAAGTTCAAGCTGCTGCCATGTGAAGTTGCTTGATGATTCCAAGGGTCAAACGTTTATTATAGTAATAAAGGATTTTGCCTGGAACACTGTTGCTATTACTACGTAAAAAAGAAACGCTTGGTGCCCAGAACTTGTACAACAGACCGCGATCAGAGCTAGCACAACATAGCAGCTTGCCTTAGCTTGTCCCATCACTTGGACACGGTGAGACTAATACGCTGATCAACTAGACTTTAGTAGTTTTCGTTTTGAGCGGGTTGTTTGGATTTTGTTGGTGTCGTGTCAAGACAAAAATAGTGCTGTTTCTGCTCCCGTTGATGGCCAGATAGGCAAACGGTCATGCAGGTGGAGTCGCAATTATCAAGCGATGCGCTGCATCATTAATCAAAAGGCTAGAGCGAATAACAAGGACACAGACAGAGAAGACGATAGAACGAGCGCTAAACATCAATTGAGGTTTTACTGCGAGAGAAGGTACATATATACATTTCGGTGGTACATGCGCACTCCGGGTTAAAACAGTACAAACACATTCTAATTAAAATGTCGCAAACTATTCTCTAAGTACATTTTTTTTCTTTTGTGGACAAGGCAAGTGATGCCGTGCTGACACAGTTATCACGTTCCCTGTCAATGTGATATGCTTCACAAATCTCGCCCCCCCTTGTGCCTCCCCTACCAAGCACACACGTGGTATCATACGCAGGCACGCAGCCGCACCGCTTACAATGATTGGCCAAATGGCCACCCCCCGCTAATGAATCTACCAGCGTTCGGTGCTCTCGTAGCCGTTCATTTAGGCAGCGGCCAGACTACCCCACGTAGCATCTACCGCAGGAGACAAGTATGCGGTATACGACCCCAACAATGCAGGGTACAAACTTGCATTCATGTTTTATGGCGCAAACCGGTTTTTTTCTTTTCCTTTACGGCTTTGCACATGCGCACCAACTTTTTGGGGGCAGTGAACATCGCGTCCACGCAGCACTTCTCTCCAACTTTTCTCAGCCGGTGCCATAGCTGGTGCACGTACGGTATAGCTGTACGCGTCAGAATCCTGCAGCCTTTTTCGGCTGCGACGCCAGGGCTTCCACCTGCCCTGATTTCTTTCAGGAGGCATTCCTCCAAAGCCTTCACGATATCTTTCGGAAAACCGGCGTTCTGCAACCGGATCACTTGCATCTGCAAACTGCAGGAAAAAAGCAGCACGAAGCTGAAGCGTACTGCTATACCGTACATGCACCAGCTATCGCACCGGCTGAGAAAAGTTGGAGAGAAGCGCGGCATGGACGCGATGTTCACTGCCCCCGAAAAGCTGGTGCGCATGTGCAAAGCCGTAAAAGAAAAGAAAAAAAAAACCGGTCTGTGCCATAAAACATGAATGCAAGTTTGTACCCTGCATTGTTGGGGTCGTATACCGCATACCTCTCTCCTGCGGTAGATGCTACGTAGGGCAGTCTGGCCGCTGCCTAAATGAACGGCTACGAGAGCACCGAACGCTGGTAGATTCATTAGCGGGGGGCGGCCATTTGGCCAATCATTGTAAGCGGTGCGGCTGCGTGCCTGCATTCGATACCACGTGTGTGCTTGGTAGGGGAGGCACAAGGTGGGGGTGCGAGATTTGTGAGGCATATCACATTGACAGGGAACGTTATAACTGTGTCAGCACGGCATCACTTGCCTTGTCCACAAAATAAAAAAAAGGTACTTACCGAATAGTTTGCCACATTTTAATTAGAATGTGTTTGTACTGCTTTAACCCTGAGTGCGCACGCACCACCGAAATTTGTATATGTACCTTCTGTAACAGTAAAACCTTGGTTGATGTTTAGCGCTCGTCCTGTCGTCTTCTCTCTCTGTGTCCCTGTTATTCGCGCTAGGCTTTCATATATGATGACACACCAACTAGCCCAGCGTTCTGCCTTGATGCGCTGTAACACGTTAAAACATTCGGTCTATATTAAGTTTACGGGGCTGAGTGGTGGTGCCATGAGAGTGAATAATATAGCATGTGCAAATTATTAGTATCTCCATAATTATGCAAAAACGAGGGGAGGCGTGCAGGCAGGACACAAGGGTAGAGATGTGGACAACACTTACAACAGCCCTTAGAAGCCATACACAGAAAAGCTCTTCGGCTGTACTTGAGAGTCCCTCAGCCGGCCTCTAACAAAAGAGTGTTCTACGAAACTGAGTTAGCCCTCTGCGACTTAAGGCTTCCCTGACTTTCATGTGGCACATATTTCGGCAAAGTGCAAATGCATAACGGTTATCACTCAGCCCGTGTTGATTGTCACGGCTTGTCCAGTTCAAAAGCATTGTTTCGTCGAAGGAAGTTTTTTTCACTACATAAAGGCTTCCAAAGATAAGTCTGCAGTGCTATATATTTGTATTTCCTCATACTAAGTCACCTTGTTTATTTTTTTGTACTGTGTGCTCTCACTATGCAGTGCAGTAAAAAAAATTTTAGTACCTGTCATTGGACGAACGTTATTGTTGTAATTGTCTTGTGGCCTCTAACCATTTATTGAAGAGAATACCACGTGTAGCAAGAAAAATTTCATGCATGATGTTGTGTCACCGGTCTGCGAGGGTATGGTGGAAGTAAGCCCATGCTCTTGAACAGAAGACCGTCTCAAGGACATCTTCTAATGCTGTTAATGCCAGCATTAGGTTACCCTTATTTCTTTAGTGCAAAATTATGGTTGGAGGAAGATAGGCGATTTATAGGAAGATAGGCGACCTTAGGCTATATTTGAAATACTTTTCATTGTGGATGCAACTGTGACATAATAATAATTTAGTTCATTATTCTTCTGGTATGCCGAAAATTGATATCTTTCCTTGCATGCCAATGAGCTTGACTTTTGATTTGAAGGACCACGAAAAGAAATATATTTTCGCTTTATGTACAGATGAAAGGCAGGTAGTGACGGCGGATCCGGATCATGAGACACAAATAATCAGAAGAATAATGGTTTGGGGTGCGTTTGGCAGGCATTCGTACATCATGAACAGCAGGTTGCCATTATCCCTCATGAGAAATGTATATAATAGCTGTGCCTTACCACTACTCACCTACGGGGCAGAAACCTGGAGGCTTACGAAAAGGGTTCTACTTAAATTGAGGACGACGCAACGAGCTATGGAAAGAAGAATCAAGGGTGTAACGTTAAAGGATAAGAAAAGAGCAGATTGGGTGGATGAACAAACGCGAGTTAATGACATCTTAGTTCAAATCAAGAAAAACAAATGGGCATGGGCAGGACATGTTGTGAGGAGGGAAGATAACTGGTGGTCATTAAGGGTTACGGACTGGATTCCAAGGGAAGGGAAGCGTAGCAGGGGGCGGCAGAAAGTTAGGTGGGCGGATGATATTGTTACGAAGAGTTGCGAAGAAATGGTTTTATTTACAGGCGATGGATGATGATCGTAGCGTGATAGTAGCGCAGCTCGACCTCTCCAACGCTTCGTCCTCTTCGTCTACCCTTCTTTTCTCTTGTCCGTGCCTTTCGTATCTGTTACATTTCCCCGCAAGCAGACGAAGCCCGTGGGGCGAGTCAGGATGCACAAGCAGGGTAGAAAGGCTTCAGGCGAGCAATGTGAGTCAGCTGAGTTCTGCTTGATCGCCGACCGTTGCACAGTAGGCAAGCTATGACGTAAGTGAGTTCGCTCAGGCGGTCCACAACTACAAATGGGCCTGAATATTGTGACAATAACTTTTGGCACAATCCACGCTTGCGTTGCGGTGTCCAAAGCAGGACCAAGTCACCTTTTTCCAACGATACTTGTACGTGACGGTTGTCGTATCGCTCTTTCGAACGACTTTGCGAGGCCAGAGTGCGAAGACGAGCTATTCGACGCGCTTCTTCGGCGAGACACAAAGTCTTCGATACAGAATCGTCACTGTGCAGAACGAATGGTAAGAAAGTGTCCAGAGGGCTTCGTGGTAACCTGGCATAGAGGAGATAAAATGGGCTATAGTTCGTGGTTTCGTGTATCGCCGTGTTGTATGCGTAAGTGATGAAGGGCAGCACGTCGTCCAAGTTCTTATAATTGGAGGAGACGTACATGGCAAGCATGTTGGTCAGCGTTCTTTTCGTCCTTTCAACGAGGCCATTGGTCTGTCGATGATACGGCGTGGAATGACGGAACTGGGAAGTGCACAAACGAAGTAGCTCTTCAATGGTCTCAGCAGTGAACTGGCGACCACGGTCGCTGATGATGACACGTGGTGGGCCATGACGAAGGACCACGGAACGCAACAGGAAGACCGCCACGCAAGCGGCGGTGGAAGACGGTATGGCTGCAGTTTCTGCATACCGTGTAAGATGGTCTACGCAGACAATTATCCAACGGTTCTTGTTGCTAGATAACGGGAATGGACCCAAAAGGTCAATGCCTACTTGGTCGAATGGCGTGTTGGGTGGTGTAAATAGCCGAAGGGGACCCGGGGCTGCGGTGGTGGGTCGCTTGTGACGTTGGCACGTTTCACAATTAGCGACATAGCGCTTGGTTGTTTCGTACATCTTGGGCCAGTAAAAGCGCTCTTGCGTGTGGTGTAGCGTTCGTACGAAACCGAAATGGCCGGATGTCACGTCGTCATGCATGGCGCGTAGAACGTCGGAGCGAAGGCTCTCCGGGACAACAAGCAGAAAACGCGCTCCATGCCCGGAATAATTAGTTTTGTAGAGTAATTTATCACGGACGGTAAAGCGACCGCTGCCTTGAGAAGTACGGGTGGCGACAAAAAGCGGATCGAGGGTAACATCACTCCGTTGTTCTCGCTGAAAGTCTGCCGCGTCAGGGAACGTAGGAGTAACAGCAGCGAGACAGTCGTCAAAATTCTCAGCATCGCAGTCGGTAGTCGCAAGAGGAATCCGAGAGAAGCAGTCTGCGTCAGCGTGACGACGGCCACTCTTGTACGACACCACAAAGTCGTATTCCTGGAGGCGCAGTGCCCAACGTGCGAGGCGACCAGAGGGATCACGCAAACCGACCAGCCAGCATAAAGAATGATGGTCGGTGATAATCTTGAATGGTCTACCGTAAAGATAACACCGAAACTTCTGTATGGCGAAAAGAGCTGCCAGGCATTCCTGTTCCGTAACCGTATAATTCCGTTCAGATTTGCTCAGGCAACGGCTGGCATATGCGACTACATGTTCTGCGCCACTGTGACGTTGTACAAGCACCGCTCCTATCCCAATTCCACTAGCATCAGTGTGAAATACAGTTGGGCAAGACGGATCGAAGTGACGCAAGAGCGGTGCTGACATTAGTATAAACTTCAGTTGAGAAAATGACGCGTCACACTCTGGTGTCCAATTGAAGGATGCATTTTGTCGCAAAATACTTGTCAAAGGGTAAACGATGTCGGCAAACCTGGGAACAAAACGACGAAAATATGAACATAGGCCAATGAATGAGCGAAGTTCTCGTGCTGATTGTGGTTGCTTGAAGAAGCTCACCGCTTCAATCTTACGAGGATCGGGTCTGACGCCATCCTTGTCAACTAAGTGTCCCAGGAACAGTGTTTGACGTTCGCCAAAGCGACATTTCTTTGAGTTTAGAACCAGTCCAGCTTTCTTGATGCAGTCGAGAACAAGGCTGAGGCGTTCATTATGTTCTTCAAACGTGCGGCCCAAGATTACAACATCATAGAGGTAACACATGCATATTTCCCACTTCAGACCACGTAGTACTGTGTCCATGAATCTTTCGAAGGTGGCAGGAGCATTGCAAAGGCCAAAAGGCATCACATTAAATTCGAATAGGCCATCTGGAGTCACGAAAGCGGTCTTTTCCTTGTCGGCAGGGTCCATAGGTATTTGCCAATACCCCGATCGCAAATCAAGTGTTGAGAAGTAAGAAGGAGCGTGTAAGCAATCAATGACGTCATCTATTCGCGGTAGTCGATAGACATCCTTCTTCGTCACTGCGTTTAGATGTCTGTAATCCACGCAGAATCTCCAGGAGCCATCTTTTTTTCTGACCAGGATTACTGGGGCTGCCCATGGACTAGACGACTCTTGAACGACACCTTTGTCCATCATCTCCTTGACTTGTTGTGCAATAACTTTTCGCTCGGAGGATGACACTCGGTAGGGATTCTGGCGGATGGGGTGTGCGGAGCCGGTATCTATTCTGTGACGAGCGCGGGACGACGGCAAATGAAGGGGTGCATCTCCATGCGTGAAGTCGAATGCAGCCTCATGCCTGGCAAGGACATATACCAGTGCTTGCCGTTCCGACGTACCGAGAGCCTTGCTGATCATGCCAAGCATTAGCTCTTCAAAATGGCTATTAGCGCAAGGAGAGCAAGCTGTAGAGACATCCGTAGTTAGGGCCGCCATTGAGTTACATGCGGCTTCATCGAAGAGAGCGATTTTCATACCGCGAGGAAGGAGAACCGGCGTGGCGGAACAGTTCAGCGCCCACAATGTGGCGACTCCTTTCGTCATGCACACGACAGAGCAGGGCACAAGTATATCTTTTTTAGCACAGTTTATGCGGAGAAGCCTAACTACAAGATCAACACAATCATCGTCAACAGTAGTTGCAGAAACACGAACGGGCGTCAGGCACCACGATGGTGCAATCACTTCATCAAGAACACTGAGTGTGTCTGTGTTCCTGTGTTCGCCACGCGAGCTTTGTTCGGAATCTGTTGATATAATTAACTTGTTCAATGATATTTCGCCACAACCACCGTCCACGGAAGCGCCGCACTGTTCAAGAAAATCAATACCAAGAATAACATCGTGCGAACAACGAGCAAGAACAAGGAATTCCGACACAAAAACTTTCCCAGCCAACAAAACACTCACAGCACAAGCACCAAGGGGATGAAGCCACTCGCCGCCCACTCCACGAAAAGTAATACCGTCGTTCCAAGAAAACATAACTTTGTGGCCTAGACGGTTCTTGAAAGCGAGGCTCATCACAGACACAGTCGCCCCAGTATCAACTAACGCCATGGTCGGTATTCCGTCAATCGAGACATTCACTTTGTTTTTGAGCATCACAACAGGCAGAGGAATTTCTGGCAAAGACCGTCCGGCGACCTCACCTCCATTGGCCGCGAATGCTAGCTTCCCGGCGGCGGTGACGAAGAACGGCGCCGAGGGGACGGAGAGCGACGGGGACGATTATTTGGCGGCGTCAAACTCCGCTCAGAAGATGGCGAATCGCTACGTCTGGTCTCGTGTGGGAAGTGGTCCATTGGAAGGGAATCGGTCGTCCGCAAGTCATAGGAAGTAAGGGTTCTGGGTGGCGAGAACATTGGTGGTGTCCTTCGTGATTGACGGCCTTGGCGACAATACCGTGCTATATGGCCTGTGGAACCGCAGTTGTAGCACACGGGAGGGTCGCGGTTCACAGCATCTTCCTCGAAACGGATGCTAGGCTGCTGCGGGCGGCGAGAAAGTTCGTTGTCATGGGGATAACGTGTCTCTGCGCCTCGCTGAAATCCGTCATATCGTTCATAAGTCACGTCGTGGTAGTAGGGTCGGTGCCCTTCTTGTCGCGGCCTGACAGAAGTCACAGGACCTCGGGGGTAAAAACGCGGCTGCTCTCGTTGTGGCCGAGCGTCATAAGTAGCGCCTCTGTCGTAGAGACGTGGCTGCTGTCGGGGCGCGAGTTCATAATCCTCGGTGCCCCTCGCCGCAGGATACGGGGCGATGGATGCCACGTTTGACTCAAAATCTGGTGGTAGGCGGAAGCTGTGAGTGCCTGAATGTGTCGCTTGTGCGTGGAGGCTGAGCTCTTTCTAACTATTTGTCTGATCGTTGATGCAAGATCGAGGGGCTGGTTGCTGTCCACGCTTGCAACTGTTGTCACATTGGCTAGCCTGCCAAACTTCGGCGTGATGCGCCTCGTTTTCAGCTGCTCGAAAGTACGACAATGCCGAATGATGTCAGTGACGGAAGCCAGGTTGTCCTTTGCGATGAGGAAATTATAGACGTCTTCGGCAATTCCTTTCAGGATGTGCCCGACTTTATCTTCCTCAGACATTCCAGAGTCTACCATCCTACACAGTTTTATTACCGCCTCAATATAGGTCGTGCAGGTTTCGCCTGGCACTTGCGCACGTTGCAGTAGCGTCTGTTTCGCCCTTTTCTTTTTCGTCGCGGAGTCGCCGAATCTCTCTTTGATTTCGGAAACAAATCTTCCCCATGTTGTGAACGTTTCCTCGTTATTGTCGAACCACAGCAACGCAGTATCCGTTAGGAAGAACACGACGTTCGAAAGCTGAGAAGCGCTGTTTCACTTGTTGGCGGCACTCACCCGGTGATAATGGATGAGCCATTCCTCGACGTCTTCGTCCGATCTTCCGGCGAAGGGACGCGCATCTCTCAGTTGCAGAACGGAACTTGTCGGCGCAGCTGTTGGAATGGGCCGTTGTTCGTCTGCGTCGTGGGACATAGTCAGCTCCGGTAGATACGGTGGGAGTCCAGCAATGCGACGGCTCCGTCGAAGAATTTCTGGTTCAGCCTCCGTCTTCGGGTGTCGATTACCCCGCACCGTCCTCCACAACTGTTACGAAGAGTTGTGAAGAAATGGTTTTATTTACAGGCAATGGATGATGATCGTAGCGTGATAGTAGCGCAGGTCGGCCTCTCCAACGCTTCGTCCTCTTCGTCTTCCCTTCTTTTCTCTTGTCCGTGCCTTTCGTATCTGTTACAACATTAAGAAGTTTGCAGGGACCACATGGCAACAATTAGTACATGACCGGGGTTGTTGAAGTATGGGAGAGGCCTTTGCCCTGCAGTGGGCGTAACCATGTTGATGATGATGACGACGACGATGAAAGATTGCATTGTTTCAATGAATATATATACTGGAAATATATAATGCACACGCATAAAACTGCTGATGAATTAGTTCTCCCTATCAATGTTTTTGTTGTCAACATGCACGTGAACTCAGCGGTGCTAGTCTGTGCTGAAGAAAAAGAAAACAACCTGGAAAAATAGGACACCTAAATATAAAATTTCATCCAATCCTTCACATCTGTTGCCGAAAGTACGTGTTCACTTTACTTCTGACAATGCCACAGTAAGGATCTTCCATATTGCCATTTTTGTCAGGAATCAGACTGGTTCGAACTCCTGTCAGTGGTGAAAGGAATTGGTGTGATATCAATGGGCCTTGGCAACATACATGATTGAAATGTAATATGCTCTTCGACGTTAAACGTTGATCAGAAGTCTGTCTACTCGCACATTGCTTTGTTGCAACAGTGTGCACTTGAATTACACTATTGTGCTCTTTGTATGGTTTAGCACAAGCAGTTTGCTGTGAATGTGTATGCATATAATGGCCACTAAATATACCCTGCTTTATATTGCAAATCCTAGTACCCACTGGCATATTTTTAAACTGAGTAATGTCTTCACAATAGATTTTGTGTCAAAATGAAATTCCGATATACATATATAGATTAAATATATATATATATATATATATATATATATATATATATATGTATATATCATCAGCCTGGTTACGCGCACTGCAGGGCAAAGGCCTCTCCCGTACTTCTCAACTACCCCGGTCATGTACTAATCGTGGCCATGTTGTCTCTGCACACTTCTTAATCTCATGCGCCCACCTAACTTTCTGCCGCCCCCTGCTACGCTTCCCTTGCCTTGGAATCCAGTCCGTAACCCTTAATGACCATCGGTTATCTTCCCTCCTCATTGCATGTCCCTCCCACGCCCATTTCCTTTTTTAATTTCAACTACGATGTCATTCACTCGCGTTTGTTCCCTCACCCAATCTGCTCTTTTCTTGTCCCTTAACGTTACACCTATCGTTCTTCATTCAATAGCTCGTTGCGTCGTCCTCAATTTAAGTAGATTCCTTTTCGTAAGCTTCCAGGTTTCCGCCCCGTACGGGAGTACTGGCAAGATACAGCTGTTATACGCTTTTCTCGTGAGGGATAATAGCAACCTGCTGTTCATGATCTGAGAATGCCTGCAAAACACACCCCAGCCCATTCGTATGCTTCTGATTATTTGAATCTCATGATCCGGATCCGTAGTCACTACCTTTCCTAAGTACATACCACTTCCAGTGTTTCGCTACCCATCGTAAATTGCCGTTCTCTCTCTCTCTCTCTCTCTCTCTCTCTCTCTCTATATATATATATATATATATATATATATATATATATATATATATGTGTGTGTGTGTGTGTGTGTGTGTGTGTGTGTGTGTATATATATAGTACACACTACCGAAACGCCGCATAATTTCAGTACACTTCTGTTGTGAGAATTGAGGGCCTGTTACCACAATAGGCTTCTGTAACATTTCAACAGCCTTCTGTAGCACTACAGAAGTTTGTCGGGTTACTGCAGGAACATTTCAGCTGGGACAACAGGGTGCCTATTTTGATGACAATTTTTCTCTAATACAACAAAAATTTGTTGTAGAGCTTCAGGTTTCTGTTGTAGCAACAGACATACGAGAGAGTGTATTTCTGTCGTCACAACTAGAAATGTCTGTTGCACATCAGAAAAGTCTATCACTCCATGAGGAATCTGTAATTAATACAGAAAAATCCTGTTGTACAACAGAAATTTCTATAGTACTGAAGGTAACCTCTGTTGTCATGTTCAATTGGGTTGAGCAGAACTTTTTGCAGGGTGAGTTGATTGGTATCTAATGAATGCATTGTTGCGCTTAAAAAAGGAAAATTAAGATTGGGAAGGAGAATACGAAACGACAAATTGAGCGCTGAACTTCAACTGGTTTTATTCTGACAACAGGGCAGGGAGAATAACCCATGAATTATTGGCCTTAAATAGACGGATTTAAAAGAAAGCCACCATTGAAGACGAGTAGAGATGCCTCTTGGAAGGTGTTGATAACCTTGGTAGAGCTCCCAACACTGTGGGGTCCGACAAGTCCACAGACCCTACAAGGATCGACGTAACTTTTTTCAAAGAAAATAACCTCCAGCTTCTTCAGTCTGATAAGGAAGCACGTTTCGTGGTCTTCTCAGGAGCTGTGTTTAGCGACAAGGCACAACAAGCTGTAGAAAAGAAATTTGTCCTAGTCATAAAAAAGGCAACAAGAGTCAAGAAACAAGCTGTGGCCCTTTGTACAGAACTTCACCTTTCGAAGTTAGTCAAGGCAATAAGTGAATGTAAAGGTGCTTCCTTAACACTGTTTTTTCACAGCAAAATCCCACAAGGAAGGAATTCCGTTCTGTGCCATCGTAAGCGAGAAAATTTCTTGGCAGCAGTTAGTTAGCCAGTTTCTTTTAAAGAACTTGACATTGTTACAAGTGGGTGATCCTTTCACGACTAAGAGCTCTAGAGATGTAATTAAATTCCTGAAAGGAAATGCCCCTATCGCACATGCCTTTTTTGTAGATGTAGTTGGTTTGTCTTAATCAGTGCCACAACAGGAAATGTGTGCCTCTGTTAGGGATTGCAATGACCATAACGGCCCAGTAGATTTTCAGAATCTAGTGGGTATGTCCATTGACAATTTTACGGTTTTATAGAAATTTTATTTAAAGTCGACTTTTATTTCTTTTAACGACGAATTGTATGTTCAACGGCAATGGATATGCATTGTATGCTTGTTAGAATCTTTATTTATTCAAACTACTCACAACAGTATCAACAGGACCGATGGAAATCTTCCTGCCAACTACACCCATTCCCTACGTCACATTTTCGCATAAAAACGACTTGCGGCTCTTGCCTGCATTTAGTGTGATCAAGGAACCCGTATGGGTCCCGAAACGTCTATGTGTTATTTTCACCTTGACTTGGTCAGTGACCGCAATTTCTTCATCATCATGTTACCTGACCACAGAACCATGTCCTACAGAACTAACTACAGGGAAGACGTCGTAACCAAGATTCGCCGGCTTCTCGCATTTATGTGCAGAATAGCCACCTTCAAGTGCCACATGTTCTGCAACCAGACGTGCAAAATGGAAGGCCTTGTCCCGAAAATTTTGCGCTTGAAGACACCGGTTGCATCAGCATAGGGCCACAAGATAATTTGACAAGCCGAGAAGAAATTAATGGCACAAAGGGCTCAAGAATGCCGACAGAAAATCAAGCGTTTGGAAACGGAAACGTTCTTCGCAAGGCGACAGCTAGAACACGCCATTCTTCAGGACTTTCCCGACGTACATCTTCATGCAAATTTCATGGCAACGTTAAGAGACTACCAGTGCAGGAAGTCGCAAGAATGTAAGCTCGACGCTCTTAGGCGGAAGGAACCCATGCAAACCAAGGAAGTAATCCTCAACTTATCCTCCTACAAGCCTAATGAATCTGAAGCTGCCGTTCTGCGCAAGGGCTTGAACTTCAACACTGACGCCTCACCCAACCCAGCGAGAGTAATCTGCGCCGTGGAACGCCCCCTCACTCAACTTCCATCCGAAGTAAGAGAAGAAGCTCGCACCCGCGCCATTGGTGTTCTGTCAAAGTGGCGGACGCGCAACCCTCAAGCCCGATTTTCACCTGCCGGCAAACAAGCCGTCAAGGGCCTCTGGAACAATGAGTCCATTGCCATCCTTTCTGCAGATAGGGGAAACGCCTTCTTGTTGCTCAACAGAAGTGACTACAATGAGAAAATGAAGGATTTAATATCAGACGAGGATACGTACGTCGCGATCCAAAAAGACTCCATAGTAAACCTCCAAACAAAACTGCAGAAGCTCCTCGCCAATATTTTTAAATTAACCACGGCAGCAAAAGCATCTCTACCATCGCCTCTTGTGTACTAACGGGTCCGCACCTGCAATAAACGAATTACCGAAAGTTCACAAGCCTGGTGTTGCACTACGGCCTATTGTAGACTTCACAAGGTCACCGCTGCACCGGTTATCTGGTTACCTACACCAAGTGCTGGGCCCGATCACCGGCAAGACAGCGACGCACATTTCAAATTCTTCTGCCTCCGTGGAGAAAGTGCGCGACATTTTCCTGGATGAAGACGACATTATGGTGTCATTTGACGTGAAGTCGCTCTTCACTTCAGTGCCTGTTGACCTCGCCGTAGCTACGTGCAGAGATGTTCTGCTGGTGGATGACACACTCGCTGTGCGCGCCCCTTTGGAAGTACAGGATATTTGCGAGCTTTTAGACTTGTTTGAGCAACGCCTACTTCACTTACGACAAACAGTTTTACAGGCAGACCATGGGTTCTTCCATTTCCGTTACTACCGCGAACTTGGTCATGGAGGTCATTGAACAGAAGGCCCTCGCTGACTTCGCTCCCGCGCCGCAGGTTTTGGTCCACTACGTAAACGACTGCTTCTGCATTGTGGGTAGGCAGGACGCTTCACGCCTCCTACGTCTTCTCAACTCAGTAGACACCGCCATACAATTTACTACAGAATACGAGTGTAACAACAGCCTCCCCTTCCTTGACGTCCTCGTGCGGCGAAGTGAAACGAGACGTTCATTTGCCGTGAACACGATGGCGACTCACACCGGCCGGTATTTAAGCTTCAACTCATGTCACCCGGCTTGCCACAAGTAATCCATTGTCTCATCTCTTGTGACGCGGGCCACACACATCTGCTCAAGTAACCAGGAAATGCAGAACGAACTGAAGACAATTTGTCACGAATTATCCAGGAACGGGTACTCCAAGAAGTTTATTAACAAAATGAAAGCCCGTGTCCTCCATCCAAAGCCGTCTCAAGACAAGTCGTTCACGAAATGCGCTGGCGTCCCATATGTGCCTGGCGTCAGCGAAGCTCTTAGCCGCGTATTCTCAAGATACGATCTTAGAATAGCACACATTCCATCCAAGAAACTGAGAAATCAGCTTGTTAACATAAAGGATCGGTTTGAAAGCAAGAATTACCCCGGTGTCATTTACAAGGTACCATGCGCAGACTGCAGCTGCAGTTACATCGGTGAAATTGGCAAATTCACGAGAAGATTAAAAGAGCACCAAAGGGACGTCTCCAACAAGAAAAAAGCCTCGAACGCCCTTGCCGAACACGCCGATAATCGCAGTCACCGCATCGATTGGGAAAACGCTGCTATAATAGCTAAGGAAAAGAATTCGATGACGCGACTCTTGTTAGAATTTTTATTTATCAAACTACTGGCAACAGTATCAACAGGACTGATGGAAATCTTGCCAACTGCACCCGTTCCCTACGTCCCATTTTGGCATAAAAAGGACTTGCGGCTCTTGGCCGCTTTTAGTGTGATCAAGGAGCCCGTACGGGTCCCGAAACGTCTCTGTGTTATTTTCACATTGACATGGTGACCGCAATTTCGTCATCATCGTCTATACCTGTTTTCTCTCTGATTCAAAGCGCTGTCTTTCTGCCTCTTAACGCTAGGCCTAGCAATATTCGTTACATCGCTCTTCGCACGGTCCTTAACTTGTTCTCAAGCTTCTTTGTCCGTCTCCAAGACTCTGCCCCATATGTCAGCACTACTAAAACGAACTGATTGAACACCTTCATCTTCAGTGATAATGGTAAGCCTCCAGTCAGAGGTGGCAATGTCTGCCGTATGTGATTCAAGGCATTTTTATTCTGCTGTGAATTTCTGTCTAATAGTAAGGGTTCCCTGTGATTAATTGACCTAGGTAAACGCATTCCTTCACAGACTCTAGAGGCTGACTGGCGATCCTGAATTCTTGTTCTCTTGCCCGCCTTATTAATCTTTAGCCCCACTCTTACACTCTCTCTGTTAAGGTCCTCGGTCCTTTGTTGTAACTCGTCTGCATTGTTCCTGAATAGAACAATGTCATCGGCCTCCCCCGTTTGATAGCTTGAATACTTCTAAGCACGCAGTGAATAGCATCGCAGAGATTGTGTCTCCCTATCTGACCCCATTCTTTATAGCTAGGTTCCTGCGTTTCTTGTGTAGAATTAAGGTAGCGGTGGAACCTCTGTAGTCATTTTCCAAGTTAATTACGTAAGCATTCTGTACTCCATGATTACGTAATGCCTCTATGACGGCTGGTATTTATACTGAATCAGATGCATTTTCATAATCTGTAAAAGCTATATAGTGAGGTTTATTGTACACTGCGGACATCACGATAACCTGATTGGTGCCATGGACGTGGTCCATTGCAGAGTATCCCTTCCTGAAGCCAGCCTGTTGCCTTATTTGACTAAAGTCCAGTGTTGCCCTTATTCTATTGGTTATTATTTCGCTAAATATATTATATAATACTAGGAGTAAGTTAATGGGACTATAGTTTTTTAATTCTTTAACGTCTACCTTTTTATTGATTAGAATAGTGTTTGCAGTCTTCCAGTTTTCTGGGACCCTTGCATTCAAGAGACACTTCGTATCGAGAGCCGCCAGTTTTTCAAGCATTATGTCTCCTCCATTTTTGATGAAATAGACTGTTATTCCATGTTTTCCTGCCGCACTTCATCGATTCATGTCTTGCAAGGCCCTTCTGAGCTCATCGCTAGTTATAGAAGGGGTTCCTCTACCCTGTTCATTACTGTTTCTAATTGAGGAATCCTGACTCCTCTGGGTATTGTACAGGTCAGTATAGAACTATTCCGCTTCTTTTACTATATCTTCGAAATTGCTGATATTACCCTGCTTATATTTCAGTGCATACATTTTGGTTTGTCCTATGCCAAGTTTCTTTCTCACCGATTTCAGGCTGCGTCCATATTTTACGGCTTCTTCAGTCTTCCTCACGTTAGAGTTTCGAATATCCCTTATTTACGCCTTGTTGATTAGTTTTGACAGTTCCACTAATTCTATCCTACCTTTTGAGTTGGACACCTTCATTTTTTTGTCGTTTCTTTATTAGGTCCTTTGTTACTTGGGAGAGCTTGCTAACTGGTTGTCTTGGTGCCTTGCCTCCCACTTTAGTTGCTGCCTCTGAAGCCAACCAAGTTATGGTTTCATTCATTAGCTTTATGTCATCATAATCACTCTGTTCTAAGGCTGCATATTTGCTGGCAAGTGCCAGTCTGAATTTCTCTGCTTTTACCCTTACTACCTCTAGGTTGACTTGTTTCTTCTTGACAAATGTAGCTATTTCCCTCTTTGAATTGAGGTGAATCCTAGCCCTCACTAACCTATGATCACTGCACTTTACCCTACCTATCACTTCTACATCCTGCATTATACTGGGATCAGCAGAAAGTATGAAGCCAATTTAATTTCTTGTTTCACCATTAGGAATTTTCCAGGTCCACTTTCTCTTGCTACGCTTCCTGAAAAAGGTGTTCATTATTCGAAGCTTATTCCTTTCTGAGAATTCTACCAGCATCTCTCCTCTAGCTTACCTTGATCGCTAGAATCGACGTCGTAGTTGCCAACTGCTTGCTCACCAGCCTGAGTTTCCCCCACTTTCACATTGAAGCCTCTCATTACTATAGTATATTGCATTCGCATTTTTCTCATCATCATGACTGGGTGTTGGAGCGTAAGCTTGCACTACCTTTAATCTTTACCTATTATTAATCTTGATAACAACTACAGCGACCCCCTCATTATTGCTGTAGAATTCGTCAGCATCCCCTATGTCCTTATGATTTGGAATCCTCCCGTATTGCTTCTCATGTAGGAGACCTCTGTAGCAGAAGACATGTCCGTTATTCAGCAATGAATAAGCCTCACCAGTTTTAATCTCATTAAGGCCGATGAAATCCCAAATAATGTCTAAGAATTCCTCAAAGAATTCTGCTAAGCTAGCCTCACTTGAGAGGGTTCGAGGGGCAAACGTCGCAAGGGTCAGCTTCCATTGTCGGCCTATCCGGATCCTGAAATTCTTAGCACCCTCTGTTGCGTTACAGGTCTGACCACTGCCTTGGTCAGGTCCTCCGCATCTGTTTGGGACTGAGGGCCATTGGGTAATTGAATTAGCGCTTTGGGAGTAGGTGGGCAAATGCTGCACCAGGGAGGCCAATTCCTGATCTGGTTAGGGAGTATCTTCTTGAAGCTTTGCGAACCTTCCTAATTTAGTTGTACCTGGATTAGTACAGCTGCACTCGTTCTCGGCATCTTTTGCCGGTGACCGGCATCACACCAATCCTGCAAATGTTCTGCGCTGAAGGAGGTGAATTTCAATTTCAACACCTTAAAAATAACTTACAGCGGGATTCCAACTTCTGACTATGGCAACCGAGCATTCGCCATAGCTCATTCAGATAATGTCGCAGATGGGGAGGCCATCGCCGACAACTACAGCCCCGAGGGCCCTACATGTCTAAAAACTGCTCTGATTTGTCCGCGATAGAAAATGACAACGAAAATGAGAAGAAATAAAAAACTTTCAAGGCTAACCGGGAATTCACTAGTAGCATGTTCCAAGACGCACACCAAACAAATCATGGTCTCGGCTGCCTGTCTAACACATCTGACAAGTTATTCCTAACGATGTGGCACTGATACTGAATCGCCACCCAAGACTAATTTTACAGGGATAAGCGGGCTAGTTGGTGGTCGTTATTGGAATGCATCATGTAACCGCGCAAAAACAAGGGACAAAGACAGTTGAAGTTCCGCGCCTGTCCTGTACGTCCCTTCTTTGTCCCTTGTTTTTGTGCGGTTACATGATGCAGCCCAAGACTGAGGCGTCAAATGAGTGTAGGATGGCTAGGCAGAGACTTTCGCTCCAAGGCAAGTCCTCAGAGTGGAGAGACGGGCCGCTACAAAGGTGCTGAGCCACGCGTAAGAAAGGCTTCCTTGGAAGGCGGCCTTTCTCTATGGACGGAAAGCGCCTACACGTCGCCTCCTTCAAGCTACAGCTCATGCATCTACGCTCGGTTAGACCTTGTTTGCACAGTTTGCGCGGGGACTCTATTAAGGTACCTATTACCGTCGCACTTTCAATACTTGTAATTTAGGAGTTGAGAATGCGCGCTCGGGATCTTCTTGAGTACAAATGAAAACCCGCGAAAACTAATACAAGTCCGAATGTGGAGGAAATAGATGGGTGCGATTTACCTTTATTACACGATGAAGATCTGTATTGTGAACTTTGCTACGTTGCTAATTATTTTTCTTATGATGTGCGTGATACTGTAAACTTTCTCATCATATTGCTACGGCACAGTATGTGCGATCACGAAAGGCGAGCAGTGTGAAGACGACGACGACGATTAGAAGCTAGCGCGGGCTGTTGCCTCTTGGCCAAGCGCAGCGTATTGCCTTGTAGCCTTGTAAATATACTTGTAAATAGCTTTTCGTCGGTGTCTTCCTACGTAACATATCTGGTGGAGGTGGACGTTCCCTGTACCTCGTCACGGAGCTTCGCAGTGGACGGTACGTCGTGCCTTCCTTCATGGCTCCCGGCGACGACAACCCGACTCCGCCGGCTCCGACACCTGCTGCCACTTCGACGACCTACATCACTCTCCCCGCTCCCCGTGATCCTGGCGTATTCTCAGGCAAAGGTGGGGAAGACGTCGATGACTGGATCAGCCTGTATGAACACGTCCGCCGCAATAACCGGTGGGCCAAGAACATTATTGAACCATCACATAGTCCATGGGCGTCACCTGTAGTACTGGTCAAAAAGAAGGATGGCTCATGGCGCTTTTGCGTGGATTATCGGCACCTTAATAGGGTTACCAAAAAGGACGTGTATCCCCTACCTCGGATTGATGACGCCCTTGACTGCCTCCACGGTGCTCGCTATTTCTTCTCTATTGACCGGCTACTGGCAGATTGCCGTGGACGATCTCGACCGCGAGAAGACTGCTTTTGTCACACCCGACGGTCTTTATCAATTCAAAGTGATGCCGTTCGGTCTATGTAACGCCCCTGCCACTTTTGAACGCATGATGGACTCCCTTCTTCACGGATTCAAATGGTCCACGTGCCTGTGCTACCTGGACGACGTTATCGTACTCTCCCCGACGTTCGCTACGCACCTCGAGCGCCTCTCAGCAGTCCTGGACGTTTTTCGTCGAGCCGGTCTGCAACTCAACGCATCCAAGTGCCAATTCGGCCGTCGCCAGATTACCGTCCTTGGACATCTCGTTGACGCGAACGGAGTGCAACCGGACCCAGGCAAGATCCATGCTGTTGCGCACTTACCTGTTCCGTGTGTCAAGTGTGTCAAGGATGTGCGCAGCTTCATCGGCCTTTGTTCGTACTTCCGCCGTTTCGTGAGAAATTTCGCCGCCATAGCACGACCACTAACCGAGCTTTTGAGAAAAGACGCCCCTTTCCAGTGGGGCGATAACGAGGCCTCTGCATTCTCACATCTAATCGACATTCTCACAACGCCTCCCGTTCTGGCCCATTTCGATCCTTCTGCGCCTACCGAAGTCCGTACTGATGCCAGCGGTCACGGAATTGGCGCGGTACTGGCACAACGTCAGCGTGGCCACGACCGGGTTATCGCTTACGCCAGCAGGCTCCTCTCACCCGCGGAGCGCAACTATTCCATCACTGAGCGTGAGTGTCTGGCCCTAGTTTGGGAGGTTACGAAATTCCGCCCATACTTATATGGCCGATCCTTTTCCGTTGTCACAGATCATCACGCGCTTTGCTGGTTATGCTCACTGAAAGATCCTACAGGTAGACTTGGTCACTGGGCCTTACGCCTCCAAGAATATTCGTATACTGTCACCTATAAATCTGGCCGACTACACAAGGACGCTGACTGCCTGTCTCGCTACCCGGTCGACGAGCCTGACGACGCCGACAGTAGTAGCGCCAACGGCATTTTCTCTGTGTCTGCCTTCGCTAACATCGCCGATGAGCAGTACCGAGACCTATCGCTGCGAGCACTTATCGAGCGTCTGCGTTCTACACCTACCGACGCATCCGTTCGGCGATATGTCCTCCAGGGCGGCATTCTGTATCGAAGGAACTTCCTCCCTGACGGCTCTGACCTTCTTCTTGTCGTGCCAAAACAACTACGACAGACTGTGCTCTTTGAGATGCATGACGCACCCACTGCAGGACATCTTGGGGTAACCCGCACGTACGACCGCGTCCGCCGCCGCTTCTATTGGCCTGGTCTCGCTCGCTCCGTTCGACGCTATGTTGCTGCCTGTGATCCCTGCCAGCGTCGGAAAACACCTCAGGTGCTACCTGCCGGTCATCTCCAGCCGATCACCATCCCTGTGGAACCGTTCTTTCGTGTTGGATTAGACCTGCTCGGTCCCTTTCCCACGTCATCCTCTGGGAACAAATGGGTAGCCGTCGCGACTGATTACGCCACCCGATACGCTATCACTCGGGCTCTCCCTACCAGTTGCGCCACTGACGTCGCGGACTTTCTCTTGCGTGACATTATCTTGCTTCATGGCGCCCCGCGACAGCTCCTTACTGACCGTGGTCGAAACTTTCTCTCGAAAGTTATCGCTGACATTGTGCGTTCCTGCTCCATTCAACACAAACTGACTACCTCATACCATCCTCAAACCAATGGCCTGACAGAGCGGTTAAACCGTACTCTTACCGATATGCTGGCCAAGTACGTTTCCAAGGACCACCACGACTGGGACATTGCCCTTCCTTACGTAACATTTGCGTACAATTCTTCCCGGCACGACACCGCTGGATTTTCTCCCTTTTATCTACTGTACGGTCGCGAACCTACCTTGCCCTTAGACACGGCACTTCCTCCTGCTTCGGTCTCAACAAGCGAGTATGCGCGCGACACCATCGCCCTCGCCGACCATGCACGCCAGCTTGCCCGTGCTCGACTGACGGCCTCACAAACCACTCAGCAGTGCCAGTACAACGCCCGCCATCGTGACGTACAGTTTTCGCCTGGTGCGCTCGTGCTCCTGTGGTCGCCCACTCGTCACGTCAGACTTTCAGAGAAGCTCCTTTCGCGATACACCGGGCCCTACCGCGTGCTGCGCCAGGTGACGCCTGTGACTTACGAAATTGCTCCTGTGGGTTCAACCTCGTCCACTCCTCTGGCATGTAGTGATGTCGTACACGTCAGTAGGCTCAAGGCCTACTACACTGCTTCCGAGTCCGATCTTTAGTCGCTCCGGGACGGCGCTTTTGCCGCCGGGGGTAGTGCTACGGCACAGTATGTGCGATCACGAAAGGCGAGCAGTGTGAAGACGACGACGACGATTAGAAGCTAGCGCGGGCTGTTGCCTCTTGGCCAAGCGCAGCGTATTGCCTTGTAGCCTTGTAAATATACTTGTAAATAGCTTTTCGTCGGTGTCTTCCTACGTAACAATATTGACACGCGTACTTATCTTTATCGGGTGACCACGTTTCGCCGCCTAACAAATGTAAACGAACAGCGCGGGACGCGCCTGCATGTATCCGAAGTTTCTGGAAAGTTATCGATGCTTCAATCCGCTGTCTGTTGTTGCCGAACCTTGTGTTATCTGACGTCATCGCCTTACGGGAATGGTGTAGAACTTTGTGGAAGGCACGCGGGTCCCAACGATTAGGCTGGAACATTCGACGACTGCTGTATAAAAGCCGACGCGCTTGACCCGCCGATCACATTTTCGACGATCGCCGACCGTGTTCGCCACTATCGTTGTGCTATAAGTGTAGCCTGTTTTGTGGGCACAGGTTCGCCCAATAAAACTTAGTTGTGTCGTTCACAGTATTGCTACTGTGGTATTCAACGTCACCACCACGTGACATCTGGTGGAGGTGCTTTACGTCCATGTACCTGACACCCCCGACAAGCCGTAATCCAATTCCGGACCGGAAAGACAACACCAACGCCGTCCCGCAACATCGAGCAAGCCACCGGCTACAGCAGCTGCCCCCGGAACACGGAATTCTACCAGAGACGACCAAGAAGATCGTCACAGAAGCTCGTCCTCAGACGACCAAGAAGACAGCCCCAATGGCAGCCGGAGCAGCCCCAATAGTTCTGCAGCAGCCCAGGGAGCCACCGACGTTCCGCGGTTCCACATTTGAGGACCCGGAAAGCTAGCTGGAGACGTATGAGAGGGTCGCTGCGTTTAACAGCTGCGACAGCGACGTGAAGCCGCGGCATGTCTCTTTTGCATTGGACGACGCCGCCAGGACCTTGTTCGAGAATCGAGAAGCCACCTTAAAGACTTGGGACCTCTTCCGAAGCGGCTTCTTGCAAACGTTAAAAGCGTCGTGCGAAATGAGCGAGCCCAAGCACTACTAGAAACCACAGTGTAGCTGCCAAACGAGACGATTGCGATCTTCACGGAGATGGCCCGTCTTTTCCAGCACGCAGACCCGGAAATGTCGGAGGAGAAAAAAGTCCGCTTCCTGATGCGGGGCGTCAAGCAAGAACTTTTCGCCGGACTTATCCCTAACCCGCCAAAGACCGTAGCTGAGTTTTCTGCAGAGGCATCGACGATCGAGAAAGCTCTGGAGCTGCCCACCCGGCAATATAACCGTGAGCGGCTCACGCCGCAGTACGCCAAGGAAGGATTGGGTTCCGATGACCTGCAAGAGACCATCAGGGCCATTGTGCGCGAAGAACTGCGCAAGGTCCTGCCTTCGTCGCAGCCTCAAGTGGCCTCAATCGCCGACATCTCGAAAGATGAGGTTCAGAGATCGCTTAGAGTTGCTAAGGTGCAACCTCAGTTACCGCAGCCCCAGCCAGGAGCGGTGACCTACGCCGCCGTCGCACGCCATCAAGGCCCCTCTCCGCGACCGCGCCAGTGCCCTGTAACGCCGCAATTCCGCCGACCGCCGACCGCCGCCGCCGACCGCCGCCGCCGCCGCCGCCGCCAGCGCGCCCACCCGTCGCCCAGCGCACGTACGCGAGGAAGACGGACATTTGGCGAGCCCCCGACCACCGCCCGCTCTGCTATCACTGCGAAGAAGCCGGCCATGTGTATCGCCGGTGCCCATACCGCGACTTGGGACTGAGAGGGTTCGCCTCAACGCACAGCGCCCGAGGGAAGGTGGACGCCCTCGTGACATTGCCGACTACCTCGCCGCTACTTAGTGGAGCTCACGACGACCGTCGCGTCAGCGACCCCGTATCCGGAAAACTAAAAGCAGCAACCGGTGGAGATGCGGTTGCTGTTCGTCGAACTGACGAAGGTCCTCCACCAACGACAAAGAGACCATCTCGACGACCTAATGACGACACGCCGCCGTCCCTACGAAGTCAGGAAGCCAAGACTACACCGACGAAAGACGACCTGGAGACGTCACATACCAGCCACAGATCAACGCGACGCAGTCGTGATCCGACGTCATGACCGAACCGTAATGCAAGACAAAGAACCACCGACCTCGACGTGCTTCTTGACGGCCACGCAGTCACCGCTTTAGTTGACACAGTGGCTGATTACTCCGTCATGAGTGGACACATCGCCGCCCAGTTGAACGTTAAGACTACGCAGGAAGGCCCCCAAATTCAGACCGCTAGAGGACATCTCATTACGCCGACTGGAATCTGCAAGGCAAGAATTACTATTCATGACCGGACTTACCCTGCTACCTTCGTTATGCTGCAACAGTGTTCACGAGACGTCATTCTTGGCATGGACTTCCTGAACGAACACGGTGCGATCAACGACCTCAAGTCGAAATCGATAACGCTTTCGCAAGATCAAGCGATACCATCAGAGAGCTTTCGTGGTCACCGCGCCTTGAGTGTGCTCGATGATCAAGTGAGTATCCCGCCGCGCTCCAGCACTGTTATTTCCGTCGGCACCGGAACACCCGCTGACGTAGAGGGCGTCATCGAGGGCGACCAGCATCTGCTACTCGACCGTGAAATCTACGTGGCAAGAGGAGGATCGCTCGAGTCCACGGAGGGAAAGCGGAAGTGATGCTAACCAACTTCAGCCAAGAGTTCAAGCACAGCAGCAAGGACATGACAATCGCGTACATCTAGGAAATTCTGGAAACGAGCAATGCCTTTGTCCACTCAGATTCTGCCGCATCTACCCCGCTGACCATAGTCCCCGAACCAGACTTCGACGTAAATCCAAGTCTCCCCATCAGCAAGCAGCAACAGCTCAGAAGTCTTCTCCGTCTATACAAAGACTGCTTTTCGACATCATCGAGGATTCCACAAACACCAGTTGAAAAGCATCGCGTCATAACCGAAAAGTGCGCTCGACCACTCCGCCAGAGCCCTTATCGAGTTTCGACGCGAGAACGTGAAGCTATTAGACAACAAGTCGACGAAATGCTGCGCGACGACATTATCCAGCCGTCGAAAAGCCCGTGGGCATCTCCTGTTGTCCTGATGAGGAAAAAGGACGGAACCCTACGTTTCTGCGTCGATTATCGTCCACTGAACAAGATCACGAAGAACGACGTATACCCCCTTCCGCGGTTAGAGGACGCATTGGATCGGCTCTGCAACGCTAAATACTTCTCGTTGATGGACATCAAGTCTGGCGACTGGCAAATAGAAGTCGTCGAGAGAGATCGCGAAAAGACCGCCTTCATCACGCCAGACGGCCTCTACTAGTTCAAGGTTATGTCATTGGGACTGTGCTCGGCGCCTGTAACGTTTAAGCTCGTCATGGACACGGTTTTAGCAGGATTGAAGTGGCAGACGTGTCTTGTTTACTTGGATGACGTCGATGATTTCGCCGAAAATTTCGACGAAAAACTTAGGCGGCTTGCGGCAGTATTAGAGGCCATCAAATCATCAGGGCTCACTCTGAAGCTGGAAAAGTGGCGCTTCGCTTACGATGAGCTTCTGTTCCGAGGCCACGTCATCAGCAACCCCGGAGTACGCCCCGACCCGCAGAAAACAGCTGCCATCGCACAGTTCCCGCAGCCCACCTACAAGAAGGCAGTGCGTAGATTTCTCGGCATGTGTGCCTACTACAGGCGATTTGTCAAGGACTTTTCATGCATCGCTGAGCCGCTGACACAGTTAACTAAATGTGACGTCGAGTTCAAGTGGGAAACGCCGCAGGCCGACGCATTTCAAGAACTCAAACGACGCATGGAGTCGCCGCCCGTACTTGCGCACTTCGACGAGCACGCCGATACCGAAATACACACTGACGCCAGTAGTCTAGGCCTCGGTGCCGTCCTAGTCCAGAGAAAAGATTTACATGAACACGTGATAGCTTACGCTAGCCGACCGTTGTCAAAAGCGGAAGGCAATTGTTCTACAACCGAAAAGGAATGCCTCGCCATCGTTTGGGCTACAGCGAAATGTCGCCCTTACCTATATGGCAGGCCAGTCAAAGTGGTCAGCGACCATCACTCGTTGTGTGGGCTAGCTAACTTAAAGGACCCTTCAGGACGGCTGGCACGGTGGAGCATCAGACTACAAGAATACGACATCACTGTAACATACAAGTTCGGCCGAAAACAGTCAGACGCCGATTGCCTATCGCGCGCCCCCATTGACCCGCCGCCGCAAGATGACGATGTTGACGCCGCCTTCCTTGGAATAATAAGCGCGGAAGACTTCGCCGAACAGCAACGAAGAGACCCGGAGCTAAAAGCCCTAGTCGAGTATTTGGGAGGGCAGACCGAGGTTGTCCCTAGGGTATTTAAGCGTGGATTATCTTCGTTCACGCTTCAAAACAACCTACTCGTGAAGAGGAACTTCTCACCAGTCCGCGCCAACTACCTTCTTGTTCCGTCGGCGCTGCATCGAGAAGTACTACAAGCACTACATGACGATCCGACCGCTGGGCACCTCGGCTTCTGCCGGACCATATCGAGGAATCACGAAAGGTATTACTGGCCGCGCCTAACTGCCGATGTCGCCCGTTACGTCAAGACATGTCGCGACTGGCAGCGACGCAAGATACCACCGACATGGCCAGCGGGATAACTGCAGCCGATCAAGCCTCCTAACCGACCTTTTCAGTAGATCGGGATGGACATGTTAGGACGATTTCCGACATCAACATCCGGAAATAAGTGGGTCGTCGTGGCGACGGACTATCTCACCCGCTTCGCTGAAACTAAAGCTCTACCGAAAGGCAGCGCAACCGAAGTGGCGGAATTTTTCATCGAGAACATCTTGCCTCGACTTGGTGCCCCAGAAGTCCTCATCACCGACAGAGGAACGGCTTTTACAGCAGAGTTCACCCAAGCCATTCTGCCTTATGGCTTCGAGCGTACCGGAATCTTGGAAAAATGCTAACATAATCCTAATCCTTAAGAAAGGGGACGCCAAAGACTTGAAAAATTATAGACCGATCAGCTTACTATCCGTTGCCTACAAAGTATTTACCAAGGTAATTGCAAATAGAGTCAGGAACACCTTAGAATTCCGCCAACCAAAGGACCAGGCAGGATTCCGTAAAGGCTACTCAACAATAGACCATATTCACACTATCAATCAGGTGATAAACAAATGTGCGGAGTGTAACCAACCTTTATATCAAGCTCTCATTCATTACGAGAAAGCGTGTGATTCAGTCGAAACCTCAGCAGTCATGGAGGCCTTGCGGAATCAGGGTGCAGACGAGCCGCATGTAAAAATACTGAAAGATAACTATAGCTGCTCCACAGCCACCGTAGTCCTCCATAAAGAAGAGCAAAATCCCAATAAAGAAAGGCGTCAGGCAGGGAGATACGATTTCTCCAATGCTATTCACAGCCTGTTTACAGGAAGTATTCAGAGACCTGGATTT
Source organism: Dermacentor variabilis (assembly GCF_050947875.1). Classification (NCBI taxonomy): domain Eukaryota; kingdom Metazoa; phylum Arthropoda; class Arachnida; order Ixodida; family Ixodidae; genus Dermacentor; species Dermacentor variabilis. Next base: position 132,468,526 of record NC_134577.1, on the reverse strand, counting down.
GGAAGAATTGGGGATAAGAGTTCCTGGAGAATACCTTAGTAACTTGCGATTCGCTGATGATATTGCCTTGCTTGGCAACTCAAGGGACGAACTGCAATGCATGCTCACTGACCTGGAGAGGCAAAGCCGAAAGGTGGACCTAAAAATTAATCTGCAGAAAACTAAAGTAATGTTTAACAGTCTGGGAAGAGAACAGTATTTTACGATAGGTAGTGAGGCACCGGAAGTGGTAAGGGAATATTTCTACTTAGGACAGATAGTGACTGCGGATCCGGATCATGAGACTGAAATAATCAGAAGAATAAGAATGGGCTGGGGTGCGTTTGGCAGGTATTCTCAGATCATGAACAGCAGGTTGCCATTATCCCGCAAGAGAAAAGTTTATAACAGCTGTGTCTTACCGGTACTCGTGTTCGGGGCAGAAACCTGGAGGCTTACGAAAAGGGTTCTACATAAATTGAGGACGACGCAACGAGCTATGGAAAGAAGAATGATAGGTGTAACGTTAAGGGATAAGAAAACAGCAGATTGGGTGAGGGAACAAACGCGAGTTAATGATATCTTAGTTTAAATCAAGAAAAAAATAGGGGGCATGGGCAGGACGCGTATTGAGGAGGGAAGATAACCGATGGTCATTAAGAGCTACGGAATGGATTCCAAGGAAAGGGAAGCGTAGCAGAGGGCGGCAGAAAGTTAGGTGGGCGGATGAGATTAAGAAGTTTGCAGGGACAACATGGCCACAATTAGTACATGACCGGGGTAGTTGGAGAAGTATGGGAGAGGCCTTTGCCCTGCAGTGGGCTTAACCAGGCTGGTGATGCTGCTGCTGCTGCTGCTGCTGCTGCTGATGCTGATGATGATGATGATGAAGGCATTCTGCAATACAACCAGACATGCCACAGGAGGACAAATGCCTACCACCCGCAGACGAATGGTCTTACGGAGCGCCTCAACAAGACCCTCGCCGACATGCTAGCAATGTACGTTGACGTCGAGCGCAAGACGTGGGACGCGGTCCTGCCGTACGTAACCTTTGCTTACAACACGGCGGTGCAAGAAACAACACAGATCCCGCCGTTTGAGCTGGTTTACGGCAGAAACCAGGAGACGGCGCTCGACGCCATGCTGCCGCACGTAACTGACGAAGAGAATTTTCACGTCGCTAGCTATCTCCAGCGCGCCGAAGAAGCCCGACCGCTCGCCCGCCCACGGATCAAGAACCAGCAGCGTACCGGAAGCCTACACTACAACCCCCGACTACGCTTCGTCGAGTACCAGCCCAGTGACCGTGTTTCTGTTTGGACCCCTATACGTCGACAAGGACTGAGCGAAAAGCTTTTGAGTCGCCATTGCGGACCGTACAAGATCATCCGCCGTATCGACGCACTGGACTATGAGGTCGTGCCAGATGACATTTCGCTATCCCAGAGGCGCCGTCACAATCTGAAATGGTCCATGCTGTGCGACTCAAGCCGTACTACCAGCGTTAATGAAATTTGGGTCTTCGCATAACTGACCTTCGAACTTTGTTTCTTTTCGTTGTTTTGTTACCTATATTTAATAAGTGTCCTTTTGTGTTTCGCTCTCTTATAGTTGTAGCATCTTGACGATGCTTTTTAAAAGGGGGGTATTGACACGTGTACTTATCTTTATCGGGTGACCACGTTTCGCCACCTAACAAATGTAATCGCACAGCGCGGGAAGCGCCCTAATGTATCCGAATTTTCTGGAAAGATATCGATGCTTCTATCCGCTGTCTGTTGTCGCCGAACCTTGTGTTATCTGATTTCATCGCCTGAGGCGAATGGTGTAGAACTTTGTGGAAGGCACGCGGGTCCCAACAATTAGTCTGGAACATTCGACTGCTGTATAAAAGCCGACGCGCTTGACACGCCGATCTGATTTTCGACGATCGCCGACCGTGTTCGCCGCTATTGTTGTGCTATAAGTGTAGCCTGTTTTGTGGGCACAGGTTCACCCAATAAATGTTAGTTTTGTCGTTCACAGTATTGCTACTGTGTTATTCAACGTCACCACCACGTGACAATATTTTATTTTTCTTTCGGTGAAGATAGCATACCTCTATTCCTGTTTCGAACAATTATAACGTGAACGATGCGCTCGGTTTGATTGTGGAAAGGGGCACCTCAGTATACACATTTGTCAGCATGCTTCGGAAGTTATTGGAGCTCATTCCCTAAATGTTACATGCCTAGAACTCATTTGATTTGCCAGCGATACAAGTGTTTTCCTGATAGCAGTGGGTGACTCAACATAACTCAACGGTTCCTCCTTCGTAGTTGAGGAGTCGCACGTGCGCAGGTGGCACAGCGTATTACTCAATGGTTCCAACATCGTGGTTTCGGAGTCATCGTACGCCTGCGGCCTTGAACGCGGCTAGATATGCGATGCAAATTCGGCGAAGTTGAACCATACTTAAATGTAGTTAAATGATCCTGAAACGAAGCCCAAGATTGAGGCGCGAAATGACAGACAGATGCCTAGACTGAAACCTTTGCTCAAACGGCAAGTCATCAGACTGGGGAGACGGGGCGCGCATAAGAAAGGCTTCCTTGGAAGGCGGCCATTCTCTACCCTTAGAAAATCTTTTTGAAAGGTATTGAAATATCATTGTTCAGTGTCAACAAATGGCACTGAAAGAAGATTGGGGAATTGTTGAAACATTATTGAGGAAATTGTTTTTAATATTTGGGGTTTTAAGTGCCAAAACCACTTTCTGATTATGAGGCACGCCGTAGTGGAGGACTCAGGAAATTTTGACCACCTGGGGTTCTTTAACGTGCACCGAAATCTAAGCACACGGGTGTTTTCGCGTTTCGCCCCCATCGAAATGCGGCCGCCGTGGCCGGGATTTGATCCCGCGACCTCGGGATTGAGGAAATTGTTGACAAGTGTTGATAATTGGCGCGCGACATTTTGTCGAAACATCATGATGGCCCTTCAATTTGAAATATCACTGGCATATTGTTAACATATGTATTTCAATGTTGAAAGTCTGTTGAAGCATTGTTGAAGATGTGTTGAGCCTCAAAATTGAAAGCCCACTGAGGTATGGTTGAAATGTGTTGGTTGTCAATATTGAAAGCTCATGGAAGAATTGTTGCAGATCTGTTAAAGATGAACAATCAAATTATGTTGAGAACCCTTTATACCCCAGTGTGTTTTTAGCAGTGTTTAAAACTGCACTTTTCTTAAAATACTATTGAGCTATGTTGTGTTGCATCTAATTATCTTTGGTAAGGTAAGGTAACGTAAGAAGAACTTTATTGGGTCCTGAAGGTCAACCCTAGGTTGACGCGGGCCGCTCCCACGTTGGGACTGTCAGGCCGAGCCCTTCAGCCTCATCGCGGGCCTTCTGGACTGCTCGTAATTGGTCAGAGAGTCATTGGCTGTGTAGCATTTGCCGCCACCATTCTTGTTCCTTGTCACAGTCCGTGAAAGATGCGGGGCACTGCCAAAGCATGTGGTCAAGCGTAACGATGCCATTGCACTTACTACAGTTGATTTGAGTTTCCCTCTCCGGATAGATCCTGTTAATAAAATCTGGACTTGGGTATGTTCTTGTCTATAGCAAACGTAATGTGACCGCTTGGGCTCTGCAAAGCTTACCGTGTGGCAATGGGTATTCCCTTCTGCTTCAATAATAATGATTCGTGATTTCATTATATGTTAATAATCGATCCGTGTGTTCTCCGGGTGAAATGTAAGTTGCTCGGTCTTGAAGAGCACGGCTAGAAAGTCCTCGTGCTGCTTCATTTGCCACCTCATTGAGGTTTCTCCGAACTCCGTCCAACACCCCCAGATGTGCAGGAAACCAGCGGATTTCAATCCTCTCACTGTTGACCTTCTCTAATAATTTTATTTTTTGCTATCCGTGTTACATATCCGTTGGTAAAGTTGCGTATGGCTGTTCTAGAGTCGCTGTAAATATGCGTCCACCGATTAGCCCGGATGGCTAAGGCGATTGCTACTTGTTCTGCTACTGTTGGGTCCTTGGTATAGACGGTGATGGCATCCCGTATGTTACCTTGAGTGTCTACAACAACGGAGGTATACGCATCCTTATTTTTAACCCAGGCAGCGTCAACGAACACCGCCTGCTGCTTATGTTGATCTATGTCTTGAAGGAGTGCCTTCTCCCTGGCCTTCCGTCTCTCGAGGTTATGTGCCGGGTGCATGTTCCTAGGGAACGGCGTCGTCTTTATTGTTTCTCGTAGTCCCTCTTGTAATCGTGTTAATAATCCTCCTTCGTTGGTGTGGTTGTTAATTTCTACGCCAATTTCTTCAAGTAGCACCCTCCCAGGTCGTGTCCCCATTAGTCTCTCCTGGTGGGCCACCTGTTGAGCCTCAGCTATCTCCTCTAGTGTGTTATGCAGCCCTAGGCGCAATAAGCTATCATTGGCCGTGCTGATGGGAAGTCCTAGTGCAGTCTTTATAAGTCGTCTGATTAAAGCGTTTAGCTTGTTCTTATCAGCCTGTGTCCATTGTAGCATGCCAGCCACGTACGAGAAGTGGCAAAAGGCGAATGCATGTACCAGTCTTATAGCACTGTCTTCTCCTAGCCCCTTATGCTTGTTGGTAACTCTACGCAGAAGCCTAATGACTTCTTCTGACTTGTTAGAGATGTGCACTATCATCCTGGCATTAGATCCATTCGCTTGCAGGAGAAGTCCAAGCACGCTAATAGTCTCCACCTGCCTGATTGGGTCTTCATTCTTGGCGTATATGTAAATGCGGGGTTCTTCCTCTGGGATATATCCGTTCGGCTTGCGCCTCCGCTTACTACTTCGTAATACCAATAGTTCTGATTTTTTAGCAGAGCAGTTCTGTCCCATACCCTCAAGTGTTGTTTCTACCACATAAATGCTTTGCTGTAGTTTGGTATCTTTTTGTCCCATATTACCTTCTGCACTCCAGATTGTTACATCATCTGCATATATAGCAAAGTGGATACCCTCAATCTGCGCGAGACCTCGAGCCACTTTTGACATTGCCAAATTAAATAACATGGGAGATAGGAGAGACCCTTGTGGTGTCCCACGATTCCCAAGTTCCCGGGTTGTCGATTCGAGTTCGCCTAACCTGAGACAAGCAGAACGGCCACCGAGAAAGGCTTTGACTGTATTGTGCAATCGCTTACCCAATCCCATCTCCGAGAGGATATCCAATATGGCCCTGTGCTTGATGCGATCGAAGGCCTTTTCTACATCTAGGCCTAGAAGAGCTCTCGTATGTAGTGGGCTAGCAAGAATAAGCCGATGTTTGATTAAAAGCATTGCATCTTGAGTCGAAAGTCCAGGACGGAAACCGATCAGGTTATGCGGTGAGTCTATTGAGTGTGACATGCTCCATGGTTTTGCCCAGGCATGATGTTAATGATATGGGTCTTAGGTTATGTAGACTGAGTTGCTTGCCTGGTTTGGGAATAAGAATTGTGTTAGCAATTCTCGATTCCTTCGGATAATCACCGTTCTTCCAGAGTTCGTTGAAATACTCTGTTAAATATTTTATAGAATCATCGTCCAAATTTTTCAACAGCTTATTGGAAATGCCATCTGGACCGACAGCAGATCTACCGTTGAGGTCGTACAGGGCTTCGCGAACTTCGGTTTCTGTGAAGTCTTGATTTATAGGCTCACAGTCTTCCCCTGTATATTCAGGCAGGTCTGTACTCTCATTGCTATCCTTAAGTGGTAAATACTTAGCTGCGAGCCGATCCAGAATGGCCTCCTCCGTTGTGTCATGACTCTCACGATGGACAAGTCGTGCTACTGGTGTTCTCCTATTAGATTTCGTATCGTTCTCATGAAGCAGATGTCTAAATAAGTTCCACTTTCCCCCACATCTGATTCGACCATCTATGGAATTACAAAGCTCATCCCATTGTTGTTTCTGTAAATTTCTGGAGTGTTCTTCAATCTCCCTATTCAACAATGCTATAGGCTTCCTGAGTCTCCTGTTCAGCCGTTGCGATTTCCATCTTTTTAACATAGATTGTTTGGCTTCAATCAAGTGCGCCAGCCTACTGTACATGATTTCGATATCCTCCTCTGTGGTAATATCCTTCGTTGCCGCCTTTACATCTTCTCTAAGCTGTGTGGTCCAAGTTTGGCGCGAGAAAATGTCGGCCTGATGCTCTGGCTCTAGTCCAGTGTAAATAGCTTGTAGATAGCTTCTTCTGTCTGTGTCTTTCTACGCGTAACATTCTGGCGGAGGTGAGCGATCCCCGTCCTCGCCACGGAACTCCGGAGTGGTCAGTACATCGAGCTTGTCACCATGCCTCCCGGTGACGAGACTACCTCCTCTGCAACGGCTTCGGCTTGTCCGACTGCTCCTGTGGTCACGGTTGCCCAATATCGCGACCCTGGTGTGTTCTCTGGGCTGGAGGGACAGGACGTTGACCAATGGATCAAGCTATATGGACATGCCAGCGCTAATAACAGGTGGGACCCAGCCATTATGCTCGCCAATGCCATCTTTTATCTCGGCGGCACCACACGCGTGTGGCACCAGGCGCATGACGACGAGATAACCAGTTGGGACAATTTCAAAGAAAAGCTCAGGGAACTGTTCGGCGACCCCATTGGCCGGAAGGTTGCCGCGAGAAAGGCTTTTGTGTCTCGTGTTCAGACATCTACAGAGCCGTACGCTTTCTACATCCTCGATGTCTTGGCTCTATGCCGAAAAGCTGACAACGCTACGTCTGAAGCTGATAAAGTGACACATGTTCTAAACGGCATCGCCGACGACGCTTTCAATTTGCTTGTTTTCGGCAACGTCTCGACAATCGACGCCATCATTAAAGAATGCCGTCGCCTTGAACAAGCTAAGAGCCGCCGTATCACACACCACGTGACGCGGCTACCCAACACTGCTGCTACGTCGACATGTGAGGGTCGACCACATCAGGGTACCACCCGTGACGACGTCACCCGTATTGTTCGCCGCGAGCTCGAGGCCGGCTGTTCGCCAGCTTTTGCCGCGACGCCTCCCGATCCGCCAGCAATCCCGATTGCGAGTCAGAGAGGAATTTGAGAACACGGGTCTGAGCTCCGAGTGTACAACGTCTCCCACCCCAACCCAACGTTCCTCAGTTCTCTACCGGCCCTCCTCGTCCCCGGCAGTCCTTTTCTGGCATATCTCGCCCCAACCCGTCCGAATAGCGTACCCCTGATGACAGGCCGATCTGTTTCCACTGCTGTCTCGTCGGCCACGTCGCTCGTCACTGCCGGAACCGATAGCCACCACCTCCTCGGACATACGCCGCCACTTATTCTCGCACTTTTGGACCTTCTGTTCCCTATGCCACGCGCCATGAACCCACTGTTGCTGATGCCCCTGCTCCGAACCTTCGCTACAGCCGCTCGTCCTCACCTCGACGCCATCAGTCTCATTCGCCCCAACCCCGCCGCTTCTCTTCGCCGCCTATCGCCACCCGGACCCAGCACGAAAACTAGGCACGGCAGCTTCTGGAGGTGAACTGCGTTGTCGACCCTGCCCTCAAATCCTCTGCTCACCTTACTAACGAACCAAAACCTTCTTGACGTTGATGTTGACGGCTAACCTGTCACTGCACTGATCGATACAGGCGCGCATCTTTCTATTATCAGTGTTGCCTTCCGACGACGACTCAAAAAGCTCCTCACCCCAGCGTCGGCAGGCGTCGTCCGCGTTGCTGATGGCGGTACTCTGCCTATCATCGGCATGTGTACGGCACGCGTCAGCACTGCCTGCCGCCACACCTTGTCCTCTTCACCGTGATTACCCATTGCCCTCTCGACCTAATTCTCGGCCTCGTCTTTCTCTCCGCGCATTCTGCCCTTATTGACTGCTCTGCCAGTAGTACCCTTCGCCTTAAGTTGCCGATTCTTGCAGAACCTTCTGACGTACCCCAGTACCGCTTACGCCCCACCGGCTTTCTTCGGCTGCCGCCAAAATCAATAGCCTTTATTGAACTATCGTCTCCCCCCCCCCCCCCAGTTCCTGATGGCGAGCACTTCGTCGCTCCTCTGCCCGACATTCCACTACATTATGACGTTACCGTGCCTCACACTATACTTACTATTACTGCGAACCGCACTCGCATACCTATCTGTAACTCTGGATTGGCAAAGCAAATTCTACCGCAAGGTATTTGCCTTGCCAACGTTATTGTCTCGGCGACCATCATGTCTCAGCGTTATCAACCGATGGTTCTTGTGAGGTTCGCAGGCCCCTCGCGCCAGCCTCGGGCGCCGATCCCAACATAAAAAAATGGTTGCGACGGAGCTGTCCTCTGCGCAGGCTGAAGACCTTCGCCAAGTATTATCGTCCTACCGATATATTTTCGACTTCAAAGATCGCCCTTTAGGCCGGACGCTCGCGGTCAAGCATCGGATTCTTACTGGCGATGCTACGCCTAATCACCGACGACCGTATCGAGTTTCTGCGTCAGAACGCCGAGTAATTCAAAGTGAAGTAAACAAAATTCTAGAGCAAAACATCATTGAGCCTTCTTCAAGTCCCTGGGCGTCACCTGTGGTGTTGGTTAAGAAGGACGGCACATGGCGCTTCTGTGTAGACTACCGTCATCTGAACAACATTACTAAGAAGGATGTCTACCCACTCCTACGTTTAGACGATGCGCTTGACTGCCTCCACGGTTCCAGCTATTTCTCTTCTACTGATCTGCGTTCTGGACACTGGCAGATTGCTGTTGACGATATGGACAGAGAAAAACCGCGTTCATCACACCTGATGGCGTATACCAATTTAAGGTAATGCCGTTTGGATTATGTAACGCCCCTGCCACCCTTGAGCGTATGATGGACTCTTTGCTTCAAGGTTTCAAATGGTCCACATGCCTCTGCTATGTCGAGGACGTCATCGTGTTCTCGCCAACGTTCGACACTCACGTTGAGCGTCTAACAACTATACTTGACGTATTTCGCAAGGCGAAGCTGCAACTTAACTCATCCAAATGTCGTTTTGGCCATCGTCAACTTACTCTTCTGGGACACCTCGTTGACGCTTCCGGAGTACAGCCTGATCGCGACAAAACTCGCGCTGTCCGAGTTTTCCCGGTTCCGAAGACAGCTGCAGACGTCCAAAGTTTTGTAGGACTATGCTCATACTTTCGTCGTTTTGTTCCAGATTTTGCGACAATCGCTAGACCCCTCACTAATCTTTTGAAGAAAGGCGTACAATTCTCGTGGGGCACTTCAGAAGCCGCCGCCTTCTCTCGTCTCGTCACTCTTCTAACCTCACCACCCATTCTTGCCCACTTCCACCCTAATGCCCCTACATAATTGCGTACAGATGCCAGCGGTCACGGCGTAGGTGCCGCTTTAGCCCAGCGTCAGCGTGGCCAGGATCGCGTTATTGCTTATGCGAGCCGCCTCCTAGCACCATCGGAGCGCAACTATTCCATTACGGAACGAGAGTGCCTTGCTGTTGTCTTGGCGGTTGCGAAGTTCCGTCCTTGCCATTACGGTCACCCTTTTTCCGTAGTCAGAGGCTATCACGCTCTCTGCTGGCTCTCATCGCTAAAAGATCCTACAGGCCAGCTTGGTCGATGGGCTTTGAGGCTACAAGAATTTCCATATTCCGTGGTCTACAAGTCTGGCCGCCTGCACCAAGACGCTGACAGCTTCTAGCGTTACCCTGTTGACGATCCTGACTCTTCCGATATTACCAGTGCTGCTTGCGTATTCTCTGTATCACAGCTGCTTCATTTTGCCGCCGAGTAACGTCGTGACGCCTACATCAGAACACTCATCGACCGTTTTGAACACTCTCCGGCCGATGCCACTCTACGCCTCTTCGTCCTCCACGACGGTACTCTATACCGTCGTAACCTTCATCCGGACGGCTCTGAGTTCTTACTTGTCATACCTAAACACCACCGCTCAACCGTTCTACAAGAGCTTCAAGACGCACCAACGGCAGGACACCTCGGCGTATCTCGAACCTATGACCGTGTACGTCGCCGCTCTTTCTGGCCGGGCCTTGCCCGTTCCGTGCGACGTTGCGTCGCCGCTTGTGAACTTTGCCAACGACGCAAGAAAAATTAATTAAATTGTGGGGTTTTACGTGCCAAAATCATTTTGTGATTATGAGGCACGCCGTAGTGGAGGACTCCGGAAATTTCGACCACCTGGGGTTCTTTAACGTGCATCTAAATCTAAGCACACGGGTGTTTTCGCATTTCGCCCCCATCGATATGCGGCCGCCGTGGCCGGGATTCGATCCCGCGACCTCGTGCTCAGCAGCCCAACACCATAGCCACTGAGCAACCACGGCGGGTTCGACGCAAGAAGCCTTCCCACCTCCCCTCTGGTTACCTGCAGTCGCTCGACATCCCTGCCGAGCCCTTCCACCGTGTCGGCTTAGACCTTCTCGGCCCATTTCCGGCATCTACATTAGGAAACAAGTGGGTTGCAGTCACGGCGGACTACGCGACCCGCTACGCCGTAACCCGTGCTGTTCCGACCAGTTGCGCAACTTACGTTGCGGACTTCCTTCTATATGATATCGTTTTCCTACATGGTGCTCCGCGTCAAATGCTAACAGATCGTGGCCGTACGTTTCTGGCGAAAGTCACTGACGACATCATGCGGGCCTGCTCCATTCAACATAAATTTACTACCTCCTACCGCCCATCAAACGAACGGCCTCACTGAGCGTTTGAACCACACCCTTACAGACATGCTATCCAAATACGTTTCAGACGACCACCGTGACTGGGACCTGGCACTACCCTACATTACCTTTGCATACAACTCCTCCAGTCTCGAAACTGCCTGCTTTTCCCCGTTTCACCTCTCGTATGGCCGCGAACCGACGCTACTACTAGACACCGTGCTTGCGTCCACCACAGCTTCAACTAGCGCTGATGCCCGTGATGCAATCGCCCGTGGTGACCATGCTCGTCAACTTGCGCGCGTTTGTCTACAAGTTTCTCAAGACAAACAGAAGCGACGCTATGAGCTCCGTCAGCGTGATGTCCATTTAGCGCCCGACACCCTCGTGTTGCTTTGGTCACCATCGCGTAAAGTTGGCCTTTGTGAGAAACTGTTTTTCTGTTATACCGGCCCATATCACGTGCTCCGCCAAGTGACCCATGTCACCTATGAAATTGTTCTAGCCACGCCCACTATATCCTCCGGTGTGACAACGAGTGACATTGTCCATGTCACCCGACTGAAGCCCTACAACTCTCCACGTGCCTTGGATATTTAACAGCACCGTGGCGGCGCTTTCGCCGCCAGGGGGTAGTATTACGATATTATCGGTAGATACCCGAGAGACGAGCTGCCGCGAGAACGACGACGAAGTGGGTCTGTGCCCTTGGCGCGAGAAAATGTCGGCCTGGTGCTCTGGCTCCACTCCAGTGTAAATAACTTGTGAATAGCCTCTTCCGTCTGTGTCTTTCTAGACGTAAAAATATGTTTGCTGTGAGGCGATAGGGGCAAAATTACAGGCGTTTTTGTAATGCAGGCCTCTGTCACGCTGGGCTCAAAAGCATCTAGCTGTACCATTATGCCACTTTTTCAATTGTCAGAGTGAATGGTCTTCCGCGAAATCAAGAGTGCTGAACTGACGCAGACAAAAACCATTACTCTAGGTGAACAGTTTATTGTAACCAAACATCTGTGCAAATGTACAACCATTTGTAGTTTGTGAACATCAGAAATTTCCTAAAAGCTATTGCTAAGTACAAAATTCCTGCTGCTTGACCCCATACCAGAATTGAATACTGATAGATGTTGTCTGGTGGGCTCGGTAGCTGTGCCACGACACGGCTTAACCCACTTCTGTTCACCATGCAGGATTTCGTTTGCGCTATCTCCTGCGTGCTGTTCCCCGTTCTTCTGGGCCCGGTATCAGCCATCCACGTGAACTACCCTTTCCCGGCTTGCTTCGTCACCGTGGACAACTGGCGCCTACTTCCAGCGTTGGCCACTGTAGTTTCTGCGGCGCTGGAACCTGGAAACTGGACGCTCGAAGAGGAATTCATGGTCACACCGTCATCGACTTCATCAGGCACACTGCGTATAAATCATCCCCGCCAGCCGGGCGCGCTCTGTGGGCTCGGTAGCTGTGCCACGACACGGCTTAACCCACTTCTGTTCACCATGCAGGATTTCGTTTGCGCTATCTCCTGCGTGCTGTTCCCCGTTCTTCTGGGCCCGGTATCAGCCATCCACGTGAACTACCCTTTCCCGGCTTGCTTCGTCACCGTGGACAACTGGCGCCTACTTCCAGCGTTGGCCACTGTAGTTTCTGCGGCGCTGGAACCTGGAAACTGGACGCTCGAAGAGGAATTCATGGTCACACCGTCATCGACTTCATCAGGCACACTGCGTATAAATCATCCCCGCCAGCCGGGCGCGCTCTGTGGGCTCGGTAGCTGTGCCACGACACGGCTTAACCCACTTCTGTTCACCATGCAGGTCAGTAACCAGTGTCGCCTTTTCGCTAAAAAATCTAGCAATAGATGCCTTATTCTGCTACCGAGCCCTCAGTGCTGTGTTTGTATTATGTCTGATTGTATTAACAGCGTTTGTTCTTTGCTACTTATGTTATCCGGAGATATTGAAACTAACCCAGGACCCCCCACCCTAAATGAAATACTAAATGAACTAAAAGGCTTGTCTTCTGGTCAATCCCAGCTCATTGGAGACGTGCAGAGCCTAAAGAGCCAGCTCTCAAGCACCGATAAAACCATTTGCGAACTAGGCAAAAGAATCGACAGTTTAGAATCTCACTACCACCAGCTTCAAACGCTCCGAACGGAATTAGACACCGTTGCAACCACCACCTCTCAGACTACTCGACAGGTCTCGATATTGGAGACTCGGCTTGACGACATGGAAAACCGCTCCCGACGAAACAACTTGTTGTTTTACGGCATAGCGGACGAAACGCCATCCGAGACCAACGCTCAGTCTGAGGAGCTAATCACGGCGTTTTGCAGGGACCATTTCAACGTAGCCATCGAATCTAAGGAAATCGAGCGTGCCCACCGTCTTGGTCGCCACTTGCAAGACCGGTGCCGCCCCATAATAGTAAAATTTACCTCATTTAAAACCAAGGAAACTGTTCTCGCTAATGGCTCTAAACTCAAAAATACACATTTTAGCATTGGGGAAGATTTCTCGCCTCTCGTTCGGAACGCACGGAAGCACCTTCTCGCTTTTGCTAAAGAAAAATCTGGTCCTTTTCTTTTACGATATAAAACATTATTTATGGGCTCCAAACGCTACGTATTCGACAATGCAACCGAAACTATCGAAGAAAAATCATAGCAACCCCCTCCCCGCCCCAAATCATTAAATGGTTCCGTTTCTGGTCACAAAGCTAATCTCTCTATTTCGATCATTTTCACAAACATTCGCAGCTTTCTTTCTAAACGCCACCACGTGTCAAGCCTTGTATCTTCATCCAGTAGCAACTTACTTATTCTAACTGAAACGTGGTTGACCTCTGACGTCACCGATGGCGAAGTTTTATCCGACTTGCCCAACTTTAATCTTTTTTAGAAAGGATCGTCTCGGCACACGTGGCGGTGGCGTCCTCATTGCTGCAAACAAACAGCTTTCGTGTTCTGTTATCAAAATATCCTCCGACCTTGAAATATTATGGTTAATCTGTCGTTCCGCACCACAGTCTGTGCTCTTGGGAGTTTGCTACAGGCCTCCTAGACACACTCCAGATTTTTCACGCGAACTTAATAATATTTTAACCAAACTTTCGACTAAATACCCTAATGCTCGCGTCGTTCTCTTTGGAGACTTTAACTTTCCGAATATCGACTGGATGACCCTAACCTCGTCAGCACCCAATGCGAAAGAAGCTAACGAATTTCTTGACGTTTGCCTAAACTTTAATCTTACTCAGCTAGTATCACAACCTACACGAGTCACTTCCGATACCGCCAATATTCTTGACATAATCTTAACAACAGATCCAGGGAGCCTATCTTCTATAACATTTCTAAAAGAAATAAGTGACCACAAAGTAATTCATGCTAATTTTGCCTTTGTCCCCGAAATACGCCACGCTTGCAGGAAAACAATTCGACTATATGACAAGGGGAACTATGGGGCCATCATTAGTGAACTTAATGCCTTTTTTCCCTCGTTTCAAGATGGTTTTTGGGAACGACCTATTAACGAAAACTGGTCACTCTTCAAGAACAAAATGAACCGATTAGCTGATGACTTCATCCCTAAGGTAACTTTCCGTCCTACCCGCCAAAAACCTTGGTTTACTAAATCATTAAAATCGCTTGAAAACAAGAAGAAACGTCTTTTTCGTATCGCCAAGACTAGAAACAGTGTTTGCGCATGGGACAAATACAACATTGCAGAAAAAGCATACTTAACAGAAGTGCGCAACGCTAAATACTCATTCTTTCACACTGAGCTATCAAAAATCCTTGCTGATTCACCCAAACGTTTCTGGCAAATTCTAAACCCACATGACACCCCTCCCGTTATCCTTACTAATCAATCTGGTCAAGAAGCAAGTTGTTCAGAAAGTGCCAATATATTTAATACAGCCTTTTCGTCTGTCTTTACAAATGAACCTAACCCTACTGAAACAGAACCGTTTTCCGCTAGTTTACCAGAAATGCCACCCATAAGCATTAGTTTCGCTGGTATCCTGTCCTTAATTGAAAAAATGAAATTGTCATCTTCTACTGGTACGGACGAAATAAATTCCAAGCTCTTGAAAAACACTAAGCACATATCTGCCGAATTTTTACTGTTACTGTTTTCCCAGTCACTTTCCTCAGGAATTCTCCCTTACGACTGGAAGTGTGGGAAGGTCATTCCAGTTCACAAAGCAGGCAACAGAGACTGTCCGTTAAATTACCGCCCCATATCTCTAACCAGTGTGTGCTGCAAACTCATGGAACATATCATATACTCTCAGGTCATGCATTTCCTTGATTCTAACAGCTTTTTTAATCCCTCTCAACACGGATTTCGAAAAGGCCTCTCATGCGAATCCCAACTAGCCCTTTTTCTTCACGACCTGAATGCTAACCTCGACACTAACCTACAAACAGATGCCATTTTTCTTGACTTCACCAAGGCTTTTGATAAAGTACCACACAAGCGTCTGCTAATGAAGCTCTCTCAACTAAATCTGCCACACGACGTTCTAAACTGGATCGCCCAATTTCTGACTAACCGCTCTCAGTTTGTTTCCCTTAACAATGTCAAATCTGACTCGCTCCCTGTAACGTCCGGCGTGCCGCAGGGATCTGTCCTCGGCCCACTTTTATTTCTAATATATATCAACGACTTGCCTAATAATTTATCATGTAACATCCGCATGTTCGCTGACGACTGTGTTATCTACCGCAAAATAACTAACATATCTGACCAAACAGCCCTACAAAATGATCTTAATAAAGTGTTAGACTGGTGTAACCGCTGGCTAATGACCCTTAATCCTAACAAATGTAAATTAGTTTCCTTCCACCGCCGCAAAAACCCACTCCAATTTCCTTATAAAATCGCTAACATACCAGTTGGAACAAGTGAATCCTATAAATACCTTGGTGTAACATTAACCCCTGATCTTTCCTGGCGCACCCATGTCACGAATATCATTTCATCGGCTAACCGATCATTAGGATTTCTAAAACGTCATCTGCGTCACTCACCCTACCACGTAAGACTTTTGGCTTACCAATCGTTAATTCGACCCAAACTTGAATACGCATCACCAATCTGGAGCCCTCACCAAGTTTATTTGATTAACGCTATCGAAGCAGTGCAAAATCGTGCTGCTCGCTTCATTCATTCTTCTTATTCATATGATATCAGTGTGTCATCCCTTAAGAATGACTCTGGTCTGCCCACTCTTTCGTCTCGCCGCAGGATCGCCACACTATCACTTTACCACAAGTTTTATCACAGTTCTTTCAGCCATCCACCTTACATCGCTCCCGCCGCTCGCACATCCCCCCGCACGGGCCATCCACTTCAAGTCACCCGACCCCGTTCTGGCACCACTACTTTTTCTGCATCATTTTTTTGCCGCGCAGCTTCAGAATGGAATGGCCTTCCCCACGACATTGTTTCAATCACCTGTCCATCACGTTTTATTCAAAGTGTATCCATATACCTGTCTTGTTAAATACCTGTGGCATTTGTAACATCTCTGTACAACCCACCCCTTATGTAACACCCCCTTGTGGGGTCTTTAAGGAAATAAAGTGAAGTGAAGTGAAGTCTGTGTGGCCCTCATGTAAAACACTTTTCGCAAAATAAATAAATCTTAAAAAATGAATACATAAGTAAAGAAATGTACAAGCAAAGTGACATGACTGTAAATAAGAACAATGAAAAAAGGTACTTGCTTACTCTATTAGGTAGCCAGTGGTACTATAACCATGGCACGATTCGCTTCAGCTCGAAGCACTGACTGAGACCTGATATGAAGGGTGGTTATAAGTTCCATGGAATTCATTATTTTATTTATTTATTTATTTACTTCACAATAACCCTAATGGCCATCTAGGGAGGGTATTACGTGGGGTAAAGGTTACATCGGTGAGGTAAACAGTACCTAACTGTAAATACAATGGAAAAACAAAACTGGGACATAATTAATTACAGGGCATCAACGTGCAAACACAAAGAATTAAAAATGAGGCTATCAGTACAGCAACTCTAAATGATTTGTACAAACTACGACACTGTCATGGAGGCTTTGATTATCGGCGCCTTAAAAAAATTGTTTACAAATCAGAGAGCGAAACGTGATATATTAGGTATGCATGGTACTGTGTAGAAGGTCTGTAAATTTCAAGGCATTTGTTTTGGTGACAATGCGATGGCAGATTACTCCACTCTTTCACGGTGCGAGGCATAAATGACAGACCCAATGCGAGGGAATGACACATTATGCATTTGACTTTGCAAGAATGATCACGACGCGAAAAAATGGCTGAGGGTTCACACATGAACTCGTCACGAAGAGATACGTGATAGTAGAGCTTATGGAATAGTGTTAAACGAGATATATTACGGCGAAGGGACAAGGCTTCAAGCTCGGCGCGATTCCTTAATGCTGTTACACTGGTTTCTTGTGAATAATCTGAAAAGATGAAGCGTACATTACGGTTCTGCAGGGCTTCGAAGTCAGTTATTAGGTGCGCCTGATGGGGATCTCATATGGCTGACGCGTATTTTATTTTAGCGTATTAGTGTTGTGTATGCTAATTTGCGTAAGTGTACGGGAGCATATTTGAGGTCATGTTTGAGGAAACCAAGCGAACGGTTTGCTGAAGCGAGGATATGGTTAATGTGATTATTCCACGTCAAGTTAGGGTTAAGTGTACGTCAAGATATTTGTAGCTGAAAACTTGTTCGACAAGGCTGTCGTTTAAGATGTAAGATGTTGGGGGAGCCTGATTAGTGAAATACATGAATTTCGTTTTAGTAAGATTTAGAGGCATTAGCCAAGTTGAAAGCATACGTTTATTCCATTTAAGTCAGATTGAATAATGTCATGATCACAGTTAGAGTGAATATTGCGACATATGACACAATCATCAGCAAATATTCTGATATTAGATTTGAGGCCGTCTGGTATATCAATAATATAAATTAGAAATAGTAGGGGCCCAAGCACACTTCCCTGTGGTACACCAGATCTTACAGGGACTAGAGATGAGTTGTGATTTTTAACCGATGTAAATTGCATCCTGTTAGAAAGAAAATCTGTTATCCATGTGACAACTGTAGAGTCAATGTTCAGCTGTGTAAGTTTGGGAATAAGTCGACGATGAGGGACACGGTCGAAAGTTTGTGAACAATCTAGGAATATGGCATCTACTTGAATTCCGGTGTCCATTGATCAATGTATATTGTGAATAAAGCCAGCGAGCTGATTGTCACATGAATAGCCTCTGCGAAAACCGAGCTGTTGCTTAAATATGAGGTTATGTTCGTCAAGGTAGTTAATGACCTGGGAATGTATAATATGTTCGACTAACTTACAAATGTTACTTGTTAAAGAAATTGGTCGACAGTTAAGTGGTAAAGAACGATCCCCAGACTTGAAGAATGGCACTACCTTAGCCACCTTCCAATCGTGAGAGATAACGCCTGCTGATAGTGATTCTGAAAATAAGGAGGACAGTATTGGGAAGATGCTTGGGGCAATATATTTAGAATTGTTTTATTTAAGCCAGTATTATCAGCGGAAGAAGAAATCTTAAGATTAGTAAGGAGAGAATAAATTCCAGAATTGGTAATTATTATTTCCGGCAGAAACGAATCAGTGCGAGTCATGGTGGCAAACGGTTCTAAACATTCGCGCGTGAATACCGATGAAAATGTTTCGTTCAGTAGTTGGGAATAGTATGTGTCAGTTATCGCTGTGCCATCAAGATCAGTAAAGACGATGTCAGGATTATGCTTGGGATTATTGACACGCCAAAAACGCCGAGGATTAGTTATCATCGATGATAGGTCCCGTTTATAAAATTGTCTGCGCGTAGCATTGAATAAACTTTGGTATTCTTTGTGACATGCTTTGTACCGACGCCAGGATTAAGATGATCTATTTCTGTCAGCTTCCCAGAATAATCTTTTTTTTTTCTTGTTATTTAGGCGACGAAGGTTCAGCGAAAACCAAGGAGCAGTGTTATCGGATTTTATGGATATGACCGGGATGTATTTATCTATGAGGTTAGTGAGTGGGTGTTTAAGTAGTAACGAGTTTTCTTCTACTGTCCGCGACAAGTAATCTCTCAGAAAGTATTGATTCTGTATCAGAAAGTCGGTACCAGAATTAGACATAACTCTAGATACAGAGTGCCAAACATTACCTGCATGAGAAATCAAGACACCACATCAGCTAATTAACAAAAACTCGATTCCTAATAGTTTTTTTACGAATTGTAGCCGGTGATTTCACAAGGTGTATGCACTTGTAAAATTGCAAGTCTTTGACTATGGGACCTCCTAGAGTTACTTTTTCTGTAAAACATTTCAAGCGCATCAATAAGCTGAAACTGAAACCGAAACTTAGAATGAATTGCCACAATGACACTAGTAACGAGACACATGCCACACCGCAACACTCTACAACAGTGCATTTCTGCAGTCAAACTGGCTGTAGAAATGCACTGTTGTTGCACTTACTTTTGTTTAGAAAACGCAGTTATGAAATCGAGGGTTCAATGGAAGCCCGTCTGGTCGGGATGATGCGTGAAGCAATAAAACCATGGACACCGACCAAAAAAAGTACTAAAAATGATTAAATCTAAAAGACGTGTCGGCTTCCGTACAAAAGCCTTGTTCCCAAAGGGATGAAGGAAAGTTCACGGAAGCTTATGTATACTTCATAACGTGACGTAAGCATCGCGTGTAAGACGGGGGAGGGTTTCCTGATTTTGATTGAGCGCGTTACATGTTCTTTGTATCTCCAGCGATTCCAGGTACAGCCGGGATTTCAGGTTTCTTTCTTGGCCGATAACTCTCGAGCGATCCTAGTCAATGCTGTGGCCCCTTGCATCCGTGTACTCGGCAAGGGCATTCAAAACTGTACGTTTCTTTTCGACATATTTCTGATGCTGCTTCAGTCTCTGAATTTGCCCGATTCACCGGTGTATGCGTAGTCGCAATCTGCGCAGGGTATCCTACAGACTACACCGGGAAACGATTCTCTTGGAAGCCTGTCCTTACCGCCAACGAGTGCTTGCCATGGTATCGTGTGTTGGCTTCTGGTTTCGGTTTTGGTTCGTTATGTCAGGGCGCCACTCAGAGCCAAACGCTGTAAGTTGCCTGCTGCGTATCTCCTCACTAAAATAAAATGATTATTTGCCTGCTTTCCGACTTGAGTCATCCGCCTCTTTTGCTGCAGCGCTGCTCGCCTCTGCCGTTAAGGCCTCATGCCGTACGTCCTCTGTCCAGCCGCCCTGTCGAAGCTACTCAAACTGGCGACGAGGTAAACCGTTTACTTTACCTCCTACGTGCCCTTGCCGTTCTACTTCTGCTGCTCTCCTGCTTCCGGCATACAAGACACTACGTCTACTCCAGCTTCGTCCACCCCAACTCCCCCGCTTTTATTTTCGGTGCCCAGCATTTCGTTCGCACCCCCCATGCCGCCTTTCCTGGCGCTACCCGGTACTCCTGCGGTACCGTGGCTCACGTGGAAGCGTTACTTTTGCAGGTTTCTCGAGGCAACCAGAGGCGAGGCACTACAACACGACAGGAAGAACTCCATTTTACTCAGTAATTTCGGCTTCGAGGGGCAGTGGCTCTATTACGACCTCACGTCGCAAACGGACCTGATAGCTACTACGTTCGAAGACATTCTTGGTCTCTTCGACCAGCATTACGAAGAAAGCACCAATCAATCCCCTGTTGCACCGCATTATCTTCCGGGACAGGAAGCAACTACCCAGGGAAACCTTTCAGGACTTCGTCTCCGCGCTGCAGAGGCTAGCACCTGCTTGTGAGTTCGGTGCTTGACACGACGAGTCCCTTCGCGACCAAAGCCTGCAAGGCGTCGCATCAGCAAGAATACGAGAAAGGTTACTCTACGAAGGATGGTCCCTCGCGTTCAAGAAAGCTCAGGCAATTGGACGAAGCATACAGCAAGTTCACAAAAAAACTTCAAGTCTTCAACAGCTCGTCTGTTCAGCGCGTCTCGACGCAACGCCAAGATGGCGTCGACAGCCATCACCTTCCTCGCCCGGGGGCGCAAGACGGCGGTTGCCGCCACCCTTCTCCCTCGACAGGCGGCTTCAAGATGGTGCTCGGCGGCATGGCGGAAAGTCGCGGCCTGGGGAGGCCGGCTGACATGGCGCCCCGCCCGAACACCGCGAACATAGTCGAGAAATCGCGGGCCATTGCTACCGATGTGGCTCACCTCACCACATCGCATCCGGTCAAGGCTGTCCAGCCAAGCACATTTCCTGTCGTGCGTGCGGAAAAGTGGGACATTACACTTTAGTTTGCCGTTCGATGAACCCAACGCATCGACAGTCCCCTGCTCGAACGCACCTTGTTTCTGCTACATCGAAACAAGTGTCAGGAGCTCCCGCTGACGCAAGCGTTCAGCTTCCGTCTCTTCCCCACAACGCCCCATCGGAGTTCGCCCAGCCGTTCTCAGGACAATCGGGACTTGCAAAATGCTTCATTCACGAAGTTAATCTTCGAGCTTCTGTGCAACCAGTCTCGGCGAAACTGCGTCCTCTACCTCGGCTTCTCCTTGAGCAAGTCTCCGCCGAACTGCAACGTCTGGAAGCAGCTGATATAATCGAACGAGTCTCAGCGTCCGAGTGGGTTCCTCCACTTGTCAGGGTTCGGAAGAAGGACATTTCCATTCTGTTTCGCGTCGATCTTAAAGAACCCAACAAGGCTATCGTCATAGACTCCTTTCCACTACCGAGGGCTGACGAACTATTGCATCGATTCGCTGGTGCCACTGTGTTCAGTAAGTTGGACTTAGTCCGCTCATCATCATGATTTATTGCCCGAGAAAAGCCCTGAGCTTACTACTTTCATCACTCATGACGGTCTCTTTCGCTTCAGGCGTTCGTGTTACTGATTGGCATCTGCACCTTCAGCAGATAATGTCATCTGTTTTAAAAGACTGTCCATGTACCTTCTTCTGCCTAAGTGACGTTTTGATTTGGGGCCTCACAGAATATGATCAGGATAAAAATGTGCGAACTGCGCTTTCCAGAATCTCAGCTGCTGGCATGAAGTTCAAGGCAAAGTTTGTATACAGTGTCCCAGAGCTCACTCTCCTTCGACGTAAGTTCAGTACAAACGGCATTTCGCCGCTGGCAAACAAAGTGAAGTAAATTCTAGATGCACCGCAGCCAACTGACAAGAAGTCGCTGCATTCATTTCTTGGTCTCACGCGATACTACGCTAAACTGATCCAGCAGCACGCTGAATTGGTAGAACCACTTTTAAACTGCTAAAGCAAGGACAACCGTTTGTCTGGGACCAAGATATTGAATACAGCTTGCAGACTATTGAGGAAGTGGTTGCATGCGAATTCGGATCTTACGCCAAAAATGTTAAGACGTACGTGGACCATCGTCGCGCAACAAAATGCCCTCAATTTCGTTCAGGAGATCTTGTCCGAGTACGTGAGTCGAGAACGTCTGGTCCTAAATACTGGGTCTATTTGACATTTACCGTAGGGTAGGCCGCAATACTTTCAAGCTTGAAAATGGCAAACATTGGGATGCATGCAAACTTGTGAAATCGTGTGGACGACTGTTCTTGCGTGATTCGGTGCAGTGCTTTGGCTTCGCTCACTGCGCACCTAGACAGTCAGGAAAATGCCATCCAGTTTACAATTGAGACAGAGGTCGACAGCAGACTCCCTTTTTTAGACGCACTTGTCACCAGACGCGATGGACGGCTCTCGTTCAGCGTATGCCATAAGGGTACTCACACTGGCCGCTACCTGAACTTTCAATCCGTTCATCCTCACACTCACAAAAGTTCGGTTGCTGCCTCCTTGCTCAACCGTGTGAACCGCATTTGCCCGACGGCAGAAAGTAGCTCCACAGACTTGGACCACGTGCGAGGAGATCTCTCGGCAAGCGGCTATCCCCAACTTTTTTGAGTGCTCTGGAACGCCGCCTGTCCAATTCAGTCCGTACTGCTAATCCCAGTCCAAGAAAGCGTGCAGCCATACCCTACGTTCCAGGGATAAGGGAAACCATGTCTCGCATTCTGCGCAGTTATGATGTTGAAGTGGCGCACGTGCTTGTGTTAAGCTGAGGCAAGCACCCATTGGCGGTAAGGACAGGCTTCCGACAGAAGCGTTTCCCGGCGTGGTCTATCAGATACCATGCGCAGATTGCGACTACGCATACATAGGTATATCGGGCAACTTCAAACAGACTGAGGCAGCATCAGAAAGATGTCGAAAAGAAACGTAGTTTCTAATGCCCTCGCCGAGCATACGGATGCAACAGGCCACAAGATTGACTGGGATCGCTCGAGGGTTATCGGCCAAGAACAAAACCTAAAATCGTGGCTGTATCTGGGATCGCTGGAGGTACAAAAAACACGTCACACGCTCAATCGAAATGAGGGAGCCCTCCCCCGTCATACACGCGCTCCTTACGTCACGTTCTGAAGTATACATAAGGGCCACTATAACGTAAAACTATTCCAAACTTTTCTATTCCAATTCTGCTATAAGCCCTCCGCGATTGGTCAAAAACTTTTGTGACCACCCCCCCCCCTTCACCTGTCTGTCACGCGGCGTCACGAAAACCGCAATACCTCCCCATCTGATATGATGTGTACACCCTGATTATGCATGATTTGACAGAAAAAAGAACAACAGTTATTTCTGATTCAACCCCTTTTCGCCCATTAGCACTCGGCTATAGATAAAAAGTTTCCGGGCTGCACCCGCTTCATCTGCCTGTCACGCGACGTCACAAAACCGCACAACCTCACCGCGTCAAAGTGACGTGTACGCGATAAAGATGCATTATTATGCCGAACAAAACTGAATTCTTTTCGGAATAGCCGCAGGCTGCCCCCTTCCGAAAGGAATAAAAGATGGCTGCCGCCGATCGCTGAGACGCTGGCTACTCGCACCTGCCGGAGAGCATGGGTGTATTTGCGTATAATAAAACTTCTTGCGTGACCATGTAACGCTTTCAAGCACTTTCGGCACGTTTACTACCTCATTCTGTCAACTCTTCTTTGCTGAGGGTCACTTTTAGCGTCATTCTTAAGCTTTCATTGCATGCCGCTGCGATTTTCGACCAGCCACAACAACCTAAGTAAGGGAAAGCCGACCAATCGCCGACGCCGGCACCACCCTCTTCATCCGGTTATTAATTTTAGTGCACTGGCTCTGCCTCAGTGAGTCCCTCTCCACTTGAGCGTTCTCCTCGCCTCTTGTCAGCCAATTAGATGCAAGCCGCTCAGTGTAGGCAATACTATTCGTTTTTCAAGCAAACAAAAGTGACATCCTATGAACGAGGAAAGCGTTGGATTGGTCTGTTCAGACAACCCTGCGGGCGACCACCCGGTGCTTGCGTCGGTGGTTACGCAAATTTGACGTCAGGAAATTGGAATAGAAACATATTGGAATAGTTTTACGTTATAGGGCCCAAGGTGCCATGAACTTTCGTTCATCCCATTGTGAACAAGGCTTCCGTAGGCAAGCCGGAACGTCTTTTAGATTTAATAATTTTTTAGTACTTCTTTTGGTCGGTGTCCGTCGTTTTATTGCTTCAAAACGCAGTTACGAATTGAAGCACAAAAGTAACTGGAATGCACATGTCTCTCTCACATTTACGGAAAAATCTCGAAACTACTGTTACCCAGGAAATTTATTTCAGATGAATACGTCTTTCGAACGCACTGGCTACAATTTGCAAACTGAAATATGTGCTGTTATGTTATAGGTGAATTAAAATATTTTGGGAATCAGTTGAATGTGTTTCCATTTCTTGTGCTAGTAATGTCCACCTATGAATAATCCAGCTCAAGAACAAGAATTGTGCTACCTGGTACAGGCATCTTTAAAAAATCTGTAAAACTAAAAAAGGGATCACTCTACAATCCTTATTTGATGGTTGAATGGTGTGTGTCAATTTCAGTAAACCTTATCAGCTTTTGAAACATGGCAATCGCAATAAGCAATGCTTATGGGGGCAGTTTATTATGCTGAATTGCTGTTGCATGATCCAGTTGTGTTTTCTGCCATGATAACGTTCCTGCGCAGGTCATTCCATATCCAGTGACTTATTCATATTCACTGCTTCAGAATTGTGTATAAAGACAGCTATTAGTGATGTGGTGGAATACTACAAAGTTATTCCTTGTGTGAGTGCCATTTCAATTTTGTTCACTGCTACAAAAAAATAACGAATTCACAACACCTGGTTTCATGCAAACATGAATGGCACAGCAGTGTCATTACCGGAGAGTGTTTGTTGCACTTTATATGTAAGCCAACTTATAAGTATTAATTCTTACGCGTGTATTTCAGATAGCAATAAACCTTTTCTACGAAGTTATGTAAAATGCAGTTTTTACTGAACATTAAAACAAGTTAAAACAACAAGTTAAAACAAGTTAAAACAAGTTGGCGGTCTAGTTGGTTAGAATCCATGGTAGAGTGTATGCGCGACTGTACGAGAACGTAGGAAGAAAGAGGTGCACAGACACAGCGCTGTGACAATGGCACAGATGCACTTGCAGGTGTGCGATTCCATGCCGAATTGACCAGCGTTTTTTCGACACCTCAGATATTGCTGAAAACATTGGCTTATGTATACTAGAGTTCAAAACTCCTTACCAACATATATTTATTTTGGCAGATATTTTGGAGCATTTTGGAGATAATTTAGTTTTCCGGCTCAGCTGAGCTAGAGGACATCAGTCAATATTCTTTTACAAATGCACATTGTATTGATCGAGGCCTTCAAATGATGTGCATGGAAATACGGTGAAGTGATGCAACTGCCAAAATAGCCAATTTTTCAAATGTTCAAATATTTGGAGTGCTTTTGGCACGGGCAAAAATGAGTAACACTGCAATAGGTTAAATTTTCTCATAAAGAAAAATTCGACGGACAGAAATTAAATACTGAATGGTAGCCCAGGTGACATAGTATAGCAGAAAAGTATTTGAAGCTCTGAAGATTAAGCTGATCGCCTGTAATGAAACTATAAAATTCTAACCATTTGCAAGAGGCTTCATGTTCAAAGTGAAAACAGCCTTGCTTGTTGGTTAAAAATTGCTATACATTATTAGACAGCTCTACATGTCTGCTTTACATCTGAAGTTGAAAAAGAAGGCATTATTTTTAAATGCGAAAAATTCTTTATTGAATTTTTGTTAGCCCTGACTTTTCTCGGGTGTGCGCACAAGCTTGCCGGCCGAGAATGCAGACGACAAAACTGGCATCGTCTGCAACACAGATGACAGAGAAACGGTGTTAGGGTCTGCATTTTATTGCTCAGAGACGCATGCCCAACGCAACGAGGCTTGTACTTGGTGTGGGCCAAGTAAACCATACAGCCATTGGACATAAAATATCAGTACGTGTTAAATTCGTGAGGGAGTCTTGCAGTGCTAAAAGATGTTTCATGCAGTTTACAAAACGAAATATCTGTTATTGTGTATACAGTAAATCCAGAAGGAGCGCTGATATTGTTCAAAGCCTGTTAAAGGACAAATCACACTGCAAAGCCATGCGACATACAGGGCGCAGGACACTTTGTGGCCTGCTCCTTGGTACTCAATGACGATGGAAGTAGAAAACACACTCATATATAACACTTAAAACCTACACGAGTATGAACAAATTCTGGTGGTGTTGCATGTAGCTACTGTTTCAGAGCCGGAACATGCTCATCTCTAAAGGTCATATGTGCCGTGTTCAGTCTGATGTGGTCAGATGTCGTTGGTGACCACTTTTCGCGTTCATGTTAAAAAAATACGAGTTGAGACTGCGACGCTTGACTTTACCTGCCTTCGTAATGATAAAAAAAGCTAGTCACAGTTCGTTGAGTTTTTGTGGTTAAGAATATTAACAATGTTTCCTTGCTAGATGACATGGCTTCATATATTTATGCTGTATGTGTGATCGACAAATGAACATAATAAAAATAGTTTATTGCACTTAAAGAATAATACGTTTTCGTTGCTTTGACTTTATTGAAATTTAGACAATATACAGTTGTCCGGGTGAAGAGGGCTAAAGGTGACACACATGGTCATCTGACTAGGCCCTAGACACCCTGAATTCACGCAGGCACAGTTTGGACATGTTAAGTTACAAAGTACAACAATTTTTTTTACAAGAAGACTACACTACACTTTATATACAGCAATACACATTGTACATTAAAATCAGTCTAATTAAGAATGTATAATAACTACAAACATGTTCAATTGACCAAAAGAAAACAAAGCAAGGAATCCAACTCAATCTCCTATACGACAATAAAAAAATATGTTCACTTGACAAAAAAGTCTAAGGGAAAATATTGCTAACCGGTTTATACACGATATAAGAAAAATCTCTTTGCCTGGTTTCGGAAAGCAGGCAAAGAGGAGCAGTTTTCAAAGCACTTGTCACATGCACATACCAGACATGTAGGGCTACGTAATGATGGGTGATATATACTTTTGTGCCAGCCGCCAAAGCTAATTTGTTCATCTTGAACACGAAGCTTCCTGCAAAAAATTTCAACTTTACACTTTTTAGGTCATCAACTGAACCTCGAAGGCTTGAAATATTTGCAGCTACCCCAAGTCAACCACGTTTATTCTATATTTACTTTTTCCTACTGCATATCTCTGTATATCCCTCTACTCTATATCAAAGAAACAAATTCAAAGTTTGCCAAATTTTGGCATTCACAACACTTCAGTGTCTTGACATGAACACCATCTGAATATATGTATCATACAATTTCCTTTTCACAAGAAACAGGTATCAGTGCCTTCTAGATTTTCTGGGCAAATATGATTAATTTTTGGAAGAAATATAGAAAATTTTGCGAAGGAAAATAAATGGGGAGGGAGATCCTGGAGCTTAAACAAACATATCTAAATTTTTTTCGACTATATCTGTGATGAAAAAAAACGCTGGTTGGTTGCCCTGGGATGACTCAAGTGTATGTATGAAAGCAAACATTTTCAAAATTTCCTCATTGTACCTACTTTTAAATGTCAAGCAAGCTTGCAATGGTGTGCCAAAATAAAACAGTTCTTAACAAATTTGGGTGGTTCAGCATGAAATGACTGAAGATAGTTAAAAAATATAATAAAGAAACACTATCCTTGCTCTTGAGGGATAATAATCATCAGCATCAGCCTGGTTACGCCCGCTGCAGGGCAAAGGCCTCTCCCATACTTCTCCAACTACGCCGGTCATGTACTAATTGTGGCCATGTTGTCCCTGCAAACTTCTTAATCTCATCCGCCCACCTAACTTTCTGCCGCCCTCTGCTACGCTTCCCTTCCTTTGGAATCCAGTGCGTAACTCTTAATGACCATCGGTTAGCTTCCCTCCTCATTACGTGTCCTGCCCATGCCCATTTCTTTCTCTTGATTTCGACTAAGATATCATTACCTCGCGTTTGTTCCCTCACCCAACCAGCTGTTTTCTTATCCCTTAGCGTTACACCTATCATTCTTCTTTCCATAGCAACCTGCTGTTCATGATATGAGAATGCCTGCCAAACGCACCCCAGCTCATTATTCTTGTTCTGATTAGGTCAGTCTCATAATTCGGATCCGCAGTCACTACCTGTCCTAAGTAGACGTATTCCCTTGCCACTTCCAGTGCCTCGCGACCTATCGTAAACTGCTGTTCTAGTCTGTTCAACATTAGTTTTCAGCACATTAATTTTAGAACCACCCTACTGTTCGGCCTCTCAGGTCAGTGAGCATGCATAGGAATTGGTCCCCTGAGTTATTAAGCAAGGCAATATCATCAGCGATTCGCCAGTTACTAAGGTATTCTCAATTAACTTTTATCCCCAATTCTTCCCAATCCAGGTCTCTGAATGCATACTGTAAACACGCTGTGAATAGCATTGGAGAGATCGTATCTCCCAGCCTGACGCCTTTCTTTATTGGGATTGTGTTGCTTTCTTTATGGAGGACTACGGTGGCTGTGGAGCCTCTATATACATCTTTCAGTATTTTACATACAGCCTGATTCCGTAATGCCTCCATGACTGCTGAGGTTTCGACTGAATCAAACGCTTTCTCGTAATCAATGAAAGTTATATATAAAGGTTGGTTACATTCTGCACATTTCTCTATCACCTGATTGATATTGTAAATATGGTCTGTTGTTGAATAGCCTTTACGGAATCCTGCCTGGTCCTTTGGTTGACAGAAGTCTAAGGTGTTCCTGAATCTATCTGCGAGTACCTTAGTGAATATATTGTAGGCAACGGACAGTAAGCTGATCGGTCTAGAATTTTTCAATTCTTTAACGTCCCCTTTCTTATGCATTAGGATTATGTTAGCATTCTTCCAAGATTCCGGTACGCTCGAGGTCATGAGGCATTGCGTATACAGGGCGGCCAGTTTTTTACGGCAATCTCCCTACCATCCATCAACAAATCTGCTGTTATCTGATCCTCCCCAGCTGCCTCCGCGCTTTGCATATTTCCCAAGGCTCTCTTTACTTCTTCCGGCGTTAATTGCGGGAATTCAAATTCCTGTAGACAATTCTCTCTTGCATTATCGTCGTGGGTGCAACTGGTACTGTATAAATCTCTGTAGAACTCCTAAGTCACTTGAACTATTTCAACCATATTAGTAATGGTATTGCCGGCTTTGTCTCTTAATGCATACATCTGATTCCTGTCAATTCCAAGTTTCTTCTTCACTGCTTTCAGGCTTCCTCCGTTCCTAAGAGCATGTTCAATGGCATCCATATTATTCTTCCTTATCTCAGCTGTCTTACGCTTGTTGATTAACTTCGAAAGTTCTGCCAGTGCTATTCAAGATGTAGGAGTAGAAGCCCTCATACATTGGCCTTTGTTGATGATATATATATATATATATATATATATATATATATATATATATATATATAGATATATATATATATATATATATATATGTGTGTGTGTGTGTGTAATTCCTATAACTCCTATATATAAAAATGTATAACGCCTAAATTGGAGAGAAATGTGTCTCCCCAAAATGTGATCCTCCATGGGCGAAACACGCGTTACGAGGAAGCCCATTAATATTTTTGATAAATTTAAGCGCATAATCTACATAGAAATGGTTCATAATGACCCTGTAAATAGGCAAGTGAAGGCAAGAAAAGCAAATTCTGTTAAATTATAGGATTTTACGTCCCAAAACCACTTTTTGATTATGAGGCACGCCGTAGTGGAGGACTCAAGAAATTTCAACCACCTGGGGTTCTTTACCGTGCAGCTAAACCTAAGTACACGGTTGTTTTCGCATTTCGTCCGCATCGAAATTTGGCCGCCGGGACCGGGATTCGCTTCCGCGACCTCGGGCTGAGCAGCCCAACACCATAGCCACTTAGCAAGCCCGGCGGGTGCATGGGCAGCAAGGGAAGAAGGAAACAATTCCAAGAATTTCAGAATGGGAGTAGTGGACATGTCCGATGGTCTGTAAGAAGATTTATACAGTAGTAGCCAAGCGCCTATTCTCAATTAATTGAAGTATATGGGGAAAAGCCACATTAATATTTTTTTATATCTTAGAATACAAAACAAAGTGCATGTCAGTAAATAGGAGTCGTAGGTTAGGTACCTAGAATGGGTAAGCCTCCACTAAACATAGTATTGTTGACAGTGGTGCTGGCCACTTTGTCCCTGTTATTTGTTTGATTAGAACAACCAAAATAAAAGTGCCACAGAGCTCATGTTCCCTCTACTGAAAGGCTGCTGTCTGGCATCACACGGACCTCCTTCAATATAGCAGCAAGTTTAGTTCAATGTATTCTGTTAAAATTGGTGAAACTTCTATTTCACATCTCAAAATCTGAAGAGCTGTTTTGATTGCTGAAATATTGTGAGTGTGCTGTTCTTTGAGCTGAGCAGTAACCACACTTGCGCATAGCTTCTCCACAATTCGTGTATTAGAATAACACTTTGAGGCTTCTTAAACATGTCCTCCATGCCACTAGATTTGGAGTGTTATACACAGACTATTTATTGCAATTACAGCCAAATAGCACTCCTAATGTGCAAATGCAGCTCATTTCATCTGGTGGAGCCACCAAAATCTCATGTCAATGACGCCAACCTTTAAATTTTAGAAGCATTTGAGTGTGGTGGCATTAGGCACTTAACATCAAATGAACAGTCATTCCAAATGGTAGACCATTATAGCACACAACTGCACACATGGGCTACTTGAAAGTCGTTTGTTATGCCAATGGCAAGTTGCTAATTTTAGAAAAAAAATGTGAATGTAAAAATGCAACTGGAAGGGATATATGGCACTTGCCTATAACAGCGCTGACCCTGGTGGGCTCACGAGCCCTTTTTGCCCCTTGGAGGTATTTCCAAAGTGAAAATGGCCCATGAGCTCCTCCTCTGTGAACATAAGGTGAAGCAAGGCCTTTGCAAACTTTCCTGGTCCACCATGGCAGGCTATGGTAAGCTGTGCCAGGATAACCTTCTCAATGTCCACTCTTCCAACCTATGTAAGCCTGCATGTTTAAGTACATGTTAGCGAAGAAGTTCTAAGCCTTTCAATCACATTTACACAACAGCCTTACTGCAAATAGGTTACAAAGTACCCGTTGCAAATCTAGAATGCTAAACTTTACTTCTTACTAGCTTCTTGTGCTGTCTGGATGCCACGTGTTTCAGAAAAAGAATCTAGCACAAACAAGAAAAATATTATGTAAACCAATGTATCCAAAACATCTAGTATTATTTAATGTGATTACCATTCTTAGGATACTTCATATTTTTAGATGTTTTCCCCATTTTCCAGCCATCTGTGTCAATGGGTAGCCTATGGTATAATGGGAAGAGATTGGGCTGCTATGTTGAGGGAAGTGGGTTCATAATAATCCGTCAGAACAGCTTGGGTGAGTGAGTATGTGAACCTGGGCATATGACACTTTTTAGTGAATCTCTTTCACGCTATTTAGGGCGACTGCTGCTGCTTGTGTTGGCAAGCAGCATTAGGAGCTCGAAGAGGGGCATGAATGTCGATCGTTACTAAGATTACCACTACACATCAGGTTCGTTTGCTTGGCTTCAGAAGTACTGTGCTCCAGAAGAGATAACATTCACTGTATGAAATATACATAAGCCGGAAAAACACTATGTTCCAACCAGGACCTCATGAATTAAATTAATCCACTCGCAATGCACAGGCTGCAGAATATGACGGAGTCAACTCAGTAGTTTCTGGAAAGTCAGTTGATGTCCATGTCAGGGACCTCTAGGGAGACCCGGTCATTTCCTCGATGTGCGTCATCATGCCCTCGAACATCGTATTACAATTCTGTCTATCTCGTTCTGCCACCGTTCTAATAGTCATCACGTATCACCACTAATCAAAAGATAAGTACACATTTATATTTACTGTTTAATAAATCTTTATGGAGAATACTTTGAGCATGAGCTTTTGCAGATAATGAATGCTACAGCTTAAAAGAGCACTACGGAAAAATTAAATTAAGTTATGGCGTTTGACGTGCCAAAACGGCAACCTGATCTTGAGGCATGCCATAGTGGGGAACTCCGGATTAATTTTGACCACCTCAGGCAACACGATACATGGGTAAAAGGATATAAAGTTGGGCGAGTTGGTATGGTAACATGGTCTTCGATTCTACCGCGAAGTGAACACGGACACAGAAAGGAGCAGACAGGACGAGCTCGTCCTGTCTGCTCCTTTCTGTGTGCATGTTCACTTCACGCTACAATCCAAGATACATGGGTAGTTTTGCATTTCATCTCCATCAAAATGCGGTTGTTTGATCCTGTGACCTCGTGCTTAGCGGCGCTGTGCCAACGCCTCTAAGCAACTAGGGCATGAAAACACTAAAGAGAAAAAAATTATGTTAGATGCATCTGTAAATGACGTGCCACCAATTGAAGAGATTCACTCGTACCATGGCAAGAGGATGAGTCAACTGCAAAAGGGCAAGAGGAAAGATTGGTGGCAGTGCCGCCTTGAAGTCGCAACAACAGCTTGCTGTGACGTCATGGATTTTGGTGTCTGTTCAGGTCCAGCAATTTTTTTTTACAAATAAAGATGTTCTTCATGGTATTCCAAAATACCAGAAACCCAAAATAATAAGTGTCAGGAACTTTTACAGAATTAACGCGACCCAAGTTTGTAAAAATACTTAATATCCACGATGTAACAAGGAGGTGTCAGCACGAAGATTTTGGGGCGATACTCAGAAAAATTAACTTTGAGCTTTATATTCTCTAATAATCAACCAATTACAATGAACTTAACAGAATTAGATAGTTAAAACGATGGTTTTTATTTTAACTTGATTTACGGTGTCATTAGTATCCCCTTAACACAAAACAAGGAATGCCCTTGGCTGCGTAATAGGATAACATGCATCACTGGTTGTCAGTAAGGTAGGATTGCCAGTATCGCAGAAGGCATGCACTGGCTGCTCTAGAGGGGAGCCTCGCCACCTCCCCTCAATGTCCCGATTTCCCATTGTTTTATGAGCAGTGATGCAATTTCTGTATCTTAAAGAGACATATGACTTATGGTTAAAGCTGAAACGAATAGTAGCGTACTGTGAAGAAAAATTTATCCCATCAATAAAAAAAACGAGTAAACAGGAAGAGACCTTGGATTACACGCAGTATTATCCACCTCGAAAGAAAGGTACATGGAATGCGCAAAAAGAAATCCAACGTCGATGCCATAAATGAACTTTCGCAAATGCTCAGAGCAGAAATTTCTTCAGCAGGAAGCAATTTCTTCACAAATACGCTGACCAATTTTATGACATACGAGCCAAGAAAGTTCTGGCGTTACCTGGCGAAACCGGGGGCGTCTATCGACCAAATAGAAATAGACGGAGCCATTACGGATAACGCAAATTGTATCGCGAACGCCTTTAATCACTAATTCCAGTCTGTGTTCACCGGTGCTTCTACATCAGAGTTCAATCAAGCGGAATACCACTCCCGCATGCCTGACCTTGTCATAACAGAATGCGGCATTCTTAGCTTACTGCTACAGCTTGATAAAAAGAAATTGCCTGGGCCCGACGGATTACCCAATGATTTTCTAACGCGATACGCGCAACCCCCCCCCCCCCCCCAGCTGTCTCCCCTTCTTCAAAAAATTTTTTCCATTATCCATGGCAACAGCATCCGTGCCTGCCGAGTGGCTTCGTGCGAAAGTGGTCCCGGGGTTCAAAAAAAAAATGGGAATAGGCTCTTGGTAAGCATATACAGGCCTATATCACTAAATATCCCTTGCTACAAATTAATGGAGCATGTAATTAACAAAGCAGTCATAAGTTACCTGGAAAGCAACAAGCTTTTATATGTAAACCAGCACGGCTTTAGGAAGGGACTATCAACAGTTACGCAATTACTTGAAATTACACATGACTTCGCGGCTGCTATTAACTCTGGTTTGCAAGTGGATGCAGTGTTCGTTGACTTTGCAATGGCTTTTGATTCTGTCCCACGTTGTAAATAATTGAGAAGCTTAAATTGATTTGTATTAATTCAAACATAGTTTTCTGGATTGCAGCTTACCTCTCAGGCCGTACTCAATACGTCGAAATAAAAAATGCCAAATCCATTAGCCTAGACATCTGCTCTGGTGTTGCGCAGGGATCAGTATTAGGACCTACACTTCTTTTAATCTACATAAATGACATTTCTTCCTGTGTCACTCCAGATGTTGTACTGAGATTAGTTGCAGACGACTGCGTTGTGTACATTACGGTTCGTTCACAAGATGACCAAAATAATCTGCACTTAACACTAACATTGATTGTTGGTGTAAAACCTGGGATATCATCATCATCATCATCATGATTTTTATTTTCACCACTCGATACAAGGTGAAAAAGGGGGAGCCGGAAAAAAAGCCGAAAATTCTTCGGCTTGACAGAGCTCCGGTCTCCCAGATAGGCACGGTAGCGGCTGGTGTAGCAATACAATCACTCATAAAGTATGGATATAAGAGTATGTTTAAACAGAAATACATAGACATTTTCGTGTTATTACACAGGAACTAGTTATAATACAGTTGTGTCAAATAACTCCCAGTATACAATTACAATCTGTTATCTTGCATATTATTATTTAACACAGGCTCAGTCGCATATATCATAAGCATGCAAATGCAATGCATACACACACACATATATATATACATATATACACATACACATATATACATACATATATACACATACATACACATACATACACATACATAAATAAATATAACAAATTTCACAGAAGTGTACAACAAACACAAGTTACTATCAGGAAACGTTCTTTCTTTTTTATAAATTAGTTTACATACTTGCAAATACTTAAGTGCGTCCAGGTTCAAAAACAGAAAAAAAAGACAATCTGCATATAGACTGCTGCTTTTGTGACAGACACTTCGGCAACGTAGCCCAGGGCGTCGTTACATCCTCGATTTTTTATTTTTTTTTCGCGAGGACGCCCTTTACAGCATCCAGTTTACAACCCAAACACTGCCACGAGGTCCGGGCACAATCACTGCCGCGGAAAACCTGGATTGTAGGAATAATAGTTACAATTGTGAACGTATAAACGCAACTAAAGTACATGATAAGTTTTGCGGAACTGTTAGAGCAGTTAACAATACACATCTATAAGAACAAATCCAATATTTTAGTTTTGTTTAGAGATAGCACATCAACATTTTGTTGGTTGAAATAGTTAAGTAGGGAAGGTAGTCCATGTTTAAGGCGTTGGCAGCCATAATTAGTACGTGAGAAAGGAATCTGCCATAGTGCCTGGTGACGACATGAATATGTACTTCTATTTTGTTGTAGAGTTGCTAGAGTTAGGAATGAGTCGAGTTTTCCCAGCATACCATTTCTATAGCTTAGTAACGTTTTGAATTTATATATGTCACGGGCTCTGATTATTCTGTTTTGTTGAAAAAGCTCTTGCGTATGCTCGAAAAAAGAAACGTTCGCTATCGCCCGAATTGCTTTCTTTTGAAGTATTTCCACCATTTGAATATTTTGCGCTGTAGTGTTACTCCATATAAGTGAACTGTAACTGACGTGTGAATGGAAAAGAGCATGATAAATAAGACGCTTAACTTTAAAAGGTAGTGCACTTCGATTCCGATTTAACACACCAACAACTTTTCGTACCTTTGAGCAAACATGACTAACGTGTTCATTCCAGGACATATGCGCTGTGAATATTACGCCTACGGTTTTTATGGATGACGAAATGTTAATTTTATACGGACCCAACACAATACTATCTGGAAATGTAGTAGAACTTCCCGGAGCATGAAAAATAACGCATTTTGTTTTGGTTTCATTGAGGATGAGGCCGTTTGCCTTAGACCATGCTCGAAGTCCATAACAAACGGAGCTTGCTATAGGTGTTATTTCTTTTAAATCTTTACCGGTAAAGAAAACAGAGCAATCATCTGCATACGCGACAAATTTACACATATCGCTCACTTGTACAATATCATTAATGTAATATAGGAAAAGTATTGGGCCAAGGATGCTACCTTGGGGCACACCCGCTGTCAAAGGTTTCATCTGCGACCTGTACTCATTAATTTCAACAAACTGATGTCGGCTTTCTAAATAAGATCGAATAAGTTCAAGTGTTATTCCTCGGAAGCCATATTTTTCCAGCTTTATCAGCAGCAATTTGCGGTTGACCCTATCAAAGGCTTTGCTGAAGTCTAAGTATAACCCTAAAGTCAGAAATTTTTTTTCGATGTTTTCTAGAATAAGCTCCTTCTGTATGCTTAAAGCAGTTTCTGTAGACCGCTTTTTCTTAAACCCGTGTTGAAAGTCGGTTAGCAGGCTATGTTTTCGCGAAAAATTATCAATACGAAAGTTGACAATTTTTTCGAGTCCCTTTGATAGCACAGGAAGTATAGATACAGGCCGATAATTGCTAATATTATTTTTGTCACCTCCTTTGTGAACAACGATTACCCTCGCTACCTGCATATTACGCGGGAAAACTCCGGTTGACAGGGAAATATTAAAAATGTGCATTATTGCAGGTGCAAGTAAGTCTATGACGTACTTAATTGGCCTAATTTCTAAGTCATCTACGTCACGACTGTGGCTATTTTTCAAGGATGAAAATGTTGTAATCACCTCAGGGATGTTAGTAGGCTTTAGGAATAAAGATTCTCTTAATGAGTCTGCATGCATTGTATCTTGAATGTCGTGATCTACGCATCCTACTTTAACAAAAAAAATTGTTAAAATGGTTCGCAAGTTCTGTACCACCTACAATAGTGCCATCAATGTTCAACGTATCTGTTCGTGTATCGAATGACTTCCGATTTAGTGTTTCGTTTATTTTTTTCCATACTTTGTCACTTCTGCGCATGCAATCATTATTAAATATACGGCTGTAGTAGTCATTTTTCGTCTTTTCTTTTTCTTTGTTCTATTTATTCCGAAACTGTTTATATTCTTTCCACTTTGACAAGTCCTTCGATTTGATGAACGATTGATAAAGCTTATTTTTTTGGTTGATTTGCGTAATGAGTTCTTTCAAAATCCATGGCTTGCGCGACTTTCTTCGACTCCGATAGTTTTCAAGCGGGAATGATTTGAAGTACAGTGTTTTGAGTTTGCTCATAAACTTATCATATGACTCGTTGGCATCTTCAATGGCAAAAATATCGCTCCAGTTCATTTCGCGCACTGCTTCTCTGAATTTATCTAGTGTTTGAGCCGATATCTTGCGGTACGTTACCTTTTCAGTGCACGTGCTTTTTACGGTGCCTTTACGCTCTAGAAAAAGGTATATAGGCATATGATCGCTGATATCACAACTTATGACTCCCGATGTCGTGCTATCGATAGTCGAGTTTATTATGAAAGTGTCTAGTAATGATGATGTAGTGACGGTTACACGTGTCGGGGATCTGATGATGTTGCAGAAGTCATTGCACTCTAGGATAGATAAAAATTTCGCAGTAGGTGCTGAATTAGTCAGAATGTCAATGTTGAAATCCCCGCCCAGTATAAGCTGATAGCCGCTTTCATTAGGGGGTCATTAGGGGGTCGATACAAAACCGCAAATACTGTCTTTTCTTTCTTTATGCATAAGACTTCATAATTTTCTTTAGCTGTGCTATATTCTCTAAGAATGTCATACCCTGTTAGAGAAACTAGAATTGCAACGCCGCCACCTCTGTTCCCCTGCGGTTCACGAAGAAATGCTCGTATCCTTGAGGTATATAATGTTCCGAGTCATCATTGTACCAAGTTTCGGTAAACACCAGTACGTCAAATTTTACCTTACATGATTCGATTAGTACAGTGACTTCATCTTTTTTGTTCAGCAGTGACCTTGCGTTTAGATGCATGAATGTTAGCACCTTTGCTTCGCTGCTAATTTTGTGTCTCTTAACGATTTCCTCGGGAATCACACAGCCTGAGGACGCCATCTCTACTGGAGGTACGAATGTGTCAAAGCTTATGTTTGTTAAACGCTTGTGATTTTGCTCAGGTCACTTTCACGCCTGATGCGAACGACAGGTGAAGTCTCTGTGCGACGTGCAAGAATAATTCCATTCTTCGTCCACACAAATTTTCAGCTGTGTTCACATTTGCGTGCTATTGCCATCTCTAACATTTTCTTCACTTCGGGACAAAGGTGTTCATTTACAAACACAGGAGATTCAGTGGGCAAGCCGAGGGATGCATTTGTTAGCCTTTTCTTGCGTGACTTCTGAAGCACTTCGTTGCGTTTGTCACGGCATTGAAACTGAACAATTATATTTGTCTGATTTTCCTTCTCTGTATGAATTCTGTGACAAACATCGATGTCCTCGCGTGCTATAGGTTCACCAACCACCTCACCAAGTTTCTTCAGCACTTCAACCAGATTCTCGTTTGGTTTCTCGACTATGCCTTTAATTTCAAGATTTCGATTCCGCGAGTACTGCTCGGACTGAAAGAGGCCCGACTGGCAATCTGCCAAGTCCTTCTCCAGCGTAGAAACTTTATGTTGTAGTAGTTCGTTTTCTTTCTTCAGCTGATTATTTTTACTTAACGTTGCCATCGATTTTTCATTTGTATCATCAAGGCTTTTGCTGCAGAAATCCATGCTTTTTTTTATTTCATCGATTTCAGTGCGCAAGTTTCTCTCTTCGTATCGGATGCTTCGTTCTAGCGCTTCTTTCATTTGTTTCCACTCATTTCTCATTTCATCTTTGAAATCATGTAGCATTCTTGAAACTTCCTTGTTCATATTATACACTAGTAGTAACACAAAGACCACGTACACTTAAGATCGGGCAGCAGTGGCAGCTATATAAAACTACAATTTGTATTCTGAAATGCGCTGAGTGCGCCACTGACCTGCAAAACACAGAAGAAATGGTTCAGCGTGTGCCTAGGAAGCCGCCACTGCTGCCGTATGCGATGCCCGGTAAGATGGCAGGCTTCATATGTCCAGATGGTCAGGGGGTCCCGGAAATCACGTGGTCCCGGAGCCAGTCGCCTCGAGGTGTTTTCGTAGATTGCGCTTGCTTCCTTTCGGGCAGTCGACGACAAGGGCACATGTATGCGGATTTGCAGTATATCTAGCTGCCCAGTGAAACTGCAAAACACAGAAGAAATGATTCAGCGTGTGCCTAGGAAGCCGCCACTGCTGCCGTATGCGATGCCCGGTAAGATGGCAGGCTTTATATGTCCAGATGGTCAGGTGGTCCCGGAAATCACGTGGTCCCGGAGCCAGTCACCTCGAGGTGTTTTCGTAGATTGCGCTTGCTTCCTTTCGGGCAGTCGATGACAAGGGCACATGTATGCGGATCTGCAGTATATCTAGCTGCCCAGTGAAACTGCAAAACACAGAAGAAATGATTCAGCGTGTGCCTAGGAAGCCGCCACTGCTGCCGTATGCGATGCCCGGTAAGATGGCAGGCTTCATATTTCCAGATGGTCAGGGGGTCCCGGAAATCACGTGGTCCCGGAGCCAGTCGCCTCGAGGTGTTTTCGTAGATTGCGCTTGCTTCCTTTCGGGCAGTCGACGACAAGGGCACGTGTATGCGGATCTGCAGTATATCTAGCTGCCCTGTGAAACTGCAAAACACAGAAGAAATGATTCAGCGTGTGCCTAGGAAGCCGCCACTGCTGCCGTATGCGATGCCCGGTAAGATGGCAGGCTTCATATGTCCAGATGGTCAGGGGGTCCCGGAAATCACGTGGTCCCGGAGCCAGTCGCCTCGAGGTGTTTTCGTAGATTGCGCTTGCTTCCTTTCGGGCAGTCGACGACAAGGGCACGTGTATGCGGATCTGCAGTATATCTAGCTGCCCTGTGAAACTGCAAAACACAGAAGAAATGGTTCAGCGTGTGCCTAGGAAGCCGCCACTGCTGCCGTATGCGATGCCCGGTAAGATGGCAGGCTTTATATGTCCAGATGGTCAGGTGGTCCCGGAAATCACGTGGTCCCGGAGCCAGTCACCTCGAGGTGTTTTCGTAGATTGCGCTTGCTTCCTTTCGGGCAGTCGATGACAAGGGCACATGTATGCGGATCTGCAGTATATCTAGCTGCCCAGTGAAACTGCAAAACACAGAAGAAATGATTCAGCGTGTGCCTAGGAAGCCGCCACTGCTGCCGTATGCGATGCCCGGTAAGATGGCAGGCTTCATATGTCCAGATGGTCAGGGGGTCCCGGAAATCACGTGGTCCCGGAGCCAGTCGCCTCGAGGTGTTTTCGTAGATTGCGCTTGCTTCCTTTCGGGCAGTCGACGACAAGGGCACGTGTATGCGGATCTGCAGTATATCTAGCTGCCCTGTGAAACTGCAAAACACAGAAGAAATGGTTCAGCGTGTGCCTAGGAAGCCGCCACTGCTGCCGTATGCGATGCCCGGTAAGATGGCAGGCTTTATATGTCCAGATGGTCAGGTGGTCCCGGAAATCACGTGGTCCCGGAGCCAGTCGCCTCGAGGTGTTTTCGTAGATTGCGCTTGCTTCCTTTCGGGCAGTCGATGACAAGGGCACATGTATGCGGATCTGCAGTATATCTAGCTGCCCAGTGAAACTGCAAAACACAGAAGAAATGATTCAGCGTGTGCCTAGGAAGCCGCCACTGCTGCCGTATGCGATGCCCGGTAAGATGGCAGGCTTCATATGTCCAGATGGTCAGGGGGTCCCGGAAATCACGTGGTCCCGGAGCCAGTCGCCTCGAGGTGTTTTCGTAGATTGCGCTTGCTTCCTTTCGGGCAGTCGACGACAAGGGCACGTGTATGCGGATCTGCAGTATATCTAGCTGCCCTGTGAAACTGCAAAACACAGAAGAAATGGTTCAGCGTGTGCCTAGGAAGCCGCCACTGCTGCCGTATGCGATGCCCGGTAAGATGGCAGGCTTTATATGTCCAGATGGTCAGGTGGTCCCGGAAATCACGTGGTCCCGGAGCCAGTCGCCTCGAGGTGTTTTCGTAGATTGCGCTTGCTTCCTTTCGGGCAGTCGATGACAAGGGCACATGTATGCGGATCTGCA
The DNA here is from genome assembly GCF_050947875.1 of Dermacentor variabilis. NCBI lineage: Eukaryota > Metazoa > Arthropoda > Arachnida > Ixodida > Ixodidae > Dermacentor > Dermacentor variabilis. The sequence continues at coordinate 132,427,307 of NC_134577.1, read as the reverse complement.
GTATATCTAGCTGCTCAGTGAAACTGCAAAACACAGAAGAAATGATTCAGCGTGTGCCTAAGAAGCCGCCACTGCTGCCGTATGAAAATAAATGAAAGCGAAACGTCATCTGTCACCATAACAAGGAAAAAAACTCCTATCTATTTTACTTACCTTTGATCAGGATCTGCTGTGGGGCGTAATAATGACTTAAAGTACTTGGGTGTAACGTTTACTGAAAAATTGAGTTGGGAATCCCACGTATATAACATGTGTACAAAAGCATACCGACAACTTGGATTCATCCGACGAAAATTGTCAGCTGCACCAGCGCATGTAAAACTAAATACCTATATGACTCTAGTAAGACCCATCCTGGAGTACAGCGCCATAGTTTGGATCCCTCGTCAGTCTTACCTGAAAACGAAACTTGAAAGAATTCAAAGCCTAGCACTCCGTTTTATATATTCCCATTACTCCCGCTACGATAGCGTGACACTACTCCGTAAAAGGGCTAGCATCTCGACGTTAGAATGCCGACGACTAACTGCATGTATGAAATTTCTTTTCCTGTTATATCATGATTGCATCAACATAACTAAAGACGTGTACCTAAAGCCACCTCACCACCGCTCCAAAAGAATCAATCATGACTTGTGCATACGGCCATTTCCTGCTAGATGTAATTTATTCAAATGTTCTTTTTTTGCTCGATCCATAGAACTGTGGAATAGCCTGCCCCACCATATTGTGAATGATGTGTCAATTGATGTTTTTGTTGCGAATGTTGAATCTTTCTTTGAAAATGCTTTCGTAAATATGTTGTAGCCATAGCCTTCTTGATTATGAGTCATGAATTGTAGGATTCTACAGCTCTGTACACTTTTTGATTCTATATTTATATAAGTTATGTATCTTTTCATTCATGTTCCGGAACACCAAACCTGTTGTACCACCTATTGTACATTCCACTCCTGTCAGAGCCTAAGAAAGGCTCACAGTATCATGAAATAAATAATAAATAATAAATAACGCCAAGGAGATTTATGCCATGTTGGCTACAGTGTGTGGTGACCGGCATCGCACACCGTCCAGCTCGGCAACAATCTTTTCGGAATTAGGCCCTTGAAATCCAGAAAGCCCCGATCACTGCTCGTTCTTCAGCCAACTTTCTCAATGGGTGCTCCTGTTTTGGTTTGATACCCCTAGCAGTGCGCGGCTGTATGACCTAGGTCATAATACCTTCATACTGGTAAAACTAGAAAGATGTGCACTCATGTAGACCACTAGTGTCCACACTAAGTTTCTGAACGCCCCTCTTATATCAGGAATATACACTGAAAAAGGTACATTCTACGTTTAATATGGTCACAAGTAACACTGAAATTCACTCCCAGCCCCGGTGCAGTTGCAATGTCTTTCACCTGAGTGCTTAAAGGCACCATGTCTGCTACTGAAGGCACTCTGCACCAATTGATCAGTGTAGGAAATGCTTGCAGTTGCATCAACAACGTTGTTTTTCCTTCTTCCTGCAATACATTTTCACGGCATCGCTGTATTAACTCATGGTGACGCAACCGAATGGATGGCCAAATAATTCACCTTTAGCGTTCCAGCTGGGGTGTCTCCCGGCTCATTTTGAATCTGAAAAAGGATGTCAGTCCTAAACGTGAGGCCACGATGCACCAAAAGCAACAATCAAAAAAGCTACACGGACCATTAGGATGACATAAATGGACACTTACAAATGACCAGTGATTGAAAACACTGAAGTGTGGCTGCTCTTACCAATGGCCGTGTGAGCTGGTCCAATAATTTATTTCGCATTCCACTCCTTACCTTCAAAATTATTTCTGCTCAATCTACTTAACTGTTATGACCACATCTTAAAGGCAGCTCCTTCATGTAAAACCACAGTGTAACATTCTTTTACTCCCCGTCTACCTGATGCTACTGAAGTTCCGCTTACTCTCAAAGAAGGTATTTCACAATACTGCTCCATCGACAAAGCATTATTCCAAGCTTGTGGCACAGCGTCATTCAGCACACAACGGTGCGCTTCCCTTTCAATCTGTTCTCTCTATAGTGCTCAGATTCAAAGAAAAAATAGCTTTTTGACCTAACTAGCTACTTTTCTCGTCAAAATAAACTTTGATAAATATTGATGTTTATGTTGCCGATAATGTATACATGCCGCGTGGAAACAAAGTAGGACGACAAGGCAGATATGCCTAGGCATGTCGTTCCTTTACTGGTTTTAAAACTTTGTTAAATCAATCAGTCACTGAATTACGAAAAGCTGAAATTTCACGCGATCACATTATTTTGAATGTTCCATTCCAGCAAAGTAGGACCTGAGGTGCTATTTTTTAGGAATTCTATTACTTTCTTTATGCCTTATGCCGCCATCACCGCGCATCCATTGGCCGAAAATAACCGGGCCGCGCCCATTTTGTCTGTCAATCACGCGACGTCAGGAACTCGCGAAAACTATAATCGTCATAGTGACGTTGACGCACTCATTATGCGGAGCATAAGGCACGGATTTTTGGCACGGCCAGAGGCAGGGTCGTTTCCGCAGGAATGGCTGCCCCTGCCATCGCTACGGCCGTGGTTCTTCGCCGTCGCCGACGTGAACACGGAGAGCCAGACGACGCGTTTGGCATGCCAGATGACCATTTTTGACGGCATTTTTGCCTCTCAAATGGAATTGTACGGTTGTTGTGCGAGGAATTGGCGGGGGAACCAGAAGCGGAGCGAGCGACGGGACTGTCGAGGAAGCGGAAGGTGTTGTGTGCGCTGCGTTTCTTTGCCACCGGAAGCTCCCAAGCGTCCGTTGGGAGCGAGGAGACGATTCGTGTGTCGCAGTCGACAGTCAACGAGTGCGTGCGACGGGAGGCACAGGCTGTTCTGAACGTCGGGGCGCGCAACAAGTGGGTGCATTTTCCGAAGGCGGCCGAGGAAAAGGCAGCCGTGAAGGAGGGTTTTCTTCGGCGTGGTGCTATCCCCGACTTCATAAGATGCGTCGACGGCAGCCTCGTAGCTATTGTCGCACCGAAGGGTGAGCGCAAGGCTGCGTTCATGTGCCGCAACGGATACTACGCCCTCAACTGCATGTTCGTAAGTAAACCTCTGGCGCCGATCCTTTTTGAGAGTTATGTTGCTCATGTCAACGGGCACTTTCTCTGTTTAGGTTTTACCAGATCTGCGATGCGGACATGAAAATCTTGGCCGTGGACCCTCTGCGACCGGGGTCAGACCATGACGCTTTCGTCTGGCGGACGACATGGCTGCGCCGACGTTTTCAAGCGGGCCGCATCATGAGTCCTGGGGAATAGCTCCTCGGTGAAGCAAAACACCTTTTTTTTGGTGCAGTCACGCTTCAGTACCTCAGAAGGCCGTGTCCGCTCCAACCCAAACGTTTAACCAAATTACAAGCACATAAGTCGGGAGCAAAAAAAATGAGCTCATTGACTGCCACCATTGCCATTGTTCGAAGTGTAAAGTTACAAGCACATTATGGTGCCTGCAAGGAGCAGACGAAAGCAACACGTATTAGTGCTGCTACTGCACCCAGTGCCTGACAGAAGCGGAAGAAATGAACACACATTAGTGCTGCTGCTACTTCTACTGTCATTGATAGCACCAACAAGTGGTGATTTCTTCTGCTTGTGGCAGGCACCGAGTAGTGCACTTGTAGATTGGCTAACCATTTGTGTAGGGTATTGACATGCTCAACTCATGCTTTTACTTGGGATTCACCTTTGAAGTCTGCTGTAGCTTTCCCAAGTTTACAACTTGCTTCTCGTCAAAGGAGTACTCAATGTACTATTTCCATCTTCGTGCAGGTGACAGTGGCTACCCATTGGAGCCGTGGCTCCTGACTCCAGTTCCTAGCCATCCTCCGGTGCAGACGGCCGTGGGGCAGCGCTACACAGCACATGGCGCCATACATTTCGTAGTGGAGAGGTGCATTGAGCTCTTAAAGAGCCGTTTCCGCTATCTTCAGCGATATCGTACCCTCCTCTACGAGCCGGAACGTGCAGCCAACATTGTCGCGGCATGTGCTGTGTTGCACAACCTTCGCCTTTCAGAGGGCGACATAGAATCGGGCGATGATGACAGCGATGACGCAGCAGCAGCAGTAGTAGTAGTGAGCTCGGCGGTAATGGCGACCCCATTCCGCAAGGTCTGCCCCGAAACACAGGGTGGAGAATGAATTATTTGAGAGGGGGGCTGTTCGTGACTCTGTGATTGGCATGTTTGGCACAACACGTGCGCAGCAGATACATTACCTGAGGAGTGTGCGGCGGCAGCTGCGACGTCAACAGCAGTGTCAGCATCGCTTGGTGCATGCACACAGTTGTAGCGTAACACATGCCAAATAATTGCATTGTGCGTTTCATGCTGTGAAATTTCAGACACATTTCCCATGCTAAGTTGTAGTTGATGTTTACGTAATGCAAAGCATGCATGACTTGTCGAGAAATGTAAAAGTTGTGTAGTGAAGCAGTATGTAAGGCCTGCCTTTATACTAAGTAAAACAGTATGTTTAGTGGTGACATATAAGATTGAAAGCCAGCTGAAATAAGTTCATTTGCAAAGTGTCTGCCATGATTTGCTTCTTGCTGCTGTCGTCACCTATATGCCCTGCGTGCCATGCATGTAGCCTGCAGTTGTCGTAATTATTTTTACTCGTATCGGTGAGAGTTCTCTTGTTCCCTTACGCATTGACGGACATAAGCGCATGTCTCCTCGCTTTCTACTCGCGCAGAAAAGCTCACAAAAGCTAAAATGTACAGTGCATGTCCCACCTTCCGCTCCATTTAACGTGCTGTTACACGCGCACTTTCTAGCTCCTCCGCCATTTTGTCTCGCAACAGCCGCAAATTTCCTTTATAGTGACGAAAATGCCATCCAACTGGTCATCCGACATGTCAAATGCTGTGACTCCCGTGAAGTGTGTGCACACATGAGCAGTTGATAATTTCAACAATGTGCCCTCAATTGTAACTAGCAGAACTCGGTGAATGGAATATTGCAGAGTGTGTAATAACATTACCACAGTGCATGCTAGCACTGCAAATATATTAGTTACATGCGAATAAAAGCCCTAGAGGAACACTGCACCTTTCTGTATGATTTCACCCTTCAACATACAGACATTTTTTTATGGTAACACTTGTTTACGTACACATCACGTGCGACAGTCTCTACGTTGCATAAGTGCGAGAATCGTGACTACTGCAGTAGTAGAGACATGTGCAACATATCAGAGACAAGTGGCAATAAATATTGCATCACATTATTTTTGCATCTAAAAGATTCACAGGTAACTGCATCATAAGATATCACAGGTAACGGCAGGCATCGTTTAAGGAAACTGTTGTATGCTGCACAAGTATGCAGAAATAGCCACTGGCTTCAACTGCACCAGAAAAAAATGTGCAGATGCCAACATCACGCACCCACAGAAGAATATTTATCACTGCAAAATGTGTAGGTACATCACTACATGTGAAAGGAACATGCTGTCGTGGAGTTCCATACAGGAAAAGAAAGGCATAACGTCTTACTTTGATATTGAGTAAGAGAAACTGCCTAAATATTGCACGTGAGGGGTAAACGTACAATGTATCACAACCATGAAAGAACACTGAATGACAACAAAACGTGGTAATGCAAAGCAAGAAAAGAAGACATTAAGCCCTGTATGCTACAACAAATGTGTATATATATATATATATATATATATATATATATATATATATATATATATATATATATATATATATACCAGAAAGAAAGCAGTTCTGGGTCCGGGTAAATATTCACAGTGAAGTAGACGCGCGTATGAAGCGGTTTATTGAATGTTTCGGCCGGGGTCCGGCCTTCATCAGAATACATTGCATGGTGTCAGTACAGTTAATATACATGTGCCTATCAACCAAATGTAGATACGTTTCCATAAAAAACGAATAAAATGGGTGAACAAAATGCAACCGAATCGTTCAAAGGATAGCCGACACGTGTATAGACCGATGGCGATTGCAAACATATCATCTAAAATACAAAGCATAGAAACGCACCGAAATGAATTGTAAAAACCAATCGCCACGTGAGAACAAAACGTCAATATGTGCTCAATATGTGCTATGTTATCAAGCAAACACAGACACAGAAATAGGGGAATAGCGACGTACTAGTAGAAGAAGGGACAAGTGACGGGCTACAAAGAGAGGCAACTCAATTTTCCTACACATTCATTCATACCACACGCGACGGTATCAATCTTATAGATAAGGAAGGATTCATGGGTTTCTCTATCATAATTTGAACGAAATCGAGTCAAGCAACGTGACTCTCAGTTTATCAAATGAGTGGTCAGGAAGATGCACGTGTCTTGAGATGGGCAGGTTGGGCAACGGGTTAGCGTGGGATTTATGATTGTTAAAGCGGAATTTGAACAGCCCTTCTGTTTGTCCGATGTACCGTTTTTTGCAGAGCGTACATTCAAGCATGTATATTACGTTTTTTGTGTCGTAGTCGAAATCGCCTTTGATTTTTAAACAAAAGTTTGAAGACGTACTAGTAACCTGTTGTGATGTGACCATGTAGGGGCATACTTTACATCGCGGTTTTCGACAAGGTTGGCATACGATGGCATCAGGGCAGTCAGTGTTAGATGATGATGCTAGTATGTCTCGAATATTTCTAGCTTTACGGTACACTGCTTTCGGCGGATCAGAGAATATGTTTATGAGGCGTTCACTTTGCATTAGAATATTGTCGTGTTTCTTTAATACATGCGAGACGCTTGAGACTGACGCAGTGTGGATTAGGACAAGATTTGCCTGGGGTGAGGGAGTCAGTTTCTTCCTAATGCAAAGAAGCGTCCTTCGGTCATGCACGTCTGCGCGTTTTATTGCATCGTCAATTAATTGTGGTGGGTAATTTTGTTTGACTAAAGCGTATTTAGGGTACCGCAATTCTTTTGAAACTCTGATTGCTCAGAACAAAATCTTTTAAAACGTAAGGCTTGGCTATAAGGAATGCTAGTCTTGCAATGTTTAACGTGACTGCTATCGAAGTGCAAATGTTGACATCTGTCGGCTTTTTGTATAGGATAGTAGATAGTTTATCATTTAGCACTGAAACGCTGATGTCAAGGAAGTTAATAGTAGATGCAGAATACGTGTGAGGAAGTGATATGGATGGATGGGCATTGTTAAAGTCAGATATGAAAGAAAGCAGTTCCCGTTCCCCATGAGGCCAAATCAGGAAAACATCGTCAATGTAACGTTTGAAATAAAAAGGTTGTAACGTACTGGGGGTTAGCAAAAATTGATCCTCTAGCTGACCAATAAGTATACTGGCGTAATTCGGGCCAATTCGCGTACCCATAGACGTCCCACTAACTTGCACATAGTGCTGTCCTTCAAATTCGAAGTTATTTAGTTCTAAAATAAGGGCTAGCAAAGTTGCCGATGTGTCGCTATCGATGAGTTTCTCGGGTGATACACATTCGTAGCAATTGACGACTGCCATGATGCCATCAGAATATGGAATGTTAGTATACAAAGACGCTACATCAAGTGTGACCCGAAGAGAACCTTGAGGAATAATGAGATCGATTATGCCGACAGGAAGTGGGTAGTGTCTCTTACGTAAGAGGCAAACGTAGCTGGGATATGACTAAACAGAGAATCTACGTAGCTGGACAAATTTTCTGTGACTGTACCTATAACAGAAATGATGGGGACGACCTGGGTTGTTTATCTTATGTATTTTAGGTAAAAGGTAAAAACGACCAGCAACAGGACTTAGTGGAATTAGAGAATGAACCGCATTGTCAGGCACCTTTTTCTTCTTGACGAGATCCAGCACTGTGCTTTTGCTCGGAGATTTATATTGCTCAGTGGGGTCATTATCAAGGCGTTTATAAAACGTCGCGTCTGCTTGCTGTCTGTGGGCCTCTGCGGCGTAATCGAACTTGTTCATTATGGCAACTGCACCACCTTTGTCAGCAGGATTAATGACGGGGGGTGCCTGCGGCTCTCATGGGGTAGACTGGGGGGTCGGCTCGAGGGGTGGCTGCTGGAGAGTAGGCTGCTGGAGGGTAGGCTGGTGGAGGGCAGCCGGTTGCTCTTGATGCAAGACGAAAACAAACACCGCTCATTCACTGTTATCCGACCCACAGCTTAATTGTCCTCATCAGTCACTTCCAAATGTTATTGTAGCTGCATATCTACAATAATGATACAAGAGGAAGTCACATAGTTAGAGCAAAAGATGCCACAGAAAGTTGCTGGTTACAGTAACCTATAAGAAGCACAAGGAATCTCTATTACAACATGATGTCATTTATAGGCTTGCATTTCTGCTCGATTAATAAGAGCTGAATGCTGGACGCAAAGGTAATAACAGCACAGTGGGCTACTTCATAGCAAGGTCATACAGCAACTGCAAACAATGCTAATACAAAAGCTAGGCACTGACTTACGTGTAAGACCATTTGGCCCAGCAACAGCTGCAGGGCCCGACACCACGAACGCAGTTGTTGCTGGTGCACTGCTGGAACCTCTGGGCCCTGCAGCATCCTCCGAACTTGTGTCCTGCAGTCAGAGTAGTGTTCAGACATTGCGAGCAATGTGTGCAATGCGCATCATTCACACAAGTTGCTGCTCAGAGTACATAACCTATATAGTCACTTGCACGAAAACGAAAAAAAATATGGCTGAGGAGATTTTGCAATATTGTGTTTCAATGTAATGCTGTAAATTTGTGAGGCCACAGCAGGTCACACAAACAACACTTTTTAAACTCAATGTACGCAACTCGCTATCGGCGAAAAAATGGGGGGGGGGGGGGAAACAAGGAGGCTGCCTGTCCTCGCAAGAATGTCGAGGACGCGGGCGTCCACCCCACCCATTTTGCCGCCTCCAGTGGCCCTGCAAACACGGCAACAACGACAGCAACTACGGGAAACTACGTCACTGTCAGCATCATTAGGAAGCTCATCTCTTCTCGCTCGCGGCCGCGGCCGATTCTTTTTTGGCTTTATGAGCCATTTTCGCCCGGTGGTTCCGCCAACGGCTCTTTGTCAGTGTGCGCCTTTTTTGCTTCCGCGTCAGCCTGTTCGTTTCCAGGTATTCCGCAATGGCCAGGAATCCACTGCAGCACGATCGTATGCCCAGAATGAGACGCCTCAGCAAGCAGAGACGTGATGTCATAAACCAGAGGACTGTATGCGGTTCTGTCATTCATATAATTGCTGATGAGTTGCAGTGCTGGTTTTGAGTCACAGAACACTGTCCACTTCTCGAGACTCTGTTGCAGTATGCAGCAAACTGCTTCTCGATCTCCGGTCAACTCAGCTGCTGTAGACGACGTCCTGTGTCCTATCTTGAACCGTTGTGCGATCCCCATTCCTGGTACCGTGTACGCCGCCGCGGAAGAGGTCTCTGTCACAGAACCATCCGTAAAAACATGTTCGTAATATCCACACATGTAAACAATGTATGATAGCGCGAAATGCTTGAGGCCAGCAAGCGGCATTTTTGACTTCTTAGTTATTCCAGGGATTGAAAGCCTCACCATTGGCTTTGGCATCGTCCAGAATGAAACTTCAGGTATGTCATATGGTTCGAAGTCCAACGGCGATAAGTCTTGCTGCGACAACACGGTTTCTGAGTAGGCGCACACAGGCCGTACGCTTGTGACGTTCGTGAGTGGATGATTCCTGTGTCTAGTCAGTAGGCCTAGATGCACTCGCAATGGCTCATGTTGCAGATAAATTCGAGCTGGGCACGCACGTGCCTCTGCGATAGTGCCCCAAGTAGACGCACAGCGTGGTAGTGCTAGGCAAATTCTCAGTGCGCGAGCCTGAGCACTTTCAAGTGTGCGTACACAAGTTGTACTACTGTACGCACACTTGAAAGCACAGGCGCACTGTAGCCGAAGTAGCCAACAAAAAGTGCCTGGTAGAGCTACAGAAGAGATGATTTGGATGGCCCCCATGATTTTCCAGACATGTGTCGTATGATCTGAAGAAAACCTGTACAGCTTTTTTCTTAATCCAGAGAGGCCCTTCGACCAAGATAAGTCATGGTCGATGATGACTCCGAGAAACTTGTAGTGGGTTACTGAAGGTATATTTTTCCCATCAAACATAACGGGGTAGCAGGCCAGCGACTTCCGTGCAAATGCCATGGTTACATTTATTTCCAGTGAAAGCAGCAGTCCGCGACTGTTTAGGTAGTCGACGTTATTGACACCGCGCGCTGCAGCTTCGTTTTCACTTGCAAGCGCGTTAAGCTCGTGGTCCACATACAGATGTCGTCTGCGTACACAGAGACCGAGACTGTGCCTGCGTGTTCTTTGACCAGTCCAATTAGAACGATATTAAATAAGGTTGGGCTCAATACACCTCCTTGAGGCACTCCACGATCAACGGGGTGGTTCTTTGTTTCACCGTATGGAGTTCTCATGAATATCCTTCTCTCTTGAAGATAGCTGGCTATCCATTGATGCATACGTCCCCCGACGCCACATTCTTCTAGGGCATTTAAAATTGCATCATGTAGAACGTTGTCAAAAGCACCCTTGATATCTAGAAAGACAGCAGCCGTTAATCGACGGCGACGTTTCTGATGTTCAACAGTTGTTACTAGGTCAATGACGCTGTCTATTGACAACCTACCCTTTCGGAAACCTGTCATTGCGTCTGGATATATACTACGCTTCTCCAAAAACCACTCCAGCTAGGCGCGTCAAAACCATGCGTTCCATGGTTTACCTATGCAAGTGGCAAGCGCCACAGGTCTGTAGGAAAGCAAAGCATGGGGTGTCTTGCCTGGTTTCAATAATGCCAAGATTTTGCTTGTCTTCCAGTGTGCAGGCACAGTTCCCCTGAACCAAGAGAGATTGTAGAAAGCCAGAAGCTCTTCAGTCACTCGAGGGCCTACATGGCGCAAGGTAGAATAGGTAATGCCATCAGGACCAGGCGCACTTGAGTGTATTGAAGAGGAAATCGCTGCACGTAGCTCTTGCAGCGTGAATGGGAGGTCGACACGATCGTCCATTGTTTGAGGAGCACGCCTGAGCACTGTAGCTACCGATCTTGTAGATCCGGAGAGATGTATGCAGAAATCTTCCGCGATTTCCTTCTCACTGCGCGTCTGGATGATAGCCAAAGCTTGGAAGGGACGTAGCTGTTGTGGAGAAGATGGTAGTGCTCGTACAACATGCCATATTGTGGATAACGGTTTCCTTGGGCCCAGGCTGGTGCAAAAGGACCTCCAGCGTTGTCTGTCGAGCTTTTGTAAGTATCTTTCAATTTTCTTTTGCAACCGGCGTGACGTCCTCAAGTCTGATATCAATTTAGTTCGCCTGTATTTACTCCCGGCGCTACGTCGGACTGCCCGCAGCTCTCCATATACAACGTCAACGGATGTTCTTGAATTTGATGTTTGGATGATGCCTGTTGTTGCGTGCATTGCTGCTGTAATACTCTCTTCAATCTCCTTCGGTGAACTTATACAGTTGCAGGATTCCTCTAGCTTGTTCTGAAAAGCACCCCAGTCAGTGCGTCGCGTATGAGAACTTGGAAGTAGGTAGGTGATCACTGCCATACGCTTCAGCATCTGTGCACCAGGCAGCAGAAGACGAAATGCATCCTGAAGCGATAGCTAAATCGAGACAGCTGCTGTACGTTGTGCCACGAAGAAATGTTGGTGAGCCGTCGTTCAGGATATCAAGACCATCGCTGCTTGTGAAGTTAAGAAGTTGTCTTCCTCGAAGATTTGTGATTCTACTACCCTAAAGATGGTGGTGCGCGTTGAAATCGCCTACAATAATATGATGTGCTTGGCAAGATTCAAGAACAAGTTTCAGATGACCAGAGTCAAATCTTCCCCTGGGAGAAATATACCCACCGATCATCGAGATTATCCTGCGCTTTAGCTTCCGTGTTATAGAGACGTACTCGTTGCTGTTATGCACTGGAACTTGGTTTAGCGAATACGTGGGGTCACATGGCACGCATATTAAAACTATGCTAGCATTTCCACTTGTCCCAGACGCGAATTGTTCGTATCCAGAGAGTCTAAATGGCGACGTCAAATTCTGCTCGCATATTACGATAACTGGAAACCGATGCTTGAGCACGCTCTGTTTAAATCTCCCATGCCACCCCGTAAACCTCGTTCGTTGCACTAGAATATTACGGAAGCGCTTATCCTTTCCTCTAGTGACAACCTTGGAGTTGATGATGCCATGGCCTTTGCTAGCTTTTATACAGCAGCAAGCACTGGTTCTAGTCCGTCGAGAATTTGCACCGCAGCCTTGGCAACGGGCGTCTTAACTCCTATGAGCAGCATTCGCAAGGAACGAATCAACTGTGCGAGCATCGCCTTGATTTGCCTATCCGACGATGAAGGTTCATGTTCACGCTGGCGTTCCGGCTGCACTTCTGCACTCCGAGATGACAGGGAAGGCCATATTGTAGTGTCCTTGGTGTTCAGAAGAGTAGACGTGGTTAAAGGTGCCTGTGACGTTTGAGGACAAACAGGAGCGTGCGACGACTTTTCCTTGAGTACAGGTTGTCCTGTTGTCGATTCTGATCTCCTTCTGCGATTACATGAGCGCCTCTGGCGGTGGGGGGCCTTGGTTGCCGCTTTATTGTGTGTAGATCGATTTCGTACCATTTTTCTTAGCACGGACATTTCAGTCTTTCATTTTGGACAGTCCTTCGGCGTTGCCTCGTGTGGCCCATCGCAGTTAGGGCACTTCAAGTCAGAGCCAGCAAACCTCAACTCATCGTGATCACCACCACAGCGCGGACATGTCATCTTGTTCACGCACACAGCACTCACATGCCCAATTTTCTGGCATTTACGGCACTGCAAGGGCCTAGGGATGTATGGACGGACAGGATGTCGCACATAACCCATTTTTACATGTGTTGGTAAGGTCTCTCCATCAAAAATGAGTTTTATGCACCTCGACCGTCCAAAATGGTGTATGACTGATATAGACAGTTGAGGAGATTAGCGTTGGAAGATCGACATTATCAATACCTGTATCGGCATCGTAGATAACACCGGCAGTGGTGCTGCCTCCATGTACGATGAATGAGCGGACAAGTATATTTCCTAGCTCAGTTACACCTTTCAAAGTGTCGAGGATGGTTCGTGTAGTCACATCAATAGTAAGTATGTTTCTTCTGGGATTAAGTCAGATCACTCTGATTCGCCCTGGAGCCAGCCTCTCGAGATAGGCAGTGAGAGTTTGCCTATTCAGCGAATTGAGGCTGCCTGTAGCAGCGACGGGGATGTAGACGATGGTGTGCGCTTGCTGTGTGGGCGGCTTCTTGTAGTGAAGCTCACTCACGCTTGATGTCCTACGAAGTTTCCTCTTCAACCGACGATTTGTTACCTCGGTATATCCGCAGTGAGAATCCATGTCGTCGACGTCTGAGCAGCTCGATGACCATGGCAGAGTCGCGTTAAGGTGGTCGGGCGCAGCAGACCGACTTGCAGCTAAGAGGCCAGCCCGCAACCTTGCCGGCAGAGGAGGTGGAACGTCCGTCACTGCTTTTGATATCGTACCCGCGATGGGGGCGTTGGTACGCACAAATTTAACCGAAAAACCAGTGCGAAGCAGGTTTAGCAGCTGATCCAGAACTCGTGTTCTTCGTCTTCCTTTACAGCCAAACATTCTGTCTAAGCTAAGCGCCTGCATGAAGTGCTAACAACGAATTGTATATTTTTTGCCTTTTTAAACCACTATTATAAAAAAGGTGAAGTCGTTACTCACATTTGTCGTTGTAGCAGCTTTTTTCTCGGAGCGTAACCGTCAATGCAGGGGCGCCAGGCCCATTACCGTTGCTGCGATCACTTTGACGAAGCTATTGTTCTGTCGTGACGGTGCTCTATTGAGAGGTGCTGAGTGCCTTGACAGTTCTCGATCCACTATATTGCAAAGTTTGTCCTCGGGTGTTACGGATAATTCTTGTCGGCGCTTCGTAAAGAAGCAATTATCACACGTCAGACATGCACCGAAAACCACACGACAACGTAAGCACTGCACCAGCAATATTTACTCACCTCACTCCTGCTGTATCTCACGACTCCTGCAAGCAGCGCAGGTTCTTCTCAGACGCAAGTATACCGTTGTGGGCCGCAATTAGTTGCGCTGTGTTGCGGACACGCTAGCGGCTGTCAGCTGTCCGGTAACAGAGACCGCTATTTTGCGTGCGCTCAACGGCATGGCTTGGATGCTCATCCGACCAATATGTGGCTACGGCTTCGAAAATAGGAGTACTTGCGTTTGCATTTCTTTAAGCTGCGGCAGCTTGTGCGTTGTAAGGTTACAAAATGAATTTGCTTTACGAAGCATGGAAGTCCGCTTTTATTAAGTGTTGTTTTACAAAACAAATTTGCTATACAGCCCCGGAAAAAGAGAAGAGAACACGAAAGAAACATCCGGCCAATGAAGGGAGCTTCCGATTGGACTAACCAAGAAACGTCGTGCGTACGCAACCACTATTTCCAAATCGGTGACGTCAGGCGAGAAGCCATTGGCATAAAAAAAGGCATTCCTACAAAATAGCACCCCTGGAGTGCCATGGAATCATTCTTTCCGTGAATGCAAAGAGCGCCTACGCGAAGGCGTTTGCTCGTGGCACTCGATGGCGTCGAGCGGAGAAGATGAAAAAAGAAAGTTGAATGCGGGCGAACTGGCGGAAAACAAAACAGACGCGGTTAGCAAGACGCATAACTTGATGATTTTGCAGCACTCGGTGGCTCCACCCCTATTTTCTCTCACATCACATAGAATCGCATGTACCGCCTTGAAATCGTTTATTAGTATCGCGCCATAGCCTCCGCTGTGTTTTCTGATCGCACGAACGTCGGCCGCACGGCGTGTCAGGGGCCTTGCAGCAACGCGAAGGCACCCGATCCTGAAGCGAACAGCGCAGCAGAATACATCTTCGGCGTTCCCACTGCCCCTAGTTGCTACAGACCCGCTCACACGCCATGTACTAGACGGCGTGGCGCAAACGAATTATCTTCGATTACAGTACTTATCGGATGGTTTCACGTAGCATTGTTTTCCACTAATTAAAAAGGCTAACTCAATCGGTTCTCGAAAACTGTATCAGAAATCGTCAAATACAACATCCCTGTTTTAGCTTTTAGCTTTTAGTCACCACAAGCGGAGTGTGATGTTAAACCAGGGCAAAACTCCATGATATATACCACATACCTGGTGCTGTACTACCAATTCTCGCAACGAAAGGATATAGAAAAGACGCTTGCGGAACACACGCACAGGCTCTGAACGCATTCCCGCGCTTTCGTTTACCGCGTCGCAATGGACAAACAAGGGGAATTCGAAACACTCACTCATCTTTGATGTCGCTGAGTCGGAGGCGATCATGGCGATCTTCGAAGCAACAAGCCCATAAAAAGCGAGCAACACTCAGGAACCTTCCAAAGAAGTCACAGCGAAGAACACAAAAAACGCAGAAAACGCAGAAAACGCAGGAAGCTCTCAAGCAAACGGCGTGCACGAACTCGCTGGAATGCGCCAAGCATCAACAGCGCAAACGCGCAATCATACAAGTAAACTCATACAAATACACGCTTATATTATCATAAATTGCACCATTTGATAACAAATTTTGTAATATCATGTTATTGGTGAACAATTGCTGCGATTGGCAAGTGTATGAAAGTTTTCTGCTTCGCTTCTTTGATGACCTACTTTCTTGATCGCAGTAACGCAGTGCACAGGCCGGAGCTAATGCAGTGCGCGGGAAATGGCGTGAAATTCAATCATCGCAAATGCCGCGCCATGTGTGCGAGCACAGTTTTCATCGTTTCGATTAAAAAAAGTAATGCGCGCCGCAACCATGCGAACTCAACTATTGACCATAAAAGTACAGAAATGTCGCTCTTTGTGTTTCTTAGTTCCACGTTCTTAGAGTGGACCCGGCAGCACCGCCGTGACGGTGCCGCCTGACGTGCCGCTGTTCATGCATGTTCTCTGCGCGTGCCTTGTTTTCATTGGTGAAGGCACTGCGAAACCCTTCGACGCTGGAAACAACACGCTTCGCTACGATGCTAGCCTGCCGCGGCACTTCTGCGTTGGCGGATACTTCGGCCAGTTTGCTGACCTCACCGGTATCGAGGGGCATCGACGCGTGGATGGTCTTTTCGGCTCACGATCTTGGGGCATGATGACGTCAGGACGCATGCCCAGAAGGGATCAGCTGCGTGCTATAAAAGCATGCCCATCGCCTACCAGCTTCAGTGAACACGGCAGCATTGCCAAGACGATGTCGCCTGACGGGCCGTGGTTCATGCAGGTTGGTGACCGAAAAAATGACTTCCAGAGTAATGCCCTTGGTCTTACAGTGCTGCCGTGTCCACAGGTTGTCGTTGACTGTATATGCGACTGTTTTTCTATTGCGGGCTTGTTGTTGAGTCTCTCTGGGGACGTGGAGAAAAATCCAGGACCAATAACAGAAGTAGTATGCCGGGAAATGCTCCAAAAGCAGAAAGACATTTTGTCTAAACTCGCCGCGGTTCAAGACAAGCAAGACTCGTTTGAAACAAGAATCCTAGACATGCAGAACTGGCTTCTTCTTATCGAGAGCAAGGTACAAAGCTTAGACGAGACTCGGAACAGGCTCGCAGCTCTTGAGGGAATTTTAGCTGACCACAGCATTGAAACATCTACTCTGGTCAAACGTCTGGATGATCTGGATAATCGTTCACGACGAGATAACCCTATCATTAGAGGAATAAAGAAGAGGAACATGAAAACGAAGAGGCCCTATCAAGCAAAGTAAGAGACGGAATCTTCAGCGATACTCTGAAAATGAATGTATCTTCTATTGAACGAATTCATAGGTTAGGCAAGAAAATTTCTGGTAGAACTCGACCAGTCATTCTGAGGGTGGCCGACTATAGGGATAAAATGAATGTTTTGCAGAACTGCACAAAACTGAAAGACACGGATTACAGCGTAAGCGAAGATTCCTCTAAAAGATTACAGGGAATAAGAAAAAAGCTATGGGCCTCGGCAAGTGAGGAGAGGGCAGGAAACTAGGTAAAGCTTCTTTTTGAAAAATTAAAAGTAAACAATACGCTGTACAGCTGGAATGAAGAACATGAGGAAAGGTGCAAACTGCGAACTGAAACAGGAGCAAGTGATAATTGGCGCATGCAGGGCCAGCATGCTGGTTTCAAAATACCCAACGTAAATGCAAGAAGCCTGATAAGCTAAGCGCATGCACTTGAAGCTCTAGTTATTGATCACGTACCTGACATTGCTGTAGTCACTGAAACCTGGTTGCATAAAAATATACTCGATAGCGAAATCGCGCCACGTGGATATT
Organism: Dermacentor variabilis; assembly: GCF_050947875.1. Taxonomy (NCBI): domain Eukaryota; kingdom Metazoa; phylum Arthropoda; class Arachnida; order Ixodida; family Ixodidae; genus Dermacentor; species Dermacentor variabilis. Next base: position 132,409,918 of record NC_134577.1, on the reverse strand, counting down.
CGCTGGTTAGGAGGTATCGAGATGGAAGAGGCGGAGGCGTGGTCGTTTTGGTGAAACGAAATATCATACTTTCCACTTTAGAAGTACCAGGAAATATTGAGGCTGTATTGATTACTACAAAATTGAATAATCGCTGTGTATTCATCGGAGCGGTATAAAGGCCTTCGAACTCTCCAGTAGGACACATTGTGCTGCTAAAAGAATTCATGAAAACGCACGTGAAAGAGGAAGATAGCATACTGATACTAGATGATTTTAATCTCCCGTCTGTTGATTGGGATTCATATGTAGCCGGAGGCACAGATGTTTCATCTTCTGAGATGTGTTTGGATTTATTATATTCCTACAATTTAACCCAGCTTGTTAACCAATATACTAGGGTGTGTGCAACAAGGTTGTCTGTACTTGATCTTATATTGATCTCAAATGCTTTGACACCGCAGGTGATTGACTGTCTTGTTGATGAAGGGCTATCTGACCACAAAATGGTTATTCTGTCCTTCAACATGTCATCGTAACCCTTGCACCAGGATTCAAGCATCCAATATCTAAACTTTCAAGCTGTTGATGATGTAGTGTCTTGGATTACCTTTAAAGGTCGTTCGTTAAGTTTATGTCTGTTTATGAACCCAATGGTGGCACTGACGATCTCTGGGACCCTTTTTCCAAGGTTAAGATGCATTGCATTACGCGATTCATCCCTATAGGGGTCAAAAATGTAAAGAAATAACCCATGGATTACAAAGGGAATGATACATGTAACGGAGGACAAAAAGGAAACGGAAAGCTTGTTCTCTTTCCCGCCTTCGTCGCGCCGATGATAATCATGCCGATGCGACTCTTGTAGCATACACTGATGCCAGTTTTAATGGCACCATGATTCACACAGCTCTCGTGTGTCCATTGATACCAGAGGCAGGCCAGACGTGCTCGTATGTTGCCAATCCTGCACCACCAGCCTACCTTGCCGAGCTTGCTGCCATACGAGACGGCTTGGCCACGTTGCTACCTACTGTCGATACTCTCAACTCATCATTCGCACAGACTCTACTCAAGCCATCCACGACATACGTAGAGTATCTCGGTTCACACTATTCTCAGATAGCATTCACCGTCTTGCTGCCACTACGAATATCCTCATACGCATCCAGTGAACACCTCGAGCAGCCCTGCAGGGTCTCCTTGAAGCATATATGGCAACCCACCCACAGATTATAACATACCCGCTTCCACATTTTCCTGAAGACGCCTGTGGACGACTGATCCGGGAAAAGGAAAACCTCCCGCGTACCACATGAGCTCTCATACCTCCGTGTGGGTCAGACCTCCCTGGCGGGTAAACCCGCCGAGAGGAGGTTAAGTTAACGAGGCCACGTGTCGTGGTCGCGCACACCGTCTGTGACCACTCTCTGGCCACAACAGTACCATGGTCCTTACGGCTCATCGTGCCAATTTTGCATCTAAGCCGTCTCAGCCACCTCCGGGCAACAGGCCTTCGGCCTGGCCGCCCACCCGGCCTTGAGCGTTGGATTCATGGACCATATCATCGCTCCCTCCTAGATTTTTTTCACGAGTCGAATCTGTTGGTGTATTTTTAACATCCTTTGTATTATGCCTAAGGGCATGCTTTCAAATAAAAAAAAAGCTTGTTCTCGAGATGCTAGCGCCCAACACAAAACTTTGCTTCATAACATGAGGCTCTACCTAAACCGTCTGATCCAGGAGTCTAAGGAGAGATTCTTTAATGTAACGCTTAAAAATTTCCTTTATAACGCACCTAGTAAATTTTGGAGATATGGGAACCCTTCTAAAAACAACACAAAGATGAGGACGAAAGGATTAAACAATAACGTACAGAAATCGGCTCCGTTTCTTTTTCCATGCTCCGCTTGTCAGTTTTGAGAGTGCAACGAAAAGAAGCATACCACTGGATCCGCGAAGCGACGGCGAATCTACTGACACCAAGATTCGAGGTGGGGCTTGTTTTTTCACAGTCTTACGGAACGTTTTCTGCTCCTTAGTGAGGAGTAGGCGCCTTTGTTGGGCCTAGTAAGCCCACTTGACCGCAGCCATGGCGGATACAAACATGGAAGATGAAGATTTTACTGGAAATGAAGGAAACAATGGTCATGACGACTACGTCTGGCAAGTAGTGGCTGGCCGAAGATCACGAGCTAGCACAAAGGCTGTGGATGTGGACAGCACATTGCCACGTAATCAGCGAGAGCATGGAGTCAAGGGAACCGCCGTCGGTGGAATGGTCAAGAATCGGATTATCAAAGCTTCGAGGATGCCTCAACTGCCCGAGGAGCACAGAAAGATCATTATACGACCTCGAGGAGGGCTCAATTTGAACAAGGTGAGCACCACCACGATTGGTTCCGCAGTCATCGAGGCGTCCGGCCTAACGGAAGAGAAGGCCCGTGAAGATGTTGTCTGCCCGAACTTCACTCAAAATATCATCGTAGTCAGCACACCTAAGCCCGAACATGCTGCGAAGTTCGTTAGAATCAAGTCTTTCAAGATTATGGAAGCGGAATACGAGGCAAATGCATACGAAGCGGCACCACATGCCACATGCAAAGGCGTCATCCGAAGAGTGGACATCAGAGACTCGCAAGCTATAATAACAAGAAACATCGTGCATGACTTGAACCCGCTTGCGCTGGCTGCCAAGTCCATCAAGACGTCGGGGTCGGTCATCGTACTTTTCGATGGACTGAAAGTGCCCAATTTTGTCATGTACGGATACATACTAGTGAGATGTTACCTCTACAGGAAGCAATTCGACGTCTGCTTCACCTGCGGAAGGGTCGGGCACCGCTCTGATGTGTCCAACACCTGAGTTTGTTCGGTGCAGGGGATGTGGAACTCGCAACCCAGGCGATGAACATGTGTGTGTACCTAAGTGTATATTTTGTGAAGGCGATCACCCTACCGGGGACAAGTTTTGTAAGCAAAGATTTCAAGTCCCTTATGTCGTACGACTTCGTCGATGAAAGCGCAACAGGACTCGGTCGTCAACAAGAGTGCAGTCGGAAGCGCAAAAGCTGGCGCCCAACCATCGCCCCGAAGACAGGGAGCACTCACGCTCCAGGAGTCGCACCAGATCCAGGCATCGTTCACTATCCAGGGAAAGAAGGCGCTCCAAGTCAAGGGAAGCGCAGGTGCGCTTCGTGCAAAGAGACTCAATACCTGGCGAGAAGAAGACGCCAGGAACCACTTGGGCTGACAAAGTAAAAGGTATGGCGAGAGTTGCTGGGGGCGCCTCGGCTGCTGTGGGTGATGACAATGATGCCAGAATAGAGCAATTAATTAAAGTAACTTCTTTAAGAAAAGCTAATGAAGAATTGACCAGGCAGGTAGTAGAGCTTCGCAAAAAAGACCAGTCGAGCCCTGCTAGAGTAGCGATAGATAGACCTGTAAGCAAGAGCAGCGATCCAGGAGAATCCAGCTCTCCTGCCCCTAAAAAGAGGGCGGTCACTTCCGAGGATGAGTCAGTCTTCTGAGCCCTCAGTGAAATACAAGATGCAATTAAAACGATAAGAAAGACAGTGGAAACAACCAACTTTAAAGTGGACAAATTGTGGAAATGGAGGCTAACGGCGGAGAAAAGACTTAGGAAAATTGAGACGCGAGGGGATGACGACGATGAGTATCTGCAATCGGAGGCGGATAGTATAAAGTCCATTCCTGGATTGTCGGGGGCCATCACAAAGAGGAAAGTAGCGGGTAATAGAAAGGCAGCCTCCCCTAATAACAATGGGCAGTAATCATGGATTTAACTTGTGGCAGTGGAATTGTCGCGGATTCCAACACAAGAAAAGGAGCACTGCGACAGGTGATCAGGTCATCTGAGGCCAGGCCAAAAGTAATTATGCTGCAGGAAACCTTAGCGGACGAAATTATGCTTACTGGGTACAAAGTTATATGTCGAGACAAAAAAACGGGGAGGGGGTTGGCGACCCTCATTGAAGAAAAGTTGCCATACATTGAGCATATGATATTCATCTTAGACATTCAAGGTTTGAATTTATTCTAGTTGAGATAATTCTTAAAAGGAACAGAGGTAAGACGCAAAGCATTTTCTGTTTGAATATTTACAGCAGTCCTAACGACATGAGACAGAGGTTTAGAGCACTCTTCAACAAGGTGCTTTCGGTTGCCAAAAACTCCCCGCTCATTATTGGAGGGGACTTTAATGCTCCCTATCACACATGGGGACACACTTGGAACACAAAGAAGGCAGAGGAGCTATGGAGTCTTGCCATCGATCTGGGGTTATGCTTGATTACTGATCCGGCGTATCCCACCCGTTGTGGCACGTCCACAAGCAGGGACTCCAGACCAGATCTTACTTTTGGAAACAATTCAAGAGGAGCCAATTGGGAAAATTCAAACTTGTATCACGGGAGCGATCATTATATCATACACATAACCATACGCATACCGAGGCAGGAAACTAGAATCTTCAACTTCACTGATTGGGATCAGTTCAGAAAAATCAGGGCGAACAGAAGGAAAGTGGTGCCTCTAGATGCCGAGCAGGATCCCCTTCAGACGTGGGTCACCCAGCTCAGAGAGGACGTCAAAGAGGCCACTAAAGAAATCAGGACAGAGGAAAATATTGAGGCTATGGAAAGCAGGCTGGCGCATCTGATTGAGGCCAAACTTTCTATATTACAGAGATGGAAAACGCCGAGACTTAACAGAAGGCTAAGAAAAAAAATGCGCAATTAAACAGAGAAATTGATGATCATTCGAAGACCCTCGTGAAGCAACAGTGGGATGAGATCTGTAATTCGCCTGATGGTAGACTCAAGCATGGAGGTAGCTGGAATCTCCTCAAGCACTTGCTCAACGAGAATGAAAAAAGGAGAAGCAAGAGAACAGCTATATCTAAGTTGGTTCATCAGGAAAGCCAAGATAAAACACAGAAGGATATCATGGGTAGTCTCGCAGCTAAATATCTCCCACTTAAACAACCAAACGTAGAAGACGAGAGCCCCGAATATACGGGAGGCATATGTGAGGAACTTGACCGGGACTTCACTGAGAGTGAGGCTCTTCACAGTCTAATAGTAGATCGGCGGCTGGACCTGACGAAATAAGTAACAAGATATTAAGAAAACTGGGTGATGAATAAATTTCTTATCTAACTGAACATTTCAATGAATGTTGGAGAAAAGGGGTATACTCAGAGGAATGGAAGGTGGCCAATACTATCCTCATACCAAAGCCACGAAAACAACTCACTCTGGACAACCTCCGTCCTATTTCCTTAACGTCCTGTCTAGGCAAAGCTATGGAACATGCCATCCTAAATCGACTCACTAAATACGTTGAGCAGAACGACATCCTCCCATACAACTTGATCGGCTTTCGTCCCGGGCTGTCAACTCAGGATACTATGCTGCTGATCAAACACCAGCTTATACAGACCAGCCCAGCGCATACGAAAGCTCTTTTGGGATTGGATGTAGAAAAATCTTTTGATCGTATAAAGCATAAGGCAATACTTGGCGTCCTCTCGGAGATGGGGTTAGGTAAGAGACTATTTAACATGATTCAGGACTCTTAGAAATCGAACTGCACAACTCATGCTGGGTGAGCTTAAATCAGAAGCTAAGAATTTGTGAAATAGGGGCACTCCACAAGGGGCTGTGCTCTCACCCATGCTATTTAATTTAGCAATGTCCAAGGTTGCAAGAGATCTGCAGAAAATTGAGGGTATACATTATGTGGTATATGCTGACGACATAACCATATGGAGTGCCAAGGGTAATGTAGGACAGACAGAGACCAGATTACAGGAAAGTTTATATGTTGTAGAGAACACACTGAAAGACGTGGGGTCGAAATTCTCGGCAGCCAAATCAGAACTCTTGGTCTTTAAACATCGCAGAAAAGGTCGCAAACCAAGATGTTACATTCCGGAAGATGAGCCAAGAGCGTGCTTACACTCATGAAGGATCCGCAGTCAGGCTAGTTGAAACAATGAAGGTTCTTGGGTATCACATAGACGGAAACAATGCTAACTATAGAACAATACAACATATGTCGAATAAAACAGATGAAGTCATTAGGTTACTAAGGAAAATTAACAATAGACACAGAGGCTTAGGAGAGGACAGCGCTTTGAGGCTAATACACGCCTTTGCTCTCTGTCACTTCACTTATGTGGCTGGATTATTCAAATGGAAGCAGGCAGAACTTAACAAAATTAATGTGATGCTCAGGAAGCTCGTTAAAATAGCCCTAGGGATACCCAGTAACGCTGCAACTGATAAACTCATGAGTCTAGGGGTGCACAACACAATGGATGTAATCACGGAGGCCCAACAGCTAGCGCAACACGAAAGATTGACAAAATCACGAGCTGGCAGGAACATATTACAGGCAATAGGTGCAGAACTAAATACATCAAGGAGCCCAATAGAGGCTGAAGTAGAATTAAGGGCTGACGTTAGAAACAAGATCAGAACCAACCCTCTCCCCAGAAACATGCATCCAGAATATAATGTCGAAAGGAGAAAGGCAAGAGCTAAAGCACTCTTGCAGGAAACAGAACAGCAGAACCAATGGGCAGCTATAGTTGATGCAGCCTGGGTGAAAGGTAAAGAAGCATATACGGTCATTGTCTCAAATAATCAAGGGAAGGTGCAAGATGCTATCGCTATTTTTACCAAGGACCCCATGGTGGCGGAACAAGTGGCAATTGCTCTAGCGATTAGGAGTAATTAGTGGGCCTGCATTTACAGTGATTCTAAATCCGCTATAAAGTGTTTTGATAAAGGCTACTTAGCTGGTGTTGCAGCTAAACTTTTTGAAAACATTGGGATTATGAGAACTGAAATTCGATAGTTTCCTTCGCATATGGGAAAAGTGGACGAGACTCGGATAAACCTCAATGAGGTTGCTCATGATTTGGCACGAGTACTTGCTAACCGTGACAGTCACAACCTAGCCGTTCACCATCAAGCCATGGAATCTAGAGACCATTTAATAACATACAATGACACTACCAAACACTACTATTTAGGACACAGGCAATTCCCATTGCCACATTAAAAACTGAACAGGGCTCAGGCAGTCTCACTGCGCTCACTGCAAACAGGTACATATCCCACACCGTACACTATTAATAAAATATTATTCAGAGACGGAAATTAAGATGGACTGCAACGATTGTAATGTCATCATTGGAATCAGACATATGCTGGCGGGGTGCCCCGCGACTCTCCCCAACCTCGTCGAAGAATGGACACAGCGGGAGAAAAGGATTCAAAGCCCATTGTTTCAGGACCAACTAAGGGCCGTCCAGAGGGCCCATGATGTCGCTGAAAGGCTTGGCCTGACAGTGCCAACGTGGGAGCGGCCCGCCTTGACTTAAGAAGTCGAGCCTCCGGACCTCATTCCAATAAATGTTTTCACACACACGCACACCAACGTTGATGGCACGCTTCCGTATTTTCCTGACACCTCTGACCGCCCTTCAGCATCTGACCTTCTCATCAATGAGGCAGGAGTCCTGAACCTTCTTCTGCGCATTGACATTAAGAAATCCCCTGGCCCCGACAGCATTCCGAATGAGTTCCTATGTAGGTATGCTCCGTGGGTTGCTAAATATGTTACCATAGTCTTTCAATCTTCGCTCACCCAGGGAACATTTCCTACAGCCTGGAAGCAAGCTAAAATAATTCCAGTTCAAAAACGCGGGAGCATATCTGAGGTAGGGAACTACATGCCAATTTCTCTTACGAGCACCTGCTCCAAACTGCTTGAGCATATAGTTTGTAAACATCTGTGAAATTACCTGCAAGCTTACAATTTATTATCACCAGCACAACATGGTTTTCGCAAAAGGTTGTCTACAATAACGCAGCTTGTTCAAACCGTTCGCGATCTTTTACAAACATTAGATTGCCGAGGACAGGTCGACCTAATTTTTTTAGACTTCGCCAAAGCGTTCGATAAAGTATCACATCCTCAACTCCTCTTATATATCAATGAGATATTTAGAAATCCAAATATTACTAAGTGGCTTACATCCTACCTTCAGTCACGTGAGCAGTATGTTGAAATAAATAAAATTAAATCCACGCCCAAACCGGTTTTGTCTGGAGTACCCCAAGGCAGTGTCCTGGGTCCTCTTTTGTTTCTTATATTTATTAATGATTTGCCTTCTGATATAACTGTTCCACTAAAGTAGTTTGCAAACGACTGCGTTATTTACAATAGGATCGCATCTTTAAGTGACCAGCTAGAACTTAACAACAATTTACAAAGAATAATAAAATGGTGTAATGAATGGCAAATGTCATTGAACCCTGTAAAATCAGTTTCTATGGCCATAGCATGAAAGAAAGTGACTTTGCGGTAACAGAATATAAATATCTAGGACTAATATTTACTCAAGATTTGAGATGGAATACGCATATCAATCAAGTGTGCAGCAGGGCAAATAAAGTCTTATGGGGCCTCTGGCGAAGACTCTACAGCGCAACTCCTAAAGTGAAAAGCTTGGCATATGAGATATTAGTAAGGCCAACTATTGAATACGCTAACATTGTATAGGACCCACACACGGTAACCAACCGCCATAAGTTGGACAGAGTTCAATGACTCGCCTCCAGATTCATATTTAATAAGTATCAGCGCGTGCACTCTCCTATTGAAATATTCAGACGTGCAAACCTCTCCGCTTTAGAACTAAGGACTAAGTTTGACCGACTGAGATTTTTATACCTAATTATTCATAACCAGGTTAAACTTAATTTCACTGATTTCTGCGTAATTTCACCATATCAACGCTCCAGACACAAGCACAGTTTATACATACAGCCGCCAGTTACACGGAATGACATTGCTACGGCATGAGCCGGGCGAGGAGAAGAGGAAGAAGACGTGAGCTGGTGCAACCTCAGGACGCCATCTTGACTTTACCATCAATCTCGTCCCTTGAATAAAGCCGGTTAAACATTAACCGTAACAGTTTTGTGGTGGAGGTGCGGGGTACTTCGACCAAGACCACAGAGCTGCTGCAGCAAGTGCCACGCCGGAGCCGACGCCTCGCTCGACTGCCTCCAACACCACTTGAGATCCCGATGTCCCACAGCAGCGACCAACAGCCTTCTCTGGCTGCTCCAGTGCGAACAACCGGCGCCTGGATGCATCAGATGGAGACCCGCCCTTTCTCTGGAAAATTCGGCGAGAACGTGGAGGAATGGCTCACCCACTACAAGAGTGTAATCAAGTACAACGGCTGGAACTCCACGACTCAGCTCGACAAAGTGGTTCTGTACCTCACAGACACGGCGCTAGTGTGGTTCGAGAACCATGAACATACGTTCACAACGTGGGATAGCTTCGTTACTCACCTCACAGAGTGCTTTGGCGATTCCACCAGGAAAAGGAAGCGGGCGGAGGAGACATTGCTGCAGCGCGCTCAAGTCCCAGGTGAGACCTGTACTGCGTACATAGAGGCGATCCTGAAGCTTTGGAAGGCTGTCAATCGTCGAATGTCCGAAGAGGACAAGGTTGGACACCTTCTCAAGGGCATAGCCGAGGATGTTTACAATTATTTAATCGGGTAGGAGAGTCTCGCCTCGGTCGCCGACCTCATCAAGCATTGCCGCACATTTGAGCCCTTGAAGCTGCGCCGTATCACGCCAAAGTTTGGCAGGCTAGCAAATGTCACAACAGTGGCAAGCGTTGACGAAAACGACAACTGCAGCTTTCAATTTGACCTTGCGGCAACTATAAGGCAAATTGTCCGCGAAGAACTTGAACGATACACCAAAGGAGCGGATGTCGAACAGCTTGGTTGCGCTTCCAACCAACCTCAAGAACATGCATCTGCTGTGTCAGCATTGTCTGCCATGCCAGGCGTTGCAGACTGTCGAGTCCATCAGCTGCGACAGCACCGACGTACCTTTCCCGATGACATGACGCATGATCAACGAACTCGTCGAGCTACCACCACGAATCGGAATTCGGAAGATCGCGTTTATTATTCGCAGCGTCCCAGGGTTGACTCCGAGGCATACAACGTCGGTCGCGCATCGCCTGTATGTTACAGCTGTGGCGCCTCAGGACACATTCCTCGTTTTTATCGCTGGCGCCGACAGCCAACAACATAGGGCCCACCACCAACTTGGCCTAATTTTGGACGTGATAATTTTGACGACCGTTGGCCGATAGACCCTGAAAACACCACAGGCGCGCCACCCCGGAATACCGTCCGTCAGTATAACAGAAGGAGTGGCTCTACAGCTTCAGACCGCAGCCTGACGCCCCCAACCAGTCGCCAACGCCGTTCACCGTCACCACGGCGACGTGCTACGTCTCCAGCGCCGTCGGGAAACTAGTCGGCGCGGCCGATGGAGGTAAGGTCGCCGGACAGTCTGCGTCTCTGCGAAATACTCCTCTGCCTATTATGATGGTGAAGAACAAAGTGCGTGCGTTAATTGATAGTATACCTGCAGCAGCATTAGTGGATACTGGTGCTGCCGTTTCCGTCATGAGTGTGACTTTCAAAGAAAGGCTAGGTCGGAAAGTTATGTTCCCGTGGAATGATGGTGTGACGTTTCGTGGTGTCAGTGGAGAGTGCCTAGTTCCCCTTGTTATTTAAGTTGCAACTGCTTTATTCGGAGGAGAAGATCTTAAAACAGAATTTCTCGTACTACCGCGATGTACTCATGATGTGATTCTCGGAATTGACTTTATTCACGATTGTGATGCATCCGTTAACTGTGGCACAGGCGAAATTACTTTGAATAGCGTGCTTCTCGCCCCCCTTGCCGACACATCCGTACCAGTGAAAAACTATTGTGTTGTTTCGAACAATTTGCTGCTACCACCTTGGTTGCTGTCACGTATCCCTGTCGATTTCGCTGCTTCCAACCTTTCATCGTTTGACGCGCAAGTCCAGCCACTTACGTCGATCTGCGCAAAGAAAGATGTACTTGTACCACGCTCTGTCGTGAGAGTAGTGAATGGCGCCACAAATTGGTGGGATTTCAATTGTTCTTGCGTCCCTGCCGTTCTCCCGCGTGATATGAAGCTTGCTGAATTTGACGAGATTACTTACAGCTCCATTACAGTTCTAAGCGAGGAGGGGCAGTCTCATACTAGCGATCCCCAACGAAGCGTTTCTGAAGAGCAGATCCTACGAATGATCAACAAGGCACTGCCCTCACATGAGCGGCGCACTTTCGCACAAGTTTTGTGGGCACATCTTTCTGTTTTCGATTTCACACAAGGCGACAAGCAGGCTTCACTCCCGCGTTCTCGTGCTCGCCACAGAATTGACACCGGATCTGCGCACCCCATTCGGCAAAAGCCTTACCGCGTTTCTTCAACAGAGAGGACAGTTATTGCTGAACAAATGAAAGACATGCTGCGGAATAGTGTTGTTCAAGAGTCTTCTAGTCCGTGGGCAGCTCCTTCGAAGCACCGAAGTCAGTGCGGGAGTTCAGGAGTTTTTTGCGCCTGTGCTCGTACTTTCGTCGCTTCGTTCCAAGATTAGCTGACGTGATGTACCCCCTAACATGTCTTCTCCAAAAAGCCGTCCCTTTCACTTGGACATCGGCTTGCGACGACGCGTTCCGTCAGCAAGAACTTCTACTAACGTCAGGGCCCATATTGCGTCACTTCGATGCATCCGCACCTACGGAAGTGCACGCTGATGCCAGTGGCATCGGCATCGGTGCCGTACTTGTGCAACGTCATCAAGGAGCTGAACACGTTGGGGCTTATCCTAGTCGCTCTTTGACTAAGGCGGAACGCAATTACACTGTGACCGAGCAAGAATGCTTGGCAGCTGTTTTCGCTGTCCACAAATTTCGACCCTATATCTACGGACGCCCGCTCACAATCATTACTGACCACCACGTGTTGTGCTGGTTGGTGAATCTCCGTGACCCGAGTGGACGACTGGCACGTTAGGCCCTTCGGATGCAGGAGTACGACTTCGTTATTTCCTACAAGTCCGGGCGTCGCCACGCAGATGAGGGCTGTCTCTCCCGCCTTCCTCTGACGACAACGGAGTGTGGCGAAGACAATTTTGATGACTGTTTTGCTCCCATTTCTTCTACATTCCCAGACTCGATGACTTTCAAAGCAGAGCAGGAAAATGATATTAGTTTGGAACCTCTATTTGTAGCCGCATCGCGTCCTGGAGCCACCGGTCGATTTTGTGTCCGTGACGGCCTGCTTTACAAGACCAATTATTCGGCTACAGGCACACGCTTCCTTCTGGTGGTGCCGCAGAGTCTGCGAACGGACATACTGAGAGCCATGCACAGCGATATGACCTCTGGCCATCTAGGATTCATAAGAACTTTGAACCGGACACAGGAGCGTTTTTACTGGCCCAGAATGCGGCACACAGTCAAGCACTACGTCGCCAGTTGCGAACAATGTCAACGCTACAAGCGCCCTACGACCGCTCCGCCAGATCTTCTCCAACCTCTGCCGCCGCCTCGCCTGCCATTTGAACAAGCGGGTATCGATCTTCTGGGCCCATTTCCCCGATCATCTAACGACAACCGATGGGTGATCGTATGTGTCGACCATCTGACCCGTTACGCGGAAACGGCGGCTGTACCATCTTCAACAGCTGCGTCCGTTGCAACATTTTTGCTGCGATTCAATATTCTTCGACATGGTCCCCCCCGTGTGATCATTAGCGATCGCGGTCGTCAGTTTCTTTGCGGACGCCGTAGAAGAACTCTTCGTCACTGCAGTTCTCAGTTCCGTCATTCAACGCCTTATCACCCACAGACAAATGGGCTTGTAGAACGTACGAACAGAACTCTAACATGCTGGCTATGTACGTATCTTCCGATCATAAGGACTGGGATGACGTACTCCCCTTCAGCACCTATGCTTATAATACTGCAAAGCATGAGACGACCGATTACAGTCCTTTTTATCTCCTTTACGCAAGTTCACCGCTAAGCAGCATTGACACTATACTACCGTTTGACTTTCACAGCGAGTACACTGTTCCTAAGACGCTTTGTCTTGCCGAAGAAGCCAGGCGTATCGCTCGTCTTCGTACTGTGGCATCGCAAGACCGATCGAAAGAGCGCTATGACAGCCGACACCAGTCTGTCTCGTACGCCAAAGGAGACTTTGTGTGGCTGTGGACTCCGCAAAGTAAGCATGGCTTATGCGAAAAGTTTTTACCCCAGTACACGGGCCCATTCGTCATTGCAGATCGCATGAGTGACTTGAAGTACGTGGTGGCACGCTTGACGTCGGCTGGTCGTCGGTCTAGCCGGACCCAGTTGGTACATGTTGCCCGTATTAAGCGGTTTTACCCTACTCTTTCCGAGTGATTTGGACTTGCCCAGCGGGCTTCGTCTGGCAACCGAGGATTGCTACGGCATGAGCCGGGCGAGGAGAAGAGGAAGCAGACGTGAGCTGGTGCACCCTCAGGACGCCATCTTGACTTTACCATCAATCTCGTCCTTTGAATAAAGCCGGTTTACCATTAACCGTAGCAATATATTCAAGTATAGTTTCTTTCGGAGGGCGATCAAACAATAGAAAGAATTACCCAATCCACTTGTCACACGTTCCTCCGTCAGTGCTTTTTGTCCTGGTTTGGAGAAGCTTATGTTTCCGGATTTTACTGCATCATAGCATTCGTTTCTGATGCGCATGCTGCGAGTGTTTTGTCTTTGATCACCGCATGTCACTTTTTTACAGATACTGCTATTGTATTGTTTTTTTGTTCAACATGTACCGATATTTTGTATCTCTTTGTTGTATTTCGATCCACTCCTGTAATTGTCCATCCTTAGACTGACAGTATAAATAAATAAACAAACAAACAAACGTCATGGCAAACTGCAGACGGTCTGTCGTCCCATTCTTGAAACATTTGTGTATGTGCTTTTGCGCTGTGTGATTTCTCACCGGAAAAATATAGCAGTGCAGATTGTGCTTGGTGGCCAAGCTGATTCCCAGCACATTAGGCCGTCTATGTCACAGAAAAGACTTTGTCCTCCATGGAACTATGAGCACCATGTCGTACATATCGGCCAAGCTTTTCGTTTCCTTCTATTGCACGCTAAGGGGTAGCATCTTAGCGTAACGCACTCTGTAAAAACGATGTTCACTACTTTCTCCGCCGTACCCGCCGTGGTGGCGTAGTGGCTGAGGTGTTGCGCTACTAGCCTGAGTGCCTGGGAACATAAGCTGCCCGCGGCGGCTGCATTTCGATTGGGATGAAATGCAAAAACGCCCGTGTACTTTCCTTTCAGTGCAAGTTAAAGAACCCCAGGTAGTCAAAAAAATGGAGTTTCTTGCTACGGCGTGGCTCATAATCAAAGCGTGGTTTTGGCACGTAAAATCCCAGACTTGAATTTTGTTCAATTTCTCCGCCATCTTGACTATATTTAACAAGGAGGCATGCAATGCCGTTTCCTAACACACAGCCAGGGCGCTGGCCACTTACAATGGACGCCGATGGAAATGCAGGATGCGTCCAATCATCGGTTGTTGGTCACTGGGGACGTTTGTCTTCAGCTAAAACTTCATATATACACGTAGGGTGTTTCGGCTAACATTGGGCCGAGTTTAAACTCTATGCACTCTATGACGACGCGACCAAATGCATGTTCCTCACTTTTGTATTGAGCGCCTCGCGCTATTTTTGCACTTTGCTTAATTAGCTAATTAGTCAACCATACTTACCCAACTTCTGAAGCAAGGAAACTAGGAAAAAATCAAATTAGAAAGCGGCACAGAATTAGGCAACATGTTCGGATAAACAGTTCCTGTCTTTCCATGTGATAAGTATTAGTGTTTTTCAGCTTTCTGTGGATGGCCCGCGAAATACAAAAAAAAACACCACGTGACATGCCCGCTTGCGAGTCATGATTGCACTGCTCCTAAGCCTTCCGCGCACAAACGAACATAGCATTTAACCGATGTTAACACCCGTCTGCTTATCGCCATCATGAACCGCCGCGAGGGAAGCACATCGCTGGCGTAAATACCACAGCCAACGCCTTCGTAACTGCCCTGTCGCCTTTTAAGCGGCAGCGCACCCTGCTAGATGCTATGTTCGTTTGGGAGCGCTGCAAGAACGGCGCGCAAGCGGGTGTGTTACGTGATATTTATTGTATTTCGCAGTTATCCGCAGTAAGCGAAAAGACACTAACCCTTAATAAACAGAAAGTTAGAAGTTGCCTAATCGGAAGTTTTACAACGTGCTCTAGAGCTTTCTAATTGGAATTCTTTGTCTAACTTTGTTGCTTCAGAATGGCTAATTTTTGTGACTAATGAAACCGTTAAGAAAAGTACAACAATAGCATGACACATACAAAAGTGCGCAACATCAGAGTGCATCGGCATATTTTTAAACTCTGAGTAAAGTTAGCTGAAACACCCGGTACAAGAAAGAATGCGCATGAAAGAGAGAGAGTTGTTTTTTCCAAGAAGTGCATCAACTTTTCACATAGAACCTTGCGACAACCATACATGCCTCAGTCATGAAGTCGTATACATACATGTGTGTGTGTGCGAGTGTGTGTGTGTGTGTGCGTGTGTGCGTGCGTGCGTGCGTGCCCAGGCTGTCTTACGTAACTTAACATGTCAATGAGAAAATTGTAGAGCGGCATGAAAAACTCCCGATACAGCTTTCTGTTCCTAATACGTGCCACATAGAAGTATTTTCCGAGCGTGAAAGAAGCCCGCGAATACACGCAAAGTGCCTTGAGCGGCCAGTCGTGCGGCAATTTTGCGTGCATTTGGGGGTACATTCACAGTCTGAAAAACACTATTATGTAGCACGTGTTGAGCAACAGAGAGCTGTATCAGTAGCTTTTCAGGTTGCTGAACAATTTTCTAATTTACACTTTTTATCTATGTATAATATTGTAAAAGTCGGACAATCAATTAATATTGTATATCCAATTAGGCAGAATACAAAAAAAGTAATTTGAGTACCACCAAGCGACGGCAAACAAGGTTACCTTGGTTCTCTCCAGCTACATTGCATTCCCACATTTTTAAACTCTGGCTTAAGTTAGCTGGGACACCCGGCAAAGAAAACGTAAACGTGTGTGAATGAAAGAGTTTTTCAAAAGTGCATCAACTTATCAAATAAAACCATGCGGCAGCCATAGATGCCTATATCATGAAGTCGTATATATATATATATATATATATATATATATATATATATATATATATATATATATATATATATATATATATATATATATATACCGGCAAGGTGTTTCATGTAACTTAAACCACAGACGTATCTAGCGGGTGGGCAGGTGTCGCCAACCAGTAACGCGAGTGAGGCTCCCCATGCCCTCCCTCACTCTCTGAAGTGGGGTGGGGTCAACTATGTAATTTGAACTATAGGCGTATCTTCATGGTGGCAGGGGTCACTGTCGCCCTGCTTACTCGGTAGATACGTCTATGGTTCAAGTAATGTGAAACAACACCATGAATGTATGCAATGGTGATCAAATGATCAGTGAAACAAATGCATATGTGGAAAAAGCGCACACATACACATGTGCGTCTGTTTTTCAAATATACTTCGAAGCTCAGTATTGCTCAAGAAGACTCAATGTTATTCAACAATAAGCTAAAAGCATTCAGTCAACGACTTTATTGTTGTGAACACTCAACAATGGCTCAATAATAATCAATACTATCACAACAATATATCAGCAAAATTTAGTCCATGACTTTATTGTTGGAAACTACTCCACAATGGCTCAATAATATTCAATATTATTCAAAAAATATATCAACAGAATTTAGTCAGACGTTTTTGTTGTGAACTACCAAACAACTTTATTGCTTAATTATTGCTGTGTTATTGCAATAATTATGGAGGTATTGTTCAAAGGTTATTGAGTCAACAATTCATCAACATTATGCCAACAGCATTCCAACAGTAATTTTCATAAGGATATGGTTGGAAAGCGCCTACACGTCGCCTCCTTCAAGATAAAGTACGGTTAGACCTTATTTGTACAGTTCGCGCGGATAATCTATTGAAGTGCCTAATACCGCCACACTTTCAATAATTGTGATTGAGGAAGTGCGAATGCGCATTCGTGATCTTGAGTTGAAACTAAAACCCACGAAAACTAATATAAGTGCGAATCTATAGGAAATAGGTGCAAGCTACGACCTTCTTATACATGATGAAGATATTTGTTATGATCATTGCCACTGTTGTGGCTAGGTTATTTTTCTTATGATGTGCGCGATACTGTAAACTTTCTCAATATTTTCTCTTCATTTCACACGACAATAATTTTATTCTCTGCAGTACAGAGCTCATACTTCTATTCGTGTTTCGAATAATAATAACGTGCACGATGCGCTCGCTTTGGTATCAGAACGAGGTATCTCTTAAGCACAATCAGCAGCGTGCTTCCGAAGTTATTGCAGCTCATTCCGTAAATGTTAAATGCCTAAATCTTCTTTCATTTGTCCGCCATAGAACTGTTTTCCTGATCGCGACGGGTAACTCAACATAGAACGATTTATAAACGGTTCCGACATCGTAGTTCCGGAGTCGCACCTGCGCAGGCGATACGGCGTTGTATTGCTCAACATCCTGGTTTCGGAGTCACCCGTACGCACGCGGCCATGAACGCGGCATCTTTTTTCCCTTCTACGGCTGAACCACGCGTGGCGTTGGCGCGGAATAGTTTTCTTATTTGAAAAAAAAAAAAGATTGCGAACTATCTTTACAACCCTCAACGGAATCTGTGCCACGTGCAGTTTCATTTCAAAGTCTTTTATATTGTGCCTTTTTAATTGCCTTAATTTATTTTCTCAGACAGTTTTGCATTTTCTATCTGAGTTTCACTTGACTAATGTATTTCATATATTCTTTTACTTGTGTATTTTGCTAGATATCGTACTTTTGTATAGCTTTTGTGTTTTTTTTGTAAAAATTTTGTATAACTTTGTGTACTTCAGTTTTTTTTCCGTAACGCGCAAAGCTCGCATTTTTTCATGTATCGGTTCCCCCTATGTAATACCCCTTCGGGGGCCTTTAGGGGTATTATGAAATAAATAAAATAAAGAAAGAAAACGCGAGACATCTTCTGAAATGATGAAATGTTTAATTTGTTCTATATAAATGCTCGTTCCGGGCTTCTTGTGCATTCATCCAAAGTTGTGGCACCAGGTAAGCAGCAGTCGTTGCCGTACGTCGTTCCACCTGATGCTATCAGCTGAAAAAAAGTAACCTACAAGCATGTATAATTTTGGCATATTGACCTAACAACAATACTGCATGCAGAGGCGAAACGTGCGTAAGTGGTGAATGAGCGGCACTACAGATAAATTCCCCTTTAAGTACATTTCGTAGCAAATAGACTCAACTCCCAAACAATGCCATAAAATCTGAAGAAAACATCGGATTTTCAAGCATCCCTCCCTTCCCCGGCATTATTTTCTGCACTTTTGGAGCACAAATACACAGGTGACTGCGCGTTTCCAAAACAACTTGGCCTCAGTCGACGCGATGGTACGCCGACACAGAGGTTGCTACAACGCATGCTCTCAGCCAAACCATGTTACACGCTCGCAGAATGCCTTATAGCCGCACTCAAGGCAGATTTGTGGGTGCAAAGCCTGTTTTCAGTAGCACAGAAGACAAATGCCAAGTTCTTGAGCTCCTCGGTGTTATCTTTTACGCGTTCTGCCGGGGCAAGCAACACTCTCCCGTGTTATCACTCTCGGCAAACGTTCCTCTCGTTTTCGACAAGCCTGAGAACCGAAATAACGTATATGTTGTTGCAGGACCATGAAAAGCGTCACAAGCTTGTCGCACTAAAATTCAGTACTGGCTAAATTAACTAACCACGGCCGGCTTCCTTCTTTGCTAACAGCTTCACAACCCCAGAAGCGGTGAGTATGCCTCAAAAGTATCCTAAAAAGTTACGAAATGATTTGCAATAATTTTGGTGTCAGAGAATGCGTCACGAACTTCTCCCAGTAAGATTCAGTACACGCGAAAATAACTACGGCACACACCCGAGCCCCTTGTCGCTAACTGCGCGGCTACGCTAGGAAAGTACCCCAAAAAGCAGCGAAATTAGTTACAATAATGTCTGGGGTCAGAGAAAGCGCCAAAACTTGTCCCGCTAAGATTCAGTGCACGCGAAACCGCATCACACGGCCGTGGTGACTTTCGTTACAAAGCCAGGTGCGGCGAGCGTGCCCAAAAACTACCAAAATGAGTTGTAATAACGCTTGGGAGCAGAGAAAGCGTCGCAAACATCGCCCAGTGCGAGTAATTAACTAAAATTAACTAGGCTTATCAGGCGGGGCTGTTCTTCGATAACTGCGTCACTATATAGGTTCAGTTTTGTGCAGTAAGACTGAAAGTGCTTGAAGTGCGTCGCAGACTGTCAAGCACAATTCCGTATCTTTCTCTTGTGCGGTATTGAGCAGCGGTGCCGTGTCGAAATACAGACGGAACAAAAGAAAACGCCGGGAGCCCAAAAAGTGGCTACATCCAAAACAGACGGGTCGCCGGGCAAGCGAACTTCACATGCGCAGCCCGCCTCGCTCGCTCCTGTGGCATGGCTGGCGCATGACGTATGCACGCGCGTCAGGCGTGCCGCTAGCTTGTTGCTAGGCAACGCAAGAAAAATAAGTCGCAAAGTATAAGCTCATTTACATGCAAAACTTTTTTTTAGTTTAAGTGGCAAAGAATAAAAAAAGTAAAACGCCTGCAAGTTCATTTCACATCCTTTTTTTTCTGATGCTCTAATCAACTAACGGATGGAGTTCACACTAGGCGTGACGTGTTTCCGGTTGCCAGCTTTTTCCGAGTGTCCCTTCTTGTTGAATTTCTTTCTCTATGGTCAAGCGCGTCGGCTTTCATACATCAGTCGTCGAATGTTCCACATTAACCGCTGGGACCCGCGTGACTTCCACAAATGTCTACATCATTCGCGTCGCGCACACATACAATCAGACCACACAAGGTTCGGTAAAGACAGTGGATGGAACCATCGATAACATTCCAGAAATTTCCGATACACGCAGGCGCGTCCTGCGCTGTGCAATAACATTTGTTAGGCGGTGAAACGTGCCGCTCGATAAAGACAAACAAGTACACGTGTCCATACGCCCCTCTTAAAAAGCATCGACCCGATGCTGCAAACAAACAAAATAATAAAGAAAAACACCCGCAGCAAATAAAACGACAAAATAAGGATGTTCGCCAGCGTCGGTAAAAGGGTTTAAGACGCACCACGTGGACGACTTGCGATCGTGCGCGGCGCCGCTGTGAACTCGAAATGCCGTCTGGCATGACCTCATAGTCCAGTGCGACATTACATCGGATGACCTTGTAGGGTCGAAAATAACGTCCCCATAGTTTCTCACTCAGTCCTCGTCGGCATATCGGGGTCCAAACCCAAACACGGTCACCCGGCTGGTACTCGACGAAGTGTCGTCAGAGGTTGTAGTTTCGGCACGCTGCTGGCTCTTGTTCCGTAGGCGGGCGAGCTGTTGGCCGTCTTCGGCTCATAGGCAGCGACGTCAAGATTCTCCTCGTGAGTGCCATGCGGCAGCATGGCGTCAAGCGTCGTCGTCGGGTTCCTGCCGTAAACAAAGCTTAAACGGCGTGATCTGTGTTGTTTCTTGCACCACCGTGTTGTAAGCGAAGGTTACGTGCGGCAGGACAGCATCCCAGAGGTCGACGTCCACGTACATTGCTAGCATGTCGGCGAGGGTTTTATTCAGGCGCTCCGTAAGGCCATTCTTCTGTGGGTGGTACGCAGTTGTCCTTCTGTGCCTTGTCTGACTGTACTGCAGAATGGCTTGAGTGAGCACCGCTGTAAAGGCCGTTCCTCTGTCGGTGATACCTTTCGGCAGTGCTTTCGTTTCACCGAAGAGGCTGAGGTAGTCCATCGCGACGGCAATCCACTTATTTCTGGTTGTTGGCATCGGAAAAGGTCCCAACAAGTCCATCCTGATCTGCTGAAATGGTCGGCAAGGAGGTTCGATTGGCTGTAGTAATGCCGCTGGCCTTGTCGGTGGTCTCTTGCGTCGCTGAACCTCGGAATGTTCTGACATAACAGGCGACGTCGGCGGTCAGGCGCGGCCAAAAATACCTTTCCTATATCATCGATAGCGTCCGGGAGAATCTGAGGTGTCCAGTGGCCGGATCGTCATGTAGGGCGTGCAATACTTCTGGACGCTGCCCTGATGGAACAACAAGAAGGTAGTTGGCGCGGACTGGTGAGTTCTTTACGAGTAGGCGGTTTCGAAGCAAGAACGAAGGCAATCCTCGCACAACTGCGCTAGGGACAACGTCGGTGTGCCCTTCCAAATACTCGACAAGGTTTTTCAGCTGCGGGTCTGCTCATCCCAGTTCAGCGAAGTTTTTCGCCCTTAATATGCCAAGGAAGGC
The DNA here is from genome assembly GCF_050947875.1 of Dermacentor variabilis. Lineage (NCBI taxonomy): Eukaryota > Metazoa > Arthropoda > Arachnida > Ixodida > Ixodidae > Dermacentor > Dermacentor variabilis. The sequence goes on along the minus strand of NC_134577.1, from coordinate 132,388,488 downwards.
GTCGTCATCCTCGTCATCTTGCGGCGGCGAGTGAGTGGGGGCGCGTGATAGGCAATCGGCATCAGAGTGTTTTCGTGCTGAGTTCTAGCTTACAGTGCTGTCACATTCTTGCAGTCTTAGGCTCCACTGCGCCAGCCGTCTAGAATGGTCCTTTGAATCGGCTAGCCAACACAAGGCGTGATGGTCGCTGACGACTTTCAATGGACTGCCGTATAAGTAAGGGCGAAATTTCGCTGTAGCCCGAACTGGCCGAAAGCGTAAGCTATCATGCTTTCATGTTCATCTTTCCTCTGGACTAGGACGGCACCGAGGCCTGGGCTTCTGGCGTCAGCCGGGATTTCGGTATCGGTGTCCTCGTGAAACTGTGCAATTACGGGCGCCGACTGCATGCGTCGTTTGAGTTCTTCAAATGCGTCGGCCTGCGGCGTTTCCCACTTGAACTTATAGGGGTATTACTCAGGCTCGCGCGTGCGCACCTGACCCTTCTCTGGATCGCACAGCGCCGGCGGAGCGGCAGTCGCTCACTAGCACTTTCGCAGCAGCCCTAGCAGTCAGAGCTGTGACCCCTAACCCGCGGTTCGCAGTGAGTTGCGACCACGGCGGGTTCAGGCCAGTGGGGACATGGTGAGTCTTGACCTAAGGTGTTTATTCACCTTAGAGTACAAGTATTCCAACAGACAACAACAGCCACAACACATACAAATACAACACAAAACCTCAGCGGCGGAGCATTCCGCACCTCTGGGGTGAAATAAACCGCACAGTGTGGGAACCACAAAAGAGGCTGATAAGAGTTCAGCTCACCCAGAGTGGATCCGCGCTCGGGCCCTGGGGCGGTCAGTCGCACACAAAGGCCGGGCGCAACAGGGGGACGGCGTGCGGCGGTCTCAGCGGCTGAATTGAGATGCGGCCAGTCGCAAGCTCCTCAACCGAAAGACAACCGTGCATCGGGGGAATAGCGCTTCTCCCCGAGCGGCGGAGAGGGAGTCTCCCCGGTTCCAAGAAAAGGAAAGGAGGGAACGGGGTGCCTTGGGCTGCGGCGTCGCGGCCAGGCGCGAAGAGCAGCGGCAGCGGCGAAGGTGCCCTCTCCCCGCTACCCTCCGCGAGCGAGCACGTGATTATCGCGTGATAACCGCGTGGCCGCTCCGGAGATATCGGGATGCGCGTACGATCCCCACAAACTCGACATCACATTTAGTAAGCTGTTTCAGCGGCTCAGCGATGCGGGAATAGTCCTTGACAAAGCGCCTGTGGCAGGCACACATCCCAAGGAATCGACGCACTGCCTTGTCGACAGGATGTGGGAACTTTGCGATGGCAGCAGTCTTCTGCTAGTCGGGGCGGACCTAGAATTGCACACGACATGGCCTAGGAACGGGAGCTCATCGTAAGCGAAGCGGCACTTTTTGGCTTCAGATTCAGCCCTGATGACTTGATGGTCTCTAGTACTGTCGCAAACCGCCTAAGGTGGTCATCGAAATCTCCGGCGAAGACGACGCCGTCATTCAAGCGAACAAGAGAGGTCTGCTACTTCAATTCTGCTAACACCATGTCCATGAAGCGCTGGAACGTTGCAGGCGCCAAGCACAGTCCGAATGACATGACCTTGAACGCGTAGACGTCTTCTGGCGTGACGAAGGCGGTCTTTTCGCGATCTCTCTCGTCTACTTCTATTTGCCAGTAGCCAGACTTGAGATCCATCGACGAGAAGTATTTTGCGTTGCAGAGCCGATCTAATACGTCGTCTATCCGTGGTAGGGGGTATACATCCTTCTTTGTGATCTTGTTCAGTCGACGATCACCGCAGAAACGTAAGGGTCCATCCTTTTTCTTCACCGAGACAACACAGATGCCCACGGGCTTTTCGACAGCTGGATGATGTCGTCACGGAGCATTTCGTCGACTTGTTTTCTTATAGCTTCATGTTCTCGCATCGAAACTCTGTAAGGGCTCTGGCGGAGTGGTCGAGCGCACTCTCCACTGATATTTGTGATGCTTTGCGACTGGTGTTGGTCGAATTCTCGATGATGACGAAAGCAAATAATAATAATGTTTGGGGTTTTACGTGCCAAAACGACTTTCTGATTATGAGGCACGCCGTAGTGTAGGACTCCGGAAATTTTGACCACCTGGGGTTCTTTAACGTGCACCTAAATCTAAGCACACGGGTGTTTTCGCATTTCGCCCCCATCGAAATGCGGCCGCCGTGGCCGGGATTCGATCCCGCGACCTCGTGCTCAGCAGCCCAACACCATAGCCACTGAGCAACCACGGCGGGTGACGACGACGAAAGCAGCCTTTGTATCGTCGGAGCTTACTTCTGAGCTATTGCTGCTTAATCATGGGGAGACTTGGATTTTTATCGAAGTGTGGTTCGGCAACCATTGTCGTCGGGGTAGATACGGCGGAATCCGAGAGGACAAACGCATTACTGGTTTCCAGAATTTCCTCGATGTATGCGGTTGCCGTGCCCTTGTTGCTGTGCTTGAACTCCTGGCTGAAGTTTGTCAGCAACACGTTAGTTTTTCCTCCATACAGTCGAGCGATCCCTCTTGCGACGTAAATTTGATGGTCTAGCGGTAGACGTTTGTCACCCTCGTTGACGCTTTCTACATCGGCAGGTGTTTTGGTGACGACTGAAATGACAATGCTGGAGCGGGGCGGGATGCTCACTTGACTTTCGAACTCGCCTAAAACATGGTGACTATGAGAGCTCTCCGACGGTATCGCTCAATCTTCCGGCAGCGTTATCGATTTCGACTTTAGGTCGATGATTTCACCTTGTTGGTTTAGGAAGTTCTTAACACCAAGATCAGTATCAGATGTCATGTCGGTTTTCATGGGGCTAAATAATAGCAAATGTTATGCCGCAGACGAAATTGTGATAAAACCGGTGAAGTTTGTGATAGGAGACATAGCAGAGTGTTTAGCTCACATATTTAACCTTTGCTTATCTCAAGGAACATTTCCGGGGCAAATGCAACTTTCTTTCTTTCTTTCTTTCTTTATTGATACTGTCAGCCCTTTCTTTAGGGTCATTACAGGAGTGGAGCAAAATATAAAACAAGCAATGTCATGACATCTGATTCAGGCAGGGCGTACAATACATCTGAATACAACGTACAAAAAAGAAATTACATTACATACACATTGTAATAGGGCAAACAGAAAGAACCAGTCAATGTACTTTGAGGCATGTAAAATAAGAACAACATACACAGATAATAACAAAATCATAATAGGATGATTCAGAAAGCCAGATCATTAACGGACCACGCTCTCGGTATAATTAATGGCATGCAAATTACTCTGAAAACTATTTAAAGAGGTAGACTGAACTACGAAATCGGGAAGCATGTTCCACTACTTTATCGTTCTTGGAAAGAAGCTATATTTAAATGTGTCATTATTGGTTACCGGAGGGGGAATATACATGCTATGGCGATGTCTAGAAGATTCGTTATTAGAAATTTCAATATAGTTCATCCTATTAATTTTTATTTCATTATGAATAATATGGAACAGGAACTTCAGCCTGTCATACTTAATCCCTAATTCTAAATTGGGAAGATTTACAAGCTGACATGGTTTTGAAGGGGAGTGAAGTCGACCATATTTGTTGAAGATGAATCTAGAAGCTAACCTCTGAATCCTTTCCAGTTTCTTACGGTTTTTCTCTGTGTAAGGATCCCAGAAAATTTTCGCGTACTGAATGATTGGTCTGACGAGTGTTCTATAGGCCAACTTTTTAACTTCAGAGGTTGCTGTGTGCAAACTTCTTCTTAGGCTCCAAAGCGCTTTATTCGCCTTCTTACTTACTTCATCTACATGCCTATTCCAGTTTAAGTCACTTCTAAATAATAAACCCAAATATTTGTGCTCCTCTACCTTTTTAAGCTTGTTGCCATGTATACTATAAGGAAATTGCAGGATCTTCTTTTTTCTTGTAATAGACATGCTTACTGATTTAGTTGGATTTATAACCATTTGCCAGTCAGAACACCAGTCCAGAATGTTATCAAGGTTGCATTGCAATTTAATTTGGTTACTGAAAGATTCTATGTAATTATAAACAACACAGTCGTCAGCGAATAGTCTTATTGCAACAGAAATGGGATGTGTCAAATCGTTAATGAAACTAAGAAATAGAAGAGGACCTAGGACACTTCCCTGAGGTACTCCGGATAACACCGGTTGAAGACTGCACCTATGCGCGTTGATTTGAACGTACTGCTGACGGCACTGTAAGTACGATGTAAACCACTTTGTGAGGTTAGGATTCTTAAACACAGTATTATATTGAACAAAAGTTTGGAGTGGGAAACTTTATCGAATGCTTTGGCAAAATCCAAATAAATGAGGTCCATCTGTCCACGGGAATTTATTGTTTCTGAAGTGTCATGAACCAATTCAACTAATTGAGTGATCGTAGATAGTCCTTTACGGAATCCATGCTGCACAGAGGATAACAAGTTATGCATTTCAAGGTACTGTGACAAGTGTTTGGATATGATATGTTCCAGAAGTTTAGAGCATGTACTTGTGAGGGAAATTGGTCGGTAATTGCTAATGTCTGAAGTGTTCTCAGTTTTATGAACTGGTAATATTCTTGCTAGTTTCCATGCGGTAGGGAAATAACCATTCAATACTCACCAAAGTGAGCGTTTTGCCCAAAAAAGGTAGTAAGAATGATTTTAGAAATTTTAGACCAGTATACATACTACCCGTTTTCTCAAAACGATTTGAAAAAATGGTTCTTACTAGAATGACAAATTCTAGCGAACAATGCAATATCATTCATGGCGCGCAGTATGGCTACCGGAAATATCGATCAACAGAAATGGCACTGTTAGAAGAAAAGGAATTTGTCCCGCAATCGCTTGAAAATAAAGAAGTAGCCCTTGGAATATACGTAGATTTCACGAAAGCTTTCGATTATTTCAGTCACTCTATCCTGCTACAGAAACTTGAAATGTACGGATTCCGCGGAACGGTTCTATCACTACTGACGTCCTACCATAGTGAGCGCAAGCCGTACGTATATTTATATGGCGGCTCTTCTAATCTATTATCAATTTCTACCGGCGTACCTCAAGGGAGCATTTTAGGCCCATTCTTGTTTAACTTATATTTGAATGAAATTGTTAACGTCGCTCTTATGGTGAAATTTTTCATTTTTGCTGATGATGTGACACTGTTATTCTCTGCAGGAAGTACGCATGAGCTGATTCTGAGCGCGAACAGAACCCTTGTGAAATTAGATACATGGGCGCAACTTAACAAATTGAAAATAAACGTTCGTAAAACGAAGGCTATCATATACCATGCGAAAAACAATAAAATTAACATTACCTCAGACATTAAGCTGCAAAACTCAAAGGTAGAACTAGTAAGCGCATTTAAAATACTTGGAGTGTAGTTCAGCAAAAATATGACCTGGGAAATTCATATCGACTAGGTTGTGTCAAAACTGTCTCGCACCTTTGGATTGACATACGCCAACAGATACATTCTACCTTCAAAGGTTAAGCTTCTATTGTACGATGCGTTATTCTACTCGCATATGAAGTATTGTCAATTAGTTTGGGGGAACACAACAAAAGGTAATTTGCAAAGAATCATGATATTACAGAAAAAAATGTTACCAGATATTGAAAACGTCCCCATGAGACACCCTTCCCACCCTCCGTTCTTGAAGTACTGTGTAATGAAAATAGACGAGCTATATTCATATTGCCTGTGTCCACGTTATAAGCTTGAAGTAAAAAATAATTATTCCCTACTACGGTTGTCATCGCTTTCTAAAACGACCACACCTTATGACAATCGAAACACACAACCATGGCTAATCGAACCGTGCAGAACCGGATACGGACAACAAATGGTAAACAGAACGCTACCGCATTTGCTAAATTTCTGCCATAACAACGGTTTCCCTCCCGAAACAGTATTGAACCAGAAACTGAAATTCTTCTTCTCTGACAAAGCTCCTTTCCCATGACAGAACTTCACGTGGTTTTTTCATCTCTGCGCATGTACGCTATACGCACTGCAATGTACCAATGTACTGTTTCATACTACACCAATGTGTGCCGTTTTATTTTTCGTTTGTTCCTTCGTTATGTAGCGCTTCTTGCAGTTTTTCCATGTTTGTACGTTTCCTTTCCCATTGGTCTATCACGCAGTTAACAAACTTTTTATTTCTATAGTTACTTATTCTCAATGTTATCGACAAGTTATTGCTGCATTACTATTCTATTTGTTTGTGGTTTTTATGTTGTCACGCTAAAAGTGTTTACGTTTCTTCTATTTTGTACTCCGGGGAGCTGGGAACTAGCCAAGCTGACTTGTCAGCTTTTTTTCCGCGCTCCCTCACTTCATGAGAGATGGCGTCTCATGAACACTGTTGTAGTATAACCAAGGTGGCAGGGTCAGTCCGGTCATGAACGGTAATTCTTGCGTGCAGATTCCAGTCGGCGTGATGAGGTGTCCTCCAGCTGTCCGAATTTGAGGGCCTTCCCATGCAGTCTTAACTTTCTTTAACTGGGTGTCGATGGGTCCACTCATGAAGGAGTAATCGGCTCCTGTGTCTACTAAGGCGGTGACTGCGTAGCCGCCGAGAAGCACGTCGAGGTCGGTGGTTTTTTGTCTTGCATTACATTTCGGTCTTGGCATCGGATCCCGGCTGCGTCGCGTTGACCTGTGGCTGGCATGTGGCGTCGTCAGGTCGACTTCCGTCTACAAATTCTTTGCTTCCTGACTTCGTTGGGACGGTGGCGTGTCATTGTGCCGTTGAGGTAGTTTCTTCGGTGTCTTCGTCGGCAGCGGAGGATCTTCGTCTGTTCGATGGACGGCAACTGCACCTCCATCGGTTGCTGCTTTTAGTTTTCCGGATATGAGCTCGCAGACCAGCCGCGGGCTGGGCCAGTGTATGGTCGGTACTGCAGCGATAGGTAGCGCGCTGATGATGGCGAACGGGATGGTCGTCGAGGGCTACGCTGAATCGCGGCGAGGTAGTCAGTGATATCGCGAGGTCATTCGCCAATCTGTAGTCGCGGCGCGCTAACGGTGAACCCTCGCAGTCCCATTTCCCGGTATGGGCATTGGTGCTAGACGTGACTCACTTCTCCGTAGTGGTACCATAGCGGGCGGTGGTCAGGGGCGCGGCAAACATCTGTCTTCCTTGGGTAGCTGCGCTGGGCGATGGGTGGGCGTGCTGGTGGCGGCGGCAGTGGACGACGGATTTGTGGCGCTAAAGGGCCCTCGCGCTGTCGCGCAGGGGGGCCATGGCGGCGGGCGACGGCGGCGTAAGTCGTCGCTTCCGGCTGGGGCTGGGGTGATTCTGGTTGCACCTCAGGAACTCCTAGGGATCGCTGAACACTATCTTTAACGATTTCGGTGATTGAGCTACTTGAGGCTGCAACCTCGGGTACATCTTCTGCAGCTCTTCCCGTACGACCACCCTTATAGTTTCGCGCAGAACGTCGGTGGCAAGTGATTGAACTCTGCGTAGATTGCACAGTTTGTGCGTTGGTTGAATTGCCGGTTCCAAATTTCGAGTGTCTTCTCGATGCTGGTGGCCACGCGAAGGAACTCTTCTACGGTCTTCGGTCGGCTTCGTATCATTGCGCCGAAACGTTCTTCCGTCACATCACGCATGACTAGGTGACTTTCTTCTCCTCGTGCATGTCCGGGTTGGCGTGGCGGAACAGACGGCTCATTTCTTCCGTAAAGATGGCAAAGTTCTGCTTAGGTAGCTGCACTCAAGCTTTCAGCATAGCTTCGTCCCATTCCTTGCGCAGGGCACTTGTATAGGCGCGCAGGAAGCCGCTACAGAATAGGTACCATGTTGTCAAGGTGGACTCCCCGCTCTCAAACCACATTCTGGCGGCGTCTTCAAGGGCGAAGTAGACTAGTCGCAGCTTGTCGTCGGAGTCCCACTTGTTGAAAGTCACGATTCGTTCCTAGGTCTACATCTAGGATTCTGGGTCTTCAGTCGCTGCTCCATTGAAGGTCGGCGGGTCCCGAGGTTGTTGCAGGATAACGGGGGATGCTGGGGCTGCCATTGGGGTTGTCTTGGGCCACGATCTTCTTTGTCGTCTCAGGTAGAAGTCCGTGCTCTGGGGGAAGTCCTTGCAATCATCGGCTAGCACGCTGGTCTTGGGCGATGCTGGTTCTGTCCTCGGGCTTCGGGCTTGGCTCGCGGCTTTGCTGGGGCGTTCGGTACATGAACGCACCAGCACCTTCACCAGAAGTCACGTGGTAGAGACGGTGAAGAAAGCAGCCTAACTGGGAAAGTCGAAACTAGCGTCTTATTGGGCGAACTTGCGCCATCAAAACAGGCTACACTCAACGAACGGCGACAGCGGCGAACACAGTCGGCGATCATGAAAAATCTGATCAGCGGGTCAAGCATGTCGGCTTTTGGACATCAGTCGTAGAATGTTCCAGGGTAATCACTGGGACCCGCGTGCTTTCCAAAAAATTCTTCAAGATTCACGTCGCGCACACATGCAATCAGACTACACCAGATTCAGTCGCAGACAGCGGCTGGAACATCGGCAACACTCCAGAAACTTCCGATGCGTGCCGGCGCGTCCTGCGTTGTGCGATAACATTTGTTAGGCGGTGAAACGTGTCGCCCGATAATGACAAACAAGTACACGTGTCGATATCAAGTAAAGTGGCTGATTACGCCGTATCAGTTGAGGATGGTATATCGGACCACAGGATAGTTGTGATTGACGTGTTCTAAGACACCAGCATTCGAACATAGCGTCATGTTTCATCATCATGATCTGCCCGGTTACGCCCACTGCAGGTCAAAGGCCTCTCCCATACTTCTCCAACAACCCCGGTCACGTACTAATTGTGGCCATGTCATCCCTGCAAACTTCTTAATCTCATCCGCCAACCTAACTTTCTGCCACCCCCTGCTACGCTTCCCTTCACTTGGAATCCAGTCCGTAACCCTTAATGACCATCGGTTATCTTCCTTCGTCATATCATGTCCTGCCCATGCCCCCATTTCTTTTTCTTGATTTCAACTAAGATGTCATTAACTCGCGTTTGTTCCCTCATTCAATGTGCAATTTATTATCCCTTAACGTTACACCCATCATTGTTCTTTCCATAGCTCGTTGCGTCGTCCTCAATTTAAGCAGAATCCTTTTCCTAAGCCTCCAAGTTTCTGCACCCTACGTGAGTACAGGTAAGACACAGCTGTTATACACTACGCTCTTGAGGGATAATGGCAACCTGCTGTTCATTATCTGAGAATGTCTGCCAAACGCACCCCAGCCCATTCTGGTTCTTCTGATTATTTCCGTCTCATCATCCGGATCCGCCGTCACTACGTGCCCTAAGTAGATGTAATCTCTTAACACTTCCAGTGCCTCGCTACCTATTGTGAATTGTTGTTCTCTACCGAGACTGTTAAACGTTACTTTAGTTTTCTGCAGAATCATTTTTAGACCCACTCTTTGCTTTGCCTCTCCAGGTCAGTGAGCATGCATTGCAATTGGTCCTTTGAGTTACTAAGGCAACATCAAGTTACTAAGTTACTAAGGCAATATCAGCGAATCGCAAGTTACTAAGGTATTCTCCTGAACTGTTATCCCCAATTCTTCCCAATCCAGGTCTCATAATACCACCTGTAATTACCACCTGTGATTAACTTCGAAAGTTCTGCCAGTTCTATTCTAGTTGTAGGGTTAGAGGCTTTCATAGATTGGCGTTTCATGATCAGGTCTCTCGTCTCCTGCAATAGCCTACTGGAATTCTGTCTAACGGAGTTACCATCGACATCTATTGCACACTCCTCAATGATGCCCATAAGATTGTCGTTCATATTGCTACGGTATAGTATTTCCAATGACGAAGAGCCGAGCAGTAAGAAGACGACGACGACGATTGGAAGCTAGCGCGGGCTGTTCCCTCTTGGCCAACTGCGGCGTATTGCCTTGTAAATATACTTGTAAATAGCTTTTCGTCGGTGTCTTCCTACGTAACATATCTGGTGGAGGTGGACGTTCCCTGTACCTCGTCACGGAGCTTCGCAGTGGACGGCACGTCGAGCATTCATTCATGACTCCCAGCGACGACAACTCCACTCCGCCGGCTCCGACACCTGCTGCCACTTCGACGACCTACATCACTCTCCCCGCTCCCCGTGATCCTGGCGTATTCTCGAGAAAAGATGGGGAAGACGTCGAGGACTGAATCAGCCTGTACGAACACGTCAGCCGCGATAACCGGTGGGACCCTACTATCATGCTCGCCAACGTAGTCTTTTATCTCAGTGGCACACCTCGAATTTGGTATCGGACGCACGAAGATGAGCTGACCAGTTGGGATTCGCTTAAGCAGAAGCTTCGAGACTTTTTCGGCAACCCCTACGGTCACCAACTTGCCGCGTAGAAGGCGCTTTCCGGTCGTGTGCAGACGTCAACGGAGCCCTACGTCACGTACATTCAGGACGTCTTGGCTCTATGCCGCAAAGTTGACGCACACATGACTGAGTCCGACAAGGTCTCCCACATCCTCAAAGGCATTGCCGATGACGCCTTCAACTTGCGCGTATTTAACAACGTGGCGACCGTGGATACAGTTATAAAAGAGTGCCGCCGCCTGGAACTTGCTAAAAGCCGACGTATCGACCAACAATTTGCCCGCCTGCCCAACACCCCAGCGATATCTTCTTGTGCCGACGCTGCTCGTCCCAACAACACTGGCGATGTTACCAGGATTGTCCAGCGTGAGATCGAGGCCGCCTATCCGGCTGCGTTCGACTCCAGCCCCTCCAATGCACCTGCAGTCACTGTTTCACTGATCCAGGCAGTTGTCCGCCAAGAGTTCGCCAACATGGGTATTCACACCATCTGCTCGGCCCATCGCCCGGATACCCACCCGGCTTCTTCGATTCCACCCCGTCCCGCACCTTTTTACCCACCACGTTCCCGCTACCCCTCTGAATGGCGCACTGCAGACGACAAGCCAGTTTGTTTTCACTGCCATCAAATTGGGCACGTTTCTCGGCACTGTCGCAGTCGCTGCAGTTCCCTGAACCAGTCTGCATATACTGCCTACTCTCGCCCGCCAGGTGGCCTTTCTCGTCCCTATTCTGCCCGCTCAGATAATGCCGCCACCAATTCTCCTGCGCCGAGCCGCCCCTATTCTCGTTCGCCTTCGCCCCAACGACGACAATCTCGCTCCCCCCAGCCCCGTCGCTCCTATTCGCCGACTCCCTTCGGACGCCGCTCCCAGCCGGAAAACTAGACGATGCAGCGCCTCGAGGTGACGCTGCATTGCTCCCTACGCCGCCAAATCCTCTTCTGACATTGCCCACTCACTGAACCTTCTTGACGTGCAAGTCGACGGTGCTCCTGTATCTGCTCTCATAGACACTGGGGCGCATTTGTCGTTAATGAGCGCTGACCTTCGTAACCGGCTGAGGAAAATAATCACGCCCGCCACGACGCCTGTTGTCCGTGTCGCCGATGGCGGAACAGCCCCTGTAATTGGTATGTGTGCCGCCCGCGTCTCCTTCGCCGATCGGTCCACTACCGTGCTGTTCACAGTCGTCGCTCACTGTCCCCACGACATTATCCTCGACCTAGACTTCCTCTCCGCACATTCTGCTCTTATCGATTGCTCCGCCAGTACTCTCCGCCTCGACCGGCCTGTGCTGTATCCCGCTGAACAACAGCCTACTTGCCTCAGTTCCGTCGACTTCGTTCGCTCGCCACCTTCGGCACTGACTTACGTTGACTTCGTGTCATCCCCACCACTGCGCGACGGTCACTACATCGCGGCTCCTATGCAAGATGTCCTCCTTACACATGGGATCGCACTACCTTATACAGTTTTATCTATTACGGCGAATTGCGTCTCCCTGCCAGTGGTCAATTTTGGCTTCACGACACAAGTGCTGCCACGCGGGATGTCTCTGGCGCAACTCTGCTCATTCGAGGATCACTCTGTAGCATCGATTTCAGTAGACGACAATTCAACCGATCCTCCTCTACCATCGCAGTCGGCAACTTCTACCATCACTAACTTACAGAAAAGGATAGCACTCGACATGCGGTCTGAGCGCGCTCGTCCGCTCTGCCGCGTTCTGATTTCCTACCAAGACATTTTTGAATTTAACGATCGTCCTTTGGCCCAAACAACAGCTCTTAAACATCGCATTAATACCGGCGATGCGCCTCCTATTCATCGCCGCCCGTATCGAGTATCACCGGCTGAGCGTCAAGTTACTCACACCGAAGTTCGCAAAATGCGTGCCAAGAACATTATTGAACCGTCATGTAGTCCATGGGCGTCACCTGTTGTGCTGGTAAAAAAGAAGGATAGCTCATGGCGCTTTTGCGTGGATTATCGGCACCTTAACAGGGTTACCAAAAAGGACGTGTATCCCCTACCTCGGATTGATGACGCCCTTGACTGCCTCCACGGTGCTCGCTATTTCTCCTCTATTGACCTTCGCTCCGGCTATTGGCAGATTGCCGTCGGCGATCTCGACCACGAGAAGACTGCCTTTGTAACACCCGACGGTCTTTATCAATTCAGGGTGATGCCGTTCGGCCTATGTAATGCTCCTGCCACTTTTGAACGCATGATGGACTCCCTTCTTCACGGTTTCAAATGGTCCACGTGCCTGTGCTACTTGGAAGACGTTATAGTATTCTCCCCAACATTTTCTACGCACCTCGAGTGCCTCTTGGCAGTCCTGGACGGTTTTCGGCGAGCCGGTCTGCAACTCAACGCATCAAAGTGCCAATTCGACCGTCGCCAGATTACCGTCCTTGGACATCTCGTTGACGCGAACGGAGTGCAACCGGACCCAGGCAAGATCTATGCTGTTACGCACTTCCCTGTTCCGAAGTGTGTCAAGGATGTGCGCATTTTCATCGGCCTTTGCTCGTACTTCCGCCGTTTCGTGGAAAATTTCGCGGCCATAGCACAACCACTAACCGAGCTTTTGAAAAAAGACGCCCCTTTCCAGTGGCGCGATAACGAGACCTCTGCATTCTCGTTTCTAATCAACCTTCTCACAACACCTCCCCTACTGGCCCATTTCAATCCTTATGCGCCTACTGAAGTCTGTACTGATGCCAGCGGTCACGGAATTGGCGCAGTACTGGCGCAACGCCAGCGTGGCCACGACCGTGTTATTGCTTACGCCAGCAGGCTCGTCTCACCCGCGGAGCGCAACTATTCCATCACTGAGCGTGAGTGTCTGGCACTAGTTTGGGTGGTTGTGAAGTTCCGCCCATACTTATATGGCCGACCCTTTTCAGTTATCACAGACCATCACGCGCTTTGTTGGTTATGCTCATTGAAAGACCCTACAGGAAGACTTGGTCGCTGGGCCTTACGCCTCCAAGAATATTCGTTCTCTGTCACCTACAAATCTGGCCGACTACACAAGGACGCTGACTGCCTGTCTCGCTACCCGGTAGACGAGCCTGACGACGCCGACAGTAGTACCGCCGACGGCATTTTCTCTGTGTCTGCCTTCGCTAACATCGCCGGTGAGCAGTACCGAGACCTATCGCTGCGAGTACTCATCGAGCGTCTTCGCTCCACACCTACCGACGCATCCGTTCGCCGATATGTCCTCCAGGGCGGCATTCTGTACCGAAGGAACTTCCTCCCTGATGGCCCTGATCTTCTCCTTGTCGTGCCAAAACATCTACGACAGACTGTGCTCTTTGAGATGCATGACGCACCCACTGCAGGACTTCTTGGGGTAAACCGCCCGTACGACCGCGTCCGCCGCCGCTTCTATTGGCCTGGTCTAGCTCGCTCCGTCCGACGCTATGTTGCTGCCTTTGATACCTGCCAGCGCCGGAAAACACCTCAGGTGCTACCTTCCGGTCATCCCCAGCCGATCACCGTCCCTGTGGTACCATTCTTTCGTGTTGGATTAGACCTCCTCGGTCCCTTTCCCACGTCGTCCTCTGCGAACAAATGGGTAGCCGTCGCAACTAATTACGCCACCCGATACGCTATCACACGGGCTCTCCCTACCAGTTGCGCCACTGACATCGCGGACTTTCTCTTGCGTGACATTATCCTAGTGCATGGCGCCCCGCGACAGCTGCTTACTGACCGTGGTCGTAACTTCCTCTCGAAAGTTATCGCCGACATTGTGCATTCCTGCTCTATTCAACACAAGCTGACTACCTCATACCATCCTCAAACCAATGGCCTGGCAGAGCGGTTAAACCGTACTCTTACCGATATGCTGGCCAAGTACGTTTCCAAGGACCACCACGACTGGGACATTGCCCTTCCTTACGTAACATTTGCGTACAATTCTTCCCGGCACGACACCGCCGGATTTTCTCCATTTTATCTACTCTATGGTCGCGAACCGACCTTGTCCCTTGACACTGTACTTCCTCCTGCTGCGACCTCAACAACCGAGTATGCGCGCCACGCCATCGCCCTCGCCGACCATGCACGCCAGCTTGCCCGTGCTCGACTGACGGACTCGTAAACCACGCAGCAGCGTCAGTACAGCGCCCGCCACCGTGACGTACAGTTTCGCCTGGTGCACTCCGGCTCCTGTGGTCGCCCTCTCGTCACGTCGAACTTTCAGAAAAGCTCCTTTCGCGATACACAGGGCCCTACCGCGTGCTGCGCCAGGTGACGCCTGTGACGTACGAAATTGCTCCTGTGAGCTCAACCTCGTCATCTACTCTGACATCTAGTGATGTCGTGCACGTCAGTAGGCTCAAGAGCTACTACACTGCTTCAGAGTCCGGCCTTATGTCGCTCCGGAACGGCGCATTTGCCACCGGGGGTAGTGCTACGGGATAGTATTTCCAATGACGAAGAGCCGAGCAGTAAGAAGACGACGACGACGATTGGAAGCTAGCGCGGGCTGTTGCCTCTTGGCCAACTGCGGCGTATTGCCTTGTAAATATACTTGTAAATAGCTTTTCCTCGGTGTCTTCCTACGTAACAATATCTTCAATACTAAAGTCCTCTTCCTGAGTTAAAGGCGAATGCCTGTTCTGTAGCTTGGTCCGGAATTCCTCTATTTTCCATCTTACCGCTAACTAATTCATCGGCTTCTTATGTACCAGTTTCTTCCGTTCCCTCCTCAAGTCTAGACTAATTCGAGTTCTTACCATCCTTTGGTCACTGCAGCGCACTTTGCCGAGCACGTCCACCTCTTGTATGATGCTATGGGTAGCGCAGAGTATAAAGACTATTTTATTTCTAATCTCGTCATTCGGGCTCTTCCACGTCCACTTTCGCCTATTCCTTATTCCGGAAGAAGGTAGTCATTATCCGCATATTATTCTGTTCTGCAAACTCTACTAATAACTCTCGCTTGCTATTCCTAAAACCTATGCCATATTCCCCCACTGACTTGTTTCCAGCCCGCTTCTTGCCTACCCTGGCATTCAAGTCGCCCATCTGTACAGTGTATTTTGTCTTGACTTTACCCATCGCCGATTCCACGTCTTCATAGAAGCGTCCCTCTTCCTGGTCATCATGACTGGATGTAGGGCTGTAGACCTGTACGACCTCCAATTTGTACCTCTTATTAAGTTTCATAATAAGACCTGCCACCCGCTCGTTAATGCTATAGAATTCCTGTATGTTACCAGCTATATCCTTATTATTCAGGAATACGACTCCTAGTTGTCATCTCTCCGGTAAGCCCCTGTAGCACAGGACGGGCCCGCTTTTCAGCACTGCATATGCTTCTTTTGTCATCCTAACTTCGCTGAGGCCTATTAAATCCCATTTACTGGCCTCTAATTCCTCCCATAACACTGCTACACTCGCCTCACCAGATAACGTTCTAACGGTAAACGTTACCAGGTTCGTATTCCAATGGCGGCCTGTCCGGAGCCAGTGATTCTTAGCACCCTCTGCTGCGTCGTAGGTCTGACCCCGCCGTGGTCATTTGCTTCGCAGCTTCTGGGGACTGAGGGCCGGGGTTTGATTGTTGTGTTTATATAGGAGGTTGTGGCCAAGTACTGCGCCAGGGTGGTCAATCCTGCTCTGGTGAGGGAGTGCGTTACCGGTTCTGGTCACGGGGATCAGGCCACACTCCAGGCTTGTTTATGCCATTTTATCAACACGCGGATTTTTTAAATATCCGGTGGAAAATTACGCGGCACCGCGATTCGAATCACGGACCTCTTGCACGCGAGGCGGGTGTTCTGCCTCTACGCCACGGTTGCACTGTTACTGATAATGATAATGACACTGATACTGTTAAAAGTATGTAGTTCGAATATTTGGGTATAACCAAATCAGGTAAACTGAACTGGAACCCCATGTAGAAAGTATTTGTCAATAATCATATCAGAAGTTGTGCTTCCCGCAAAGGAAACTGCGCCAGGCAACGAAAGAAGTGAAGTTTATTGCATACAAGACATATATTCGTCCAAGTCTAGAATACGCTGTTGCTGTGTGGAGCCTCCATCAAAAGGTTTTAAAACATATACTAGAACAAATTCTGAGAATACCAGTTCTCTTTATCTGCTCTAAATATCGGTGAAGAAACTCGGTAACTGAAATGTTAAAAATATGTAACTTGGAACCACTTGAATCACACAGAATCAACAGTTGAGACTGCTTCTTCAAATACTACACGCAGAGGTGAAAATAAATGAGGATGATTATCTACCGCTGTTTCACAAAAGGTTCCCACGAACAACACGCAGCACATTCGTGCGACAAATAATTTTCATTTTCCGCTGCTATTGCGCTGGGAAAACGTGCCGCAATCTCACCAGACTGGGGAGGCTGTGCCTGCAGCTGTCGCCAGACGACTGCCTGGCAACAGTATGAGAAGAGGTGAGGGCAATAATTGCCTGCCTAACTGGTAGTGCTTGGTGACTTCGATGCTGTTAGCGCTGTCCGGCGACGTGGAGTGTAATCCCGCACCGGATCACATTGCAAAAATGCTTAAAGAACTATTGAAAGGCCTGAAAGATGTCATAAAAGATGTGAGCCAAATTAAGGCAAACCAATCCTCGTTTCAGGATGAGCTAGGTACTGTCAA
This sequence comes from Dermacentor variabilis, assembly GCF_050947875.1. Classification (NCBI taxonomy): domain Eukaryota; kingdom Metazoa; phylum Arthropoda; class Arachnida; order Ixodida; family Ixodidae; genus Dermacentor; species Dermacentor variabilis. Next base: position 132,371,447 of record NC_134577.1, on the reverse strand, counting down.
GCTAGAAATCAAGCAGCTGCGCAATACCCTAATAAATGTGCACGAAAGTAGAACAGAACTTCAAAAAATGGCGCAGGAGATGAAATAACGATTCAGCAGCAGCAGCAAAAAATTATTGACTTGGACGACCGACGAGGCCGAAATAATTTAGTAGTTGAGTAGAACTTGTTGCTGGGCGAGTTGGCTGGGATCTAAAGAATACATTGTTGAGCCAAAAAAGAAAAATAAAGACTTGGGAAGGAAGAGTGCGAAACGACCGATCTGTCGCTTCGTACTCTTCCTTCCCAAGTCTTTATTTTCCTTTTTTGGCACAACAATGTATCCTTTAATTTAGTAGTATTTGGAATCACGGAAAACGCGAGCGAAACTTCCGATGAACACGAACACAAAGTTTTGTGTGATGTTTTCGAAAGGCGACTCGATGTGCAAGTTAGCTCTGTGGAATGAATCCACAGACTCGGCGAGAAAAACAGGAACAGCACTCGAGCAGTGAATCATACATTTTTTTTTACTATAACGAAAAGATGGCAGTACTAAAGAATTGCTAGAAGCTGAAGGAAACAGAAATTTCTGTATCGAATGGGTACTCACAAGCAAACGTCGCAAAAACGCAGGAACCTGTGGACGACCACAAAAATGGAAAGGGAAAGAGGGTAAAGGTGCGGCTCGTCCACGATAGAGCTTTTACCGATAATGACACGTTTGGATGGGACAATGAGAGAGGGTGCAGAGTGGAACTTGACCGTCCGCATGCAAGTGAAGATGAGTAGAACGACAGGAAGCAGAGCTGGTTGTTAAGGATTCATTATGCAAAAAAAGCGTGAGGCGTGCCGACAGGACACACGAGTAGAGATGTGGAGAACACGAACGCCGACTATGAGCTGAAGGGAGCACTGAGGCGAAAAAAGAAAGAAGTCACAAAATTTATCTGCGCAAGCTCAGGAATGGTATCACCATGTGTCAGTCGGGTACATGTACCGGTCTACGTGAGAGGTAGCTGTTAAGGCTCTTAGTCTCTTTCTTATGTAAACTAACCGGAGGCTGACTCATGCACGCACTTCCACCATTACAGATATGCTCTTTCTGTACCATAAGACGCGCATCTTCATTTTTATGCCTGTACAATATCCAGCATTTATCTAACTCTGGCGTGCATTTACAATCTTGGCAATGTAGGGAAAGATTAGAAGGCGATGCACCGGTTATCGGCCTTTTATGTTCCATTAGCCTCTGATAGATACACTGTCCCGTTTGCTCTACGTAGAACTGGCCACAGCCAAGGGCAATTTTATAAGCCACACCCACACCACAGTCAGTAAAACTGTTGTTCTTATTGTGCATCACTGGACAATTATCTGTTCGTTTCTAGCCCTTTACCCACTCCTTTTTTCTCTGTGCGGCAGCGCATATCTTTCCTAGCTGATTGGAAGCAGTGAAAGCAACATTAACATCATATCTACTTGCAACTTTTTTAAGACTGTGCGACACTGACTGAATCTTAGAACGACAGAAAGCTGAGCAAGTTGGTAAGGATTCATTATGCAAAAAAGAAGTGAGGCGTGCAGACAGGACACAAGAGTAGAGAAGTGGACAACACGAACGCCGACTATTAACTGAAGGGAGCACTGAGGCGAAAAAACTGAGGCGTGTACCCGAGACGTGTACCCGACTGACACGTGGTGTTACCATTCCTGAGCATGCGCAGATGAGTTTTGTGTCTTCTTTTTTTTTTCGCCTCAGTGCTCCCATCAGTTGATAGTCGGCGTTCGTGCTGTCCACTTCTCTATTCTTGTGTCCTGTCTGCACGCCTCACTTCATTTTTGCATAATGGATCCTTACCAACTAGCTCAGCTTTCTATCGTTCTAAGCTTCATTTCTAGTACCCTGAGCCCTTTTCCATGTTCCCCTACTTATCTTCATAATCCTGCTTCGTTAGCTTCCTTAATGGCGATATGTATGCTCCGCGCTAGAACCATGTCGTGGTTTAGTCGTAATCGTGTCGCCCTTTTGGAAGTTCAAATGATGTGCGGCTTCCTTCAGTCATCAACTGGGCATGCCAGCAGGATTGGAGCTATTCTTTCGGCTGAATTATGGCGCCAAGCTAGGTTCTACCAGGAGTGTCTAAGGGTCTGTTGCGCGGCCCTGGGAAACGGTCGCCATTGGAACCGCCCCTATGCCGAGTGGAATAAGTTAGCCGTGCAACACACGGACTTCCTCTGGAGGATGAAACTTCGGGAGCTTCAACAAAGTAAGAGGAAACACCTTTCTAATAATTCACCGTCTAATAACGTACTGGTTCTTGGAGACGCCATCGTAAGTGATAACCATAGAAAAACCCTTACTTTAGGTCATAAGTACCGTTTTAGGCCAGTCATAAAACCCGTTGACGTTTTAAGCATACCGCGTTGCATAACCAAGTTCGTCCCGGAAGAAGAACGCTCACGCTGTATTTCGGATTGCATTGCTAGCATTAAACAATCAAATGCTTATTTTAAGACGCCTGACCCCTTCCGACCATTAGTTGATTATCTTGTGGAGCATACAATTAGACCAGTAATGAAGTTACCGCCAGTAAAACTCAAGCCTTCGGTAGTTAAGCAACGTGCGGTTGACCTCTTGTCAAGACATAATCTTGATAGGCTTCTCTGTTGTGTCAAGAAAGCTAAATCCCTCAGCTTAGAACTGTTTTTCTCGGCCAAGACCCATAAACAAGAAATTCCTTTTCGTGCTATAGTGTCAGAGAAAGGGTCGTCGCAGGTCTGTGTCGCCAGTTACTTACAGAACTGCTTAGCTTCACTAGTTTTTTCATACCCCTTCTGCCTACGTAATTCTCAGGCACTACTTGAGCATTTGAGAGAGGAAAATCCTGGTGATTGTACAGCTTTTAATATGGATATCGAAGACCTGTATTATTCTTTGCCGCATGACGGGTTACTAAATTCCGTAAATGAGTGCATTAAAGAACAAGTGCAAGAATCGGCTTTTATTGACAGATGCGGTGTTTCCACGGCAGCTTTTCTAGAAATTCTCTCAATGTACTTGAAGTCGACGCTGATTGGATGGTGAGATGGCGTTTTTCTGCAGGAATCAGGCATTTGTATTGGCTCAAAGGTGCCCCTAATTTAGCAACATTTGCCTGAGTAAGGTTGACAACTGTTTAGAGAAAGTCTTAGGTGATAGCGTTACCAAGATATTTCGGTACGTTGATGATTACCTGATTTTCTGCCATAGGGAAGAATTCGATTCCGCTGCTACCTCAGTAAGTGATCAATTCAAACTTTATGGGGAAGGATTAAAGTTTACCAAGGAATTTCCTCAGCGACGCGTAATTCAGTTTGACATTTCCTTGATCTTCGAACAAAACATGTTTGTTGGCAGTACTCCCCAAGATCTTCGAAGCCGTTGCTAAACTTTCAATCCGAGCATTCTAAATAAGTAAAAAACGGAATTGCCATGTCGTGCCTTAAGGCTTCCCTCACCAGATCCTGCATGCACAAAATGAGCGCCAGTTTTATTGCGCAGGTCCAGCGCCTATTAGAAGCAGGTTATCCTAGCGTAGCGGTGGCCACTGTGGCTGAGCGCCTAATGAAGTAGGCTTCGAGAGGGACGGACGTGATTACGGAAAGCAGCAGTAGCAAAAAAAGAGTAGTGGCTGTTCCGTATATTCATTCAGTGTGGCACAGGCGTAAAAAAGTTGCAAGTAGATATGACGTTAATGTTGCTTTCACTGCTCCCAATGAGCTATGTAAGATATGTGCTGCCGTACTGAATAAAAAGGAGCGGGTAAAAGGCAAAAAACAAACAGATGTTTGTACAGTGAAGCACAATAAGAACAACAGTTTTATGGACTGTCGTATGGGTGTGGTGTATAAAATTCCCCTTAGCAGTGGCCAGTTCCACGTAGGGCAAACGGGACGGTGCATCAATCAGAGGCTAATGGAACATATAAGGTCGTTAACCGGTGGGTCGCCTTCTAATCTTTCGCTACATTGCCGAGATTGTAACTGCACGGCAGAGTTAGATGAATGCGCGATATTGAACAGGCATAAGAATGAAGATACGCGTCTTATGGTAAAGACAGGGCATAGCTTTAATGGTGGAAGTGCGTGCGTGAGTCAGCCTTCGATTACTTTACATAAGGAAGAGATTAAGTGTCTTAACATTTATCTCTCACGTAGACCGGCACGTGTACCCGGCTGACACATGGTGTTACCATTCCTGAGCATGCCCAGATGAGTTTTGTGTCTTCTTTCTTTTTTCGCCTCAGTGCTCCCTTCAGTTGAGAGTCAGCGTTCGTGTTGTCCACTTCTCTACTCTTGTGTCCTGTCTGCACGCCTCACTTCTTCTTTTTTGCATACTGAATGAATGTACGGAATAGCCACTACTCTTTTCTTGATATTACTGCTTTCTGTAGTCACGTCCGTCGCCCTCAAAACCGACTTGTTTAGGCGCTCAGCCATAGTGGCCACTGCTACACTTGGGTAACCTGCTTCTAATAGGCGCTGGAGCTGCGCATTAAAAATGGCGCTCATTTTGTTCATGCATGATCTGGTGAGAGAAGACTTAAGGCACGACATGGAAATTCCGTTTTTTACTACTTTGGAATGCTTAGATTGAAAGTTTAGCAACGGCTTCGAAGATCTTGGGGAGTACTGCCAACAAACGTGATTTTGTTCGAAGAACAAGGAAATGTCAAGAAACTGAATTATGCGTCACTGAGGAAATTCCTTGGTAAACAAGAATCCTCCTCCATAAAGTTTAAATAGCTCACTTACTCAGGTAGCAGCGGAATGGAATCCTTTCCTATTGGAGAAAATCAGATAATGATCGACGTACCGAAATATCTTGATAACGCTATCACCTAAGGCTTTCTCTCAGCAGCTGTCAATCTCACTCAGGTAAATATTGCGAAGACCAGGGGCATCCTTCGAGCCTTATTTGTGCAGGAATACGCCATCTCTCCACGCAATAAGCGTCGACTTCAAATACATTGAAAAAATTTCTCGAAAAACTCCCGTGGAAAGACCGCATCTGTGAATAAAAGCCGACTCTTGCACTTGTTCTTTAATGCATTCATTTACGGAATTTAGCAACCTGTCATGCGGCAAAAATAATACAGGTCTTCGATATCCACACTAAAAGCTGTATAATCACCAGAATTTTCCTGTCTCAAATACTGAACTAGTGCCTGAGAATTACGCAAGCAAAAGGGGTCTGAAAAACCTAGCGAAGCTAAGCAGTTCTGTAGGTAACTAGCGACACAGACCTGAGGCGTCCCTTTCTCTGACACTATAGCACGAAAAGGAATTTCTTGCTTATGGGACTTCGCCGAGAAAAACATTTCCAATGCGAGGGATTTTGTTTTCTTGACATTAGATACAACCCTATCAAGATTATGTCTCGGCAAGAGGTCAACCGCACGCTGTTTAACTACCGAAGGCTTGAGTTTTCATCATCATCAGCGTGCCTACGCCCACTGCATGGCAAAGGCCTCTCCCATACTTCTCCAACAACCCCGTTCACGTACTAACAGTGGCCATGTCGTCCCTGCAAACTTCTTAATCTCATCCGCCCACCTAACTCTCTGCCGCACCCTGCTACGCTTCCCTTCCCTTGGAATCCAGTCCGTAACTCTTAATGACCATCGGTTATCTTCCCTCCTCCTTACATGTCCTGCCCATGCCCATTTCTTTTTCTTCATTTCAAATAAAATGTCATTACCTCGCGTTCGTTCCCTCACCCAATCTGCTCTTTTCTTATCCTTTAACGTTACAACCATCATTCTTCTTTCCATAGCTCGTTGCGTCGTCCTCAATTTCAGTAGAACCCTTTTCGTAAGCCTCCAGGTTTCTGCCCCGTAGGTGAGTACTCGTAAGACACAGCTATCATACACTTTTCTCCTGAGGGATAATGGCAACCTGCTGTCCATGATCTGAGAATGCCTGCAAAACGCCCCCCAGCCCATTCTTATTCTTCTGATTATTTTCGTCTCATGATCCGGATCCGCAGTCACTACCTGCGCAAAGTCGATTATTCGTTTACCACTTCCTGTGCCTTAAACATTGCTTTAGTTTTCTGCAGATTAATTTTTAGACCCACCCTTCGGCTTTGCCTCTCCAGGTCAGTGAGCATGCATTGCAATTGGTCCCCTGAGTTACTAAGCAAGGCGATATCAGCGAATCGCAAGTTACTAAGGTATTTTTCATCAACTCTTATCCCCAAGTCTTCTCAATCCAGGTCTGTGAATACCTCCTGTAAACACACTGTGAATAGCATTGGAGACATCTATCTTCCTGCCTGACGCCTTTCTTTGTTGGGATTTTGTTGCTTTGCTTATGGAGGACTATGGTGGCTGTGGAGCAGCTATAGGCATCTTTCAGTATTTTTACATACGGCTCGTCTACACCCTGATTCCGTAATGCCTCCATGACTGCTGAGGTTTCGACAGAATCGAACGCTCTCTCGTAATCAATGGAAGCTGTATATAAGGGTTCGTTATATTCCGCAGATTTCGCAATCACCTGATTCATATTGTGAATATGGTCTATTGTAGAGTAGCCTTTACGGAATCCTGCCTGGTCCTTTGGTTGACGGAAGTCTAAGGTGTTGCTGATTCTATTTGTGATTACCTTAGTAAAGAGTTTGTAGGCAACTGACAGTAAGCTGATCGGTCTATAATTTTTCAAGTCTTTGGCGTCCCCTTTCTTATGGATTAGGATTATGTTAGCGTTTTTCCAAGATTCCGTTACGCTCGAGGTCATGCGGCATTGTGTATACAGTCTGGCCCATTTTATAGAACAACCTGCCCACCATCCTTCAACAAATCTGCTGTTACCTGATCCTCCCCAGCTGCCTTCCCCGTTTGCGTATCTCCCAAGGCTTTCTTTACTTCTTCCGGCGTTACCCGTGGGATTTCGAATTCCTCTAGACTATTTTCTCTTCCACTATCGGCGTGGGTACCACTGGTACTTTATAAATCTCTATAGAGCTCCTCAGCACTTGAACTATCTCATCCATATTAGTAATGATATTGCCGGCTTTGTCTTTTCATGCATACATCTGATTCTTGCCAATTCCTAGTTTCTTCTTCACTGTTTTTAGGCTTCCTCCGTTCCTGACAGCATGTTCAATTATATCCATATTATACTTCCTTATGTCAGCTGTCTTACGCTTGTTGATTAATTTCCAAAGTTCTGCCATTTCTATTCTAGCTGCAGGGTTAGAGGCTTTCATACGTTGGCGTTTCTTGATCAGATGTTCCGTGTCCTGCGATAGTTTACTTGTATCCTGCCTAACGAAGTTACCACCGACTTCCATTGCACACTCCTTTATGATGCTCACAAGATTGTCGTTCATTGCTTCAACACTAAGGTCCTCTTCCTGAGTTAAAGCCGAATACCTGTTCTGTAGCTTGATCTGGAACTCCTCTATTTTCCGTCTTACCGCTGACTCATTGATCGGCTTCTTATGCGCCAGTTTCTTCCGTTCCCTCCTCAAGTCTAGATTAATTCGGGTTCTTACCATCCTATGGTCACTGCAGCGCACCTTGCTGAGCACATCTTGTATGATGCCAGGGTTAGCGCAGAGTATGAAGTCTACTTCATTTCTAGTCTCGTCGTTCGGGATCCGCCACGTCCACTTTCGGCTATCCCGCTTGCGGAAGAAAGTATTCATTATCCGCATATTATTCAGTTCCGCAAACTCTACTAACAACTCTCCGCTGCTATTCCTAGTGCCTATGCTATATTCCCCCACTGCCTTGTCTCCAGCCTGCTTCTTGCCTACCTTGGCATTAAAGTCGCCCATTAGTATAGTGTATTTTGTTTTCACTCTACCCATCGCCGATTCCACGTCTTCATAGAACCTTTCGACTTCCTGGTCATCATGACTGGATGTAGGGGCGTAGACCTGTAGAACCTTCATTTTGTACCTCCTATTAAGTTTCACAACAAGACCTGCCACCCTCTCGTTAATGCTATACAATTCCTGTTTGTTACCAGCTATATTCTTATTAGTCAGGAATCCGAGTCCTAGTGCCCATCTCTCCGCTAAGCCCCGGTAGCATAGGACGTGCCCGCTTTTTAGCACTGTATATGCTTCTTTTGGCCTCCTAACTTTACTGAGCCCTATTATATCCCATTTAAAGCCCTCTAATTCCTCCAATATCACTGCTAGACTCGCCTCACTAGATAACGTTCTAGCGTTAAACGTTGCCAGGTTCATATTCCACTGGCGGCCTGTCCGGAGCCAGGGATTCTTAGCACCCTCTGCTGCGTCACAGGTATGACCGCCGCCGTGGTCAATTGCTTCGCAGCTGCTGCAAACTGAGGGCCGGGGCTTGATTGTTGTGTTCATATAGGTGGTTGTGGCCAAGTACTGCACCAGGGTCGCCAATCCTGCTCTGGTGAGGGAGTGCGTTACCGGCATCAGGCCACACTCCAGGCCTGTTTATGCAATTTTAACAACACGCGGATTTTTTTAAAATCCGGTGGGAAATTGCTGGCACGGGGATTCGAACCACGGACCACTTGCACGCGAGGCGGGGGTTCTACCTCTACGCCACCGCTGGCTGTAAATACACTTCTGTGGCTGAAATTGTTTTTTCTGAAAGTATGTCATCTGGAATAATTACGGAATGACCTTCCTTGTCAGATATTACTGGTGTAAGTTTATGCTTCACAAGGTAATTAACTAACGTTCGGACAGGGTCAGACATCTTAAAATTAGAATTTGATTGTTTAATGGTAGCAACGTTATCTGAAATACAGCGCGACCGTTCTTCTTCAGGGACGAACCTCGTTATGCAGCGCGGTATGCTTAAAACGTCAACGGGTTTTATGATACGCTTAACACAGCGCTTAGGACCTAAAGCAAGGGTTTTTCTATGGGTATCACTTACGATGGCGTCTCCAAGAACGATTACGTTTTTTGACGGTGAATTATTAGAAAGGTGTTTCCTCTTACTTTGTTGAAGCTCTGGAAGTTTCATCCTCCATAGGAAGTCCGCGTGTGGCACGGCTAGCCTATTGCAATCAGCGTAGGAGCGTAGGAGCAGGGCCACGTAAAGGACCTACGACCACTGACACGGGGTGATACCATTCCTGACTTTGCGCAGATGAGTTTTGTGTCTTCTTTCTTTTTTCGCCTCATTGCTCCCTTCAGTTGATAGTCGGCGTTCATGTTGTCCACTTCTCTACTCTTGTGTCCTGTCAGCACGCCTCGCCCTTTTTTTGCATTATAAGGGAAGACGAGTCTGCGTGACGTTACAAAGTGGATACAGATAATTTTATCCTGATCAATGTAAATGCACGAAGCCTAGCAAATAAAACAGTTGAGCTTAAGCACCTTCTTATGTAGCACAATGCACATGTTGTCGTTGTCACGGAGACTTGGTTGCGCGCCGAAATTGCTGATTCCGATATAGTCCCCCCTGGTTATGGGGTTATCCGCAAAGATCGCGACTCGTGGGCCGGCGGTGTGGCTATCATCTTTAAACAAGGAATTGACGTCGCAGGATTGAAAGAGTGTCTTGAAACCGAAAATATTTGGTGCAAGCTTAAACTCAACGGCATTTGCTGCGTACTTGGAGCAGTATTAGATGGCTGAATTGCCCCTCTAACATTTTTTAAACCAATTCAAGACTATCAGTGCTGTAATGTACCTGCGAGCGGATTTGATAGTTGTGGGAGACAATAATCTTCCGTGTATACAATGGGACAGTCTTGAAAGTGATTCTTCCGACGATTGAAACTGACACCCTGCGGGACATCGTATTTAATCAAAACTTAACACAAGTGGTGGATGAGATAATACAAATGGATCCACGAGAGAAACAGTGCTATGCATGGTGTTCCTAAATGAAAGAATACGTGAATATGAGGTGAATATTGAAGTACTTTAAGACCACAGGATTGTTGTACTTTACGTAAAAAATGGTCTACCGTGCAAATATAAGAAAAGGGAACAAATGTTCGTTAGGGATTTCAACAAGGCTGACGACGTCAGCATTTTAGACTACTTAGCAAAGTAACTTTGATCTTTCGATGGATCACATGACGATGACATCTTCTGGAAGGACTTTAAAACAATAATGAATTATTGTGTGGAAAAATTTGTGCCTCAAAGAAAAAAAACAGTCAGAAAGGCTAACCCATGGGTTAATCGGTAAATACATTAGGTCAAAAGCAATTTGAAACGCATGAAAAGAACAAACCTAAGAAAACAAGATGACATTTCATGAGTATCATCTCCGCTTCAGCGCAGATTCATTTCAGCAAAAGAAAAATATTTTTCTGAGACCCTACCTTGTTTTATGAAATGTTCACCACAACGTTCCTGGCGTCACATCGCTCCGACGAAAGACAGCATTCAGTACATAGATTTCGGAGGCCACATAATAACCGATCGCCCAGAAATAGCTGAAAAATGTAACGAGTTCATTCACGCTGTATTCGTGCCTTCTGCAGTTCATAGCGCAGACCTCCGCGCAGAAAGTATCCACGAACAGGAAGGCATGCCGGATATCACTATATCCGAGCAAGGAATATTATCGCTTTTGTTAGATATTGGCACAAAAAAGTCTGTTGGCCCTGACAACATCCCAAACGAGTTTTTAAAATGTTATGCGGAATGGGTATCTAAATATTTAAACATTATATTCAGCTTGACTCTGGATAAGCGAAAATTGCCCTCCGACTTCTTAAGAGCGAAGTTATGCCTGTCCACAAAACCGGAAACAAACATTGTGTTGAAAACTGCAGGCCAATTCAAATCACGTCCACATGCTGAAAAAAACTTGACCATATAATATCGGCAAATTTATTTGATTACCTTGAGGGCGAAAATCTGCTTAATCCTAATCAACATTGCTTTAGACGCAAATTGTCCACGATCACCCAGCTCGTAGAAACAGTCCACGAGTTAGCAAAAGCAATGGACGATAAAAATCGGGTAGGTGCAATTTCCCTTGGTATGTCGAAAAAATTCTATCGGTTTCAACACATACAACTTATAAGGAAACTAAAGAATGTTTGAATTAATAGTACTGTTGTTGCTTGGATTAAATCATATCTTAAACATGGCACGCAGTATGTGGAAATGAGCAGCATGAAATTCGGCATTCTGAGTGTTTCATAAGGTATTCTACAGGGCTCCGTGCTCGGTCCCGTCTTATTTCTGTGTTAAATAAACGATATTGCAGAGACAGTTTCCTCAGGTGTTAAAGTTCGGTTATTCGGAGACGATTGCCTGCTTTAATCCCATATAACATCCAAAGAAGATCAAATTACGTTAAGCACGGCATTAAGTAGTGTCCATGACTGGTGCACAAAATGAAAAATCAGAACAAATCATAGCATAACGTCATTAATAAGAATAACAAACAAAATTAAAAATATTCTTCCGTTTGAATACGAAACTGAAGGACACAATTTACGGAAAGTAAGCTACTTCAAGTATCTAGGCATAACGACAAGGGGAAACTTAAATTGGGATATGCCCATTAACAGCTTATGTAGCGCAGCCGAGAGAAAAATGTGGACTTTGCGCCGGAAACTAGGGCAGGCAACCACGACAGCGAAACTAACCGCCTATTTGACACTTGTAAGACTAACTTTGGAATATGGCTGTATTGTGTGGGACCGCTATACGAAAAACCAGATAGCAAGGATTGAAAAAGTACAAAGAAGGGCGGCTAGATTTATTCTGTCTAGATACAAGTCCATGGATTCCGACTTCGGAATGTTGTCAGAACTTCAATTACCTCAACTGCTAGAGCGGAGAAGAGTTGCTAGACTTAAGTTCCTCTATCTTTTGCGGGGTAACTTCTTTAACATAAACACCTGACTGTACATAACTCAGCACTCGGCCCGAACATTGAGGAACTGTCACAGCGAACAGTCAGTTTGTTTGAAAAACCTATACACATTTACCTTAACCTGCCAAATTAACCACAACAGCTCGTTTGTAGCGAATTTCACCTACTTGGAAATATTGATGTTGCTGTGTGTGCTTCAACTACCGCATTTCTATTTTCTTGTGAGCCGCAGGTTGTGCACATTAATTTTATTTGGACGTAGTAGTTCTGCAGAAACCCGCAAGGTGGAGAGAAGTAATGAATAAAGGCGGTGGAATAAAGGCGGTGGTCGCGGGTTCGAGTCCCGGACCAGGACGAATTTTTCTTCAACTATGAGGCTTTTCTTTCGAGGAACCCGTATGGGTTTCCTTTGTAGCAATTGCTACGAACGGGTGGATGTCTGATTTTCCCTTTATTCATTATTTTATTGTTTATCTACATGTCTACAAGGCTGTGATTGCGAATGCATTTTTTTTCATTGCAAGAAATATTTTCCAGCCTGTAACGGCCTAAAAATTGGCTAACAGTATTTGTAAATGAATGAAATGAAAAATGAAATTGCATAGGGCCTAGGAATAGCAGGGGAGAATAATTAGTAGTTTGCAGAACGGAATAATATGCGAAAAATTAATACTTTCTTCCGCAAGCCGGATAGCCATAAGTGTACGTGGAGGAGCCAGAATGGTGAGACTAGAAATGAAATAGACTTCATAGTCTGCACTAACCCTGGCATCATACAAGATGTGGACGTGCTCAGCAAGGTGCGCTGCAGTGACCATAGGATGGTAAGAACTCTAATTAGCTGAGACTTGACGAGGGAAAGGAAGAAACTGGTACGTAAGAAGCACATCATTGAGTTAGCGGTAAGAAGAAAAATAGAGCAATCCCGGATCAAGCTATCGAACAGGTACTCGGCCTTAACTCAGGAAGAGGACCTTAGTGTTGAAGCAATCAACGATAATCTTATGGGCGTCATTAAAGAGTGTGCAATAGAAGTCGGTGGTAACTTCGTTAGACAGGATACCAGTAAGCTATCGCAGGAGACGAAAGATTTGATTAAGAACCAAAAATGTATGAAAGCCTCTAACCCAACAGCTAGAAGAGAACTGGGCGAAATTTCCCACTTCATCAAGAAGCGTAAGACAGCTGACATAAGGAAGTATAATATGGATAGAATTGAACATACTCTCAGGAACGGAGGAAGCCTAAAAGCAGTGAATCAGACACAAAGAATAGGTAAAAATCAGTCGTATGCGCTAAGAGACAAAGCCGGCCACATCATTACTAATATGGATAAGATAGTTCTTGTGGCTGAGGAATTTTATAGAGATTTATACAGTACCGGTAGCACCCACGACGATTATGGAAGAGAAAATAGTCTAGAGGAATTTGACATTCCACAAGTAACGCCAGAAGAAGTAAAGAAAGCCTTGGGAGCTATGCAAATGGTGAAGGCAGCTGGAGAGGATCACGTAGCAGCATAATTGTTGAAGGATGGTGGGGAGATTGGGTAATCTACTGGCAAACCTTGATAAACCATGCCTCATGACCTCGAGCGTACGAGAATCTTGAAAGAACGCCAACATCATGTTAATCCATAGGGAAGGGGACGCCAAAGACTTCAAAAATTATACACTGATCAACATACTGTCTGTAGCTTACAAATTATTTACTAAGGTAATCTCAAATAGAATCAAGAATCCCTTAGACTTCTGTCAACCAAAGGACCAGGCAGGATTTCGTAAAGGCTACTCTTCAATAAAGAATATTCACACTGTTATTCAGGTCATAGAAAAATTTGCAGAATATAGCTAACCCTTATATATAGCTTTCATTGATTACGAGAAAGCGTTTCATTCTGTCGAACCCTAAGCAGTCATGCAGGCATTACTGAATGAGGCTGTAGACGAGCCACATGTAAAAATACTGAAATATATCTATAGCGACTCCACAGCCACCGTAGTCCTCCGTAAAGAAAGCAACTAAATCCAAATAAAGAAGGGCGTCAGGCAGGGAGATACTATCTCTCCAATGCTATTCAGAGCGTGTTTACAGGAGTTATTCAGAGACCTTGACTCGGAAGAATGGGGGACAAGAGTTAATGGATAGTACCTTAGTAACTTTGCGATTCGCTGATGCATTGCTTAGTAACTCAGGGGACGAATTGCAATGCATGCTCACTGACCTGGAGAGGCAAACCGGAAGGGTGGTCAAGAAATTAATCTGCCGAAAACTAATGTTTAACAGTCTCCGAAGAGAACAGCAGTTTACGATAAGTAGCGAGGCACTGAAAGAGGTAAGGGAATACATCTACTTAGGACAGGTAGTGACCGCGGACCCGGGTCATGATACTGAAGTAATCAGAAGAACAAGAATGGGCTGGGGTGTGTTTGGCAGGCATTCTGAGATCATGAATAGCAGGTTGCCATTATCCCACAAGAGAAAAGTGTAGAACAGCTGCGTCTTACGAGTACTCACATATGGGGCAGAAACCTGGAGGCTTAGGAAAAAGGTTCTACTTAAATTAAGGATGACGCAACGAGCTATGGAAAGAAGAATGATGGGTGTAACCTTAACGGATAAGAGAAGAGCACATTGGGTGAAGGAACAAGCTTGAGTTAATGTCATCTTAGTTGAATTCAAGAAAAAGAAATTGGGGGGGGAGCATGGGCAGGACATGTAATATAGAGGGAAGATAACCGATAGTCATTAAGGGTTACGGATTGGGTTCCAAGAGAAGGGAAGCATAGCGGAAAGTTAGGTGGGTGGATGAGATTAAGAAGTTTGCAGGGAGAACATGGCCACAATTAGCACATGACTTGGGTAATTGGAGAAGTATGGGAGAGGCCTTTGCCATTCAGTGGGCGTAGCCAGTCTAATGATGATGATGAGATCTAGGATTGTATTGTCCTCTAGGAGTAATCTACTAATACTTACAGAGAGGTGGCTCATTGACGACGTGAGCGATACTAAAGTGCTATCGGACTTACCGAGCTTTCGGGCGTACTACAATAACCGCGCATCTACGCGCGGTGGCAATGCACAGATTGCATTCCATGAGCGATTGTATTATGCAGTCGTCAATATTCCGTCCCAGCTGGAAATAATATGGGCGACTATACAATCGCGTCCACAGACCGTACTACTAGACGTATGTTACCGACTTCACCACACTACTTCCGAAATTTGCAGCCAGCTTAACCATACCATGTGTCAGCTTATTGCTGCTCACCCATAAGCACACACTTCTATTAGGCGATCTTAACTTCCCGCAAATAGACTGGCGGACTGACAATTTGTGTTAATCGACAAGACTAATCGAAGCCAGGAATTTCCTCGATATCTGCCTCAACTTTAATATGACAGCTAGTTTCTGAAGCAACACGTGTTACACAGGATACATCCAATATCTTAGATATAACATTAACCAAAGACCCCGAGAGGCTATCATACATCCATCATCTCAGCGTAATGAACGACCACAAAGTAATTCATGCCGGTCTTTCTTTTCGACTAACAAAGCGTGAAATGTACAAGAAAACGATACAGCAGTACGACAAAGGTGATTATGGAGCGATAAATGAGGGCCCTAGCACATTTTATCCCACATTTCAGATAACTTTACACCACCGTAATGCTGACGCCTATTGGACCCGTTTTAAAGGAAAGCTGAAGGAATTAAGCGATAAATTTTTTCTAAAGTAAGTTTCAGAGCCAGTCGTCACAAATCATGGTTTACGAAAACATTAAAAAGGCTTGAAAATAAAAGAAACGCCTGTTCTTGCTTCTCTTACAAAAATAATTATTGAGAAGGCATTGAAATATGAGTTGTAAATGTTGATTTTTTTATTGAGGAATTATGGAAAGTTTGTTGGAGAATTGTTGGGTTGAGTGTTGAGGGCTCTTGAATATTGGCCACTGAAATTGGATTGGAACATCATTGGGTGTCTCAATCTTGTATAATTGTTCAGTTACCATTGAAAGCCCATTGCGCTGAGAGGCTCATTGTGTTCATTTGGTTGAATGGTTGTTGGGTTACAATTGATACTGCATTGAACTGACGTGGTAGTTCTGTTGACCTGTTGAGTTATTGCCACAGCACTGAAAAGTCTATTGTGGCCCAGTTGCAATGTCATTGATATTTCAGAAGTCGCTATTGAAATATGATTGATATTTCGTTGGGCTAGTGGATTTTTGATTCATATATTGAAATTGCTATTCCCATTTGCATGCCCCGGTGCCTGCTCGTAACTTACCCGAACACAAACAAAAGCAAAGGAGAGACTGATCAATTTGAAGTACCTTTATTTACACTAAAGATGTGTGCACATGAAACATTACTTCAGCACATAAGAGACCAATACATCGAACTCGACACAGGCTAGTACCTAGAGCACTCTTAACAGTGTAAACACATCTAAAAAAAAACTATACGTATGAATTCAATCAAAACGATCATTGTGGTCTTCACTTGCGAATTAAGTTTATGACTAGAAGGCAAAGCGACTCAAAAGGCAGAGCTTAAGCATACCCTTGCAATAACTAACTTTGAACACATGAACACTTCAAGCTTATTGCGTGTGAATACACAAAAGACATCTGATTAGGTTACAGTAAAATGTTACGCACTATAACACATCACAGGAAGAATTACTGTGAGAAGGCAAAATAACAGACTTGAAACAAATGACTTCACGTAAATATATACAAGCTCTCTTGCTAAGATCTTTAAAAGGTGTGAAACGTGGGGCATGAAACTTAACACTGATAAGACCGTCTTTCTTCGCTTCTCTCGCAAAAAAGCTCCACTTTTTTAACTACAGTCTAGATTCCTCACCTTTGTTGGAAAAGACTGAATATAAGTATTCGGGTGCCACACTTGCTAATACTTTATCATGGAATTTACATATAGATAGCATCTGCTCTTCCGCATTCGGTAAGCTATGCTTTTTAAGACATAAGCTTAGAAATTCTCCCCGTAGCGTTAAATTACTTGCTTACAATTCACTAATTAGACCGAAACTTGAATGTGCATGCGTTGCCTGGGACCCATTTAAAAAACACAATATCACCCGCCTAGAAAAGGTACCGAAAAAAGCTGTCAGGTTTATTTACTCTAAATGTTCCCCGTATGACTCACCCTCGGAATTAATGCAGATTAACAGTACCCAATGTCTTGAACAACGAAGAGAAATATTACGTTTGCAATTTCTTTTCTTGCTTTCAAATCAAGATCTAGGTATTAACCCTTCTCCATATCTGTCACTTTAAACGTCGAGGCATACACGCCACCGTCATCCTAATTCCCTGACGCCGTATTTTGGACGGACAGATTTATTAAAGTTTTCATTTTTCCCTCGCACTGTAGCCGACTGGAATGATTCTTTATTGCCTTTCGCCACACTTTGATGCTTTTAACTTTGTCATTATTGTTTTCTTGCCATTTAACCTGCTTGGACCTGCACAAGGTTTGCAGTATTGAATAAAGAAAAAAGACGGCAAAAACACAGAAGAAAGATAACGGCTAAAAATTTCAACTTTAAACTCGTTATCATGAATAATTGTTTGCTAGTTTTTCAAAGCAGGTATCGATCTGTTGTCCTTGCCATTACGCTTCACATACCTCAAATTCTTTGGTGTCTGACAAGCCTTTCTTCTAGATTAAAAAAATTCAAGCCCTTAGCGATGTTGGACTTTCGTGGAAATTCAATTTCTATTGCTATCAGCAAGGCGGAATGTTCTGGCGAATTAGACGCCTTGTGTTTATGATAATTTCGTCGCTGTCGTCCAACAAGGGCACGTAACTCTGTGTTAAACGAAGGTTTGTCTCGAGCTCGCCCACTTGATATAACTCTTGATGGGACAAAAGCTTCACGTAAATCAAACATTTGCAGTTTGATATTATTCCACACTTGTCCGATATCTAGATTATCTGCTAGTGCATCAAAAGTTGGAAAGAACGACCCGAAAGCAGCGCTAATCGCCTCGTAGTTGGCCCTCCTGTAGGGATCCCGTACAAAAAATTATTGAAAAGGCATTGAGCTCTCGTTGGTCAATGTTGAGTTTTTATGGAGGAATTATTGAGAGTTTGTTGGAGAATTGTTGGGTTGAGTGTTGAGGAGTCTTGAATTTTTGCTACTGAAATTTAATTGAAACACCATTGGGTACCGCAATGTTGAATAATTGTTAAGTTACCATTGAAAGTCCATTGTGCTTAGACGGCCTATTGTGTTCGTTTTGTTGAATGTTTGTTGAGTTACCATTGATTCTCCGTTGAACTGACGTTGAGACAGTTCTATAACTGAGGTTTCTTAGCGCACGAGAAGGGACGAAAGACAGTGGCGACACGAGGACACAGCGCTGTGTCCTCGTCTCGCCACTGTCTTTCGTCCCTTCTCGTGCGCTAAAAAACCTCAGTTATGGAATACCAACACGCCCTAACCTACGCTCTTTCAAGATAGTTCTGTTGACCTGTTGTTGAATTATTATTGCCACAGCAGTGAAAAGCACAGTGTGGCACAGTTGAGATAGCATTGAGATTTCAGAAGTCGCCATTGAAATATGATTGACGTTTCGTTGGGCTAGTGGATTTTTATTCATATATTGAAATGGCTTTGCTGTTCACACTTGCATGCCCCGGTGCCTGCTCATAACTTTCCCAAACACAAACAAAATCAAAGGAGAGACTGATAAGCTTGAAGTACCTTTATTTACACTAAAGATGCGTGAAACATTATTACAGTACATAAGCCACCACTACATCGAACCTGGAGACATAGGCTAGTACCTACAGCACCCTAGCAGTGTAAATACACCTGAAAAAACCTATACATATGAATTCAATCAAAACGATCATTGTGGTCTTCCCTTTCGACTTAAGTTTATGACTAGAAGGTAAAGCGACTCAAAAGGCAGGGCTTAAGCATACCCTTGTAACAACCAACTTTGAACACATGAATACTTGACGCTGTTTGCGTGTGAATACACAAAATACATCTGAATGTGTTACATTAAAATCTTTCGTACACTAACACATCACAGGAAGAGCTACAGCTGACTGTGAGAAGGCAAAATAACAGACTTGAAACAAATGACTTACATATATACAAATGACGTAAATATATACAAGCTTTATCATACGGCTGTCACCGCGATTAAAAGAATAGAGATGAGAGCTTGCTAGTGAATCAGCCACATATCAACGGGTGTCTCTTGCACGACGCCAGGGTGCTTTTGGCGTAGAACAATTTAGCACCTGGGAATTTGCTGCATGCGTGACCTGGGAGAAGGGAATGTGGAGAGAAAATGAGATTACGCGGATTAAGAATCTGCCACACAATGCACATAACTATGCACGAAATAGAAGTACACCCTATACTGGCAAGTAAAAACTTGCGACTCTGTACGAGTGCCGTCGAGAAAAGGAAGAAATGAGTTGCTTCGGTAAGTGTTAACTAAAGCACGCACGGCGATGTTTCAGTGCGGGGAAAAATATTCCCGGCTCTCTCGCAGAACCGAAGACCACGCGACAGTGCATAGCCAATACCAAGCAGATATGGAATCTTCGGGTAGAAGTCCAGCAGAAGGAACGACCTAAAGATACGCCGAGAGCGATGCGAGCGTGAGCGTGCCTGTACGGGTGAGAACATGTACCGCTTCTTTAAAGCTAGCCGCTCCGGCGTGGCTCCAATCATCCCGCGCGATTTGTGTGCAGAACGTCGCGTACACAGCCTTGCGCGTTTGGCGCGGTAACGTCCGCGCAGTGAGCTAGCTTCATGCACGCGTCATTCTTCACCGGGCAAACGGTACTCGAGTGCGCCGCTTAGCTCGCGACGACAGCGCGCCGATTGGCGCTCCTTTCGCTTCTAGAAGCAATGCACATACGGGTCAGTCCAGCTCAAAGAGGCAGCAGAGAACGGTGGCATGTTTCGGTTATCACCTATTAAAATTGTACAGTACGCCTTCAACGGCGACGCGCCGGGCTAGATAAAGTTGCTTAATTCGGTAGTTTTGGCGGTGATGGGCGATAAGGCGAGCCTGTCGGCGGCTGTGTTCTTTGCCGACGTCGTCACCACACCTCTGTTCATTTGCGCTGTGTATCCGTGCACAGTCACTGCGCGGAAGCTGCGATTTATCGGTTGGGCGTTTTCCGCAAATCCAAAAGAGGCGAAATATATTTGCGGTGCGTCGCATCATTAGCCATAACCTAAATCGAGGCGCGCTCAACCGCTACGACACAAGAGGTGATCACACTACCCGTATAGTATACGATGAGCCATTGCGGATTAAAAAATTACCGACGATTACGTTACTTCCTAATGCGAAATTTGAGCGCAGCAAATAAGCTGTTTCACCTTTTCGATAGATTGAGGCAAAGAAATCGAGCAACACATGTATGCGCTATCACAGAATTTTTTTTTTATTTTTCACACGTATTCCTTTAACAAAGACTCCACTAACAGTTCTTGACAGTCATGAAGGAAGCTTTGTGGTCGGAGAAATAGACTGATATATGTTCGACTTGGTACACCAATGCTTGATTCTCAAAGACGAGATCTATACAAGTGCCTCGCGAGGTTGTCACAGCCGTGGGACGCGTTACGAGCGAGAGGAACGGGATGTTCTCCCGCGTAAGTGTTAGGAAATTGCTGTTTGTCTTTATGTCAAGCCGCCACCGATCTGGCTCTCTGATTGCCACCGCACAGGGCGAACGGCAGCGGCAATTTCGGCTCGGGCGGTGCACATATACAGATCCGCCGCCACCGATCTGGCTCTCTGATTGCCACCGCACAGGGGTTGCATTGGAGGAGGAGCGAAGAAAGGAATTAAGTTCGAGCCGGCGCTTTGACAACCGGAGACTCGCAGGAAGAGGGGGGAGGGGGGCGGCGTGTACACCCAGCGGCAAACGATGGGGGCAGAAGCGCGCGCAGCAAGCGGACAACACGATAAAGGGAGGAGGGAAGAGATAGCAGCGACTGACTGATGCCGCTGACGCCGATAGTGAGTCAACCCCAGCTGCGGAGTTGGTTTCAGGGACAACGCCGCCGATGCCGACACAAACAATATGATACCCTCGCTTCCGCAGCGCTAAGAACCAGGTCTAGCCGTGGGAAGGTGGTCACGTATTCGTCGACGTGCCGGGGCCTACGTGAAATAACCGGCGCGTCGGCAACTGAAGAGCACCCTATCCGCCACACAAGAACAGGGGGGGGGGGGACCCTTTCCTCCTCTTTCTGCATGGCGGCGACGGTGTTCTATGCAGTCACGTTATCTTGACTCTCTAGCGGCGTCAGCGGCATCCAGCGGTATCAGTCGGTCGCTGCTAGCGCTGGAAGGGATGAAAGGGGGGCGGAGCTGGTTACGAGGCCGACGACAACGCCGACGACGACGCAAAACCCAGGAACGGACGCCAAAGAGCTGCGCTCTAATAAAAAAAATAATTCTGATGTCCTACGTGCCAAACCAACGATCTGATTATGAGGCAGGTCGTAGTTGGGGACTCGCTATTAATTTTGACTTCTTGGAAATTTTTACGTGTATACAATGCACAATGCACGGGCCTTCTTGCATTCCGCTCCTTTGGAATGCGGCCGCGGCAGGGATCGCATTCACGACCTCGAGGCCCGAATTGCCACGGCGGCCGCCATAGTTACGAAATGCGTAAGCGTGAAGTGCAACACTGCCTTCCGGTACGAGTGTGGTACTAGCGTAGCACAGCTGCACGCCTGCTGCACAATTATTTGTCGCGGTTCTCCTAAGCTCGTAGTGCCTGCCTAAGTACCTTGGAATACAGCGCACCTCTCGCGTATCGGAACGCGATAACAAGCGCTTATACGGCCCACGTGAGCCACTATGAAAGCTGGCGTGGCCACTGTACAAATTTATCACTGCGCAGAGAAGCTGATCCTTATGTTCCAATTGTGTTCTCTCATACAAATTAAGGAAACGTTATTAGACAGGAACAATTGAAGCAATGCAATTTTACGCACGTGGGGCGCTGCTGCCTCATCGCCTACCATTATTTCAAACGAAGTGACGGCGGCAGCGAGCGTTAGTATCGCTCGCTTTCGCTCCGGGACATACGGTTTGCTTGAAGAAAGTAAACGGTGTGCTTAACATATCACGCTTGTCAATGTCAAAATGGAAAAAAAAGGCTACGTGCTCAAGAAAACGAGATTACTTACCCATCTGCAGAAGTCCGGCTGCGACTGTTTCGGGGTGCCTTCTCTTCAACAGGCATCAGGACCTCTGCCGCCCAACTCATAAAAACAGCCAGGCTCTCACATCAGTCGAACACCAGTAGCTGGGTCAGCCAACGGCTTCAACGGATAAACCTCCCACCTATCGTCGTTAAAGCATTCCACTAGTATGTGCGTCATGATATCCGAAAAGTAAAAAATTTTTCCATCAAAAAGCACGAGGCGTGAACCACCGCACCACTGCAACCAAGTAACTGAGTCCTAAAGCCGTTCACAGCTTCACTATAGTATGGAGTAATAAAAACATTTCAAACACAATATAACCGCACTGAATAACCGCTAATTACTAATAATTTTTTATCCATTAACCTTGATAAATTTTTAAGAACAACCTAATTTGTAGCGCAAACACCAAATACTTCGACCAAAAAAATGCGACTACGAAACTAGCTGTAACCATGCGTACTGTTGCAAAAGTGTGCGCAAAACAAATCTACAACGGTAGCAACCGCGAGCGCGCACACACACCCGAATACAAACTTGACGTTTGTGGCGCCATCTAGTAATAGAAATTACTACTAATTTTGTTATTATTGCAATGGATGGATGGATGGAAACAACTTTATTCTGAATCCGGGAAATTTGATGACCCGGGCTCAGGTCTCCCATGAGGGGACTTCGAGGCCTTGCCTCATCGCCGCCTCCCGGGCTTGCTGGACAGCCCACTCTTGTGTCTTGAGGTTGGAGCTGCGCAGAGCGGCGGCCCACTTCGACGCAAGAGCCTCCGCAGCTAGTTTCCTGACATAATTTGCAAAGAGCAGTCGGGTATTGGGCGGGGAAAATGTGCTGCAATCGCACCGGACTCGGGAATGTTTGTCTTTGCAATTGTCGCCAGATGACTGCCTGGTGACGTTTCAGCATGGGGTGAGGTGGGGGCAGCAACCGCCTGCCTAGCTGGTAGTGCTTGGTGATGTCATTGTACCTGACCAGGCGTTGTCGCGTGTTTTGAGCCAGCAGTTCCGAACTCCAAGAGGCGGTCCCCGATTCTGCGCGGCGGGTCAGTTCTTGCGCAGAGCGGCGTGCTACCTCGTTCGAGTTAATGAGGCCCTCATCGGTGGGGGTGGCGACGTGCGCTGGAAACCATATGATGGCGGTGTTATCGAAGTGCTGTCGACCAGCTTTTATTAGAATCTGGAGAGCGTCGGAGGAAATGGGCCCCCGCGCGTAGTTGACAACTGCGGATTGTGAGTCGCTAAACACTACCTCGCAGAGGGGGTCGGTAAGCGCAAGCGCAATCGCTACCTCTTCTGCTGTTTCGGGGTATTCCGTTGCGACACTACACGAAGTAACGCTATTAAAATAGTTTATAGCACCCTTGCAGATAACGAGGTGACAAGTAAAGTACGATAAGAGTTCGTTACCTGTATTTCTTTAGTTTCCCTTTGGTGTTCTTCTATTTAACTGAACATATGTGACGCCTTAATATGGGGGCAACGGTTCGTGTACTCAAAGGTTTCAACGGTTCTCTTAGGTGGAGCCTCCGAGAACCCAAATGAGGACAAAGCCGTTGGTTTCGAACACACACACAAAGACTTTTAATCAAACTAGAAGCGTAAAATAAGTTATATACAGAAATAGAAAGAATAAAATAAACACTCATATAGACAGCACGGCGGTAAGACACATTTGGGGCTAGTGTGAAGCTAACTAGTGCGCGAGTCCGGGCTTGCCACGACGGCAGGGACGCAACAGTCTCGACGCGGCGACAAGCTGACGGAAGGAGTGGCGCCGGTCTCACCAAAGGTCGTGGTGTAAGTTGGTTGACCGGGCGACTGGAGCTGGCCAGCTCTGGCTTGGAGAGGTAAAGCAGGCGGCTTGGTGGCACGAGTAGACAGCGGCGGCGTTCTGGCGGGGCAGCTGGGTGTAGAGCTCGGGCCCGTAGCCCGACTGCTCGTCCTGCCCACGGACACAGTAGCTCGAACGCCGGCCTCGGGCAGCAGGTGGCACGACAGACGGGGGCGGCGTTCTGGCCGGGCAGCTGGCGTAGAACTCGGGCCCGTAGCCCGACTGTTCTCGTCGTACCCACGAGCACAGAAGCTCACCGGCCTTGAGGAGCTGGCGGCACGCTCGGGTAGACGGGCGACGCACAGGAACAGGTTGGCAGGAGGCCCCGGTCGGGTGAAGTCCTGGTGGCTCGGGTTCGGAACCCGACGGCCCGTCTTCAACGCCCGTTCCGGTGGCTGACCTCCTCCTGGCATCACTTCCTGGAACTCTCATGGCGTCTCCCCTGCGTCTCCCACTCCAGCGCACCACGCTTTTTCTTCTCTCTGGCCGATTAGTCATTCTCCGATTGGCTGCCTGACGCCCCGTGGTCTTTCCTAATTCGTTTGCTTTTCTTCTTTTAGTTGTTTTTCTTGCGCCGCGCGTTCACGTGCCGGACGCTCTTCGGCGTTGCCGTTTTTCTCCTACCAGCACGGAATTTCCCTCGGCGCGCGCAGTCCTTGTCGTCTGCTCCTGACCGTCCCGATCACCGCACAATGACGCGCACCACACATCACAACATGCGAGACCTGCAGGTTTGGGAGACGAGAGGACGATAGTTCGGCGAGGCTCAAATAAATCGCATGCTTCTTGCAAGGCGAGAGTCGCGAGGAGCCGCAGATACAGCGATTAGCTGTGATACTGTTGCGGCTGTTGCGGAATCCGAAGCTCTCTGAAGTCAATAGTTATAGCGGATGCGCGCTGCGATCTTAAAGCGCGTTCTTCGTTGTTTGATCTCTAATATCACGGCCTTTGGATAAAAAGTATATTTGCTTTCCGGACAGAGGGTGTGTCGCAGGAAATTCGAAGACCTCTCCCGTCTATGTTTGCAGCGTGTGCGCGCTTGCATCCTACGGTTCCCACAGCGCGTCCGATGCTCGAAGGCAGCGTCATCTCGTGTCGGCGCCTGTCTTATGGCCGGCCGCGCTGCCGCCGCGTCTACTTTTGGGGAACTCCACATGCGCGTAGTCACCGTATTTGCAAGTGAATTTCGCATTCTTCTTCTCCCCGAAGCGTGCTCATTTTGGATCGCACCAATGGCTATGTCATCTAGTGTATGTTGAAACGACGATGGCATTTGTACACCCGCGAAGAAATAAATTGTTATGAACTTGGGCGGTCATGAAGCTAGTCTAACGTTGCATTTTTTACGTAGCGAAATCGGCTACGAAAGTGGGGTGGTCTCGGAGATAGGCGCTTTAAAGCGCCAGCTGTAGCGACAGCACCAGGAAGTGGCACGCGGCGCACGCGCCAACCATTTCAGAGTTAACTGGCTTTCGAATAAGAGGAGTATGCGCGCGCTCGTGGCCTATTGATTAGAGCACCGGGCTCGACGGCCGACGTTTGATTCCACCCCATCGGTCACACATTATTTTCTTTTAATGAAAGCGAGGCGAAAGAAGAACCTGCCGCAAAATGACAGGAATGAGGTTGGAACGCTTCGGATTAAATTTTCGGAATGTTCATATGCGAGTCCTAATCATTGTCTACTGGACTCAACTGCTACGCAGCAAAAAAAATCACTGCAATATTCAACACAAATTATCCAATAAATTGTTTGTTGAGAACACTCAACGGTAATATTGTTGTGCAAATGTTGAGCGAACTCAATTTCTTCTGAAAATTTGCTAAAGTCCGTTGTTTCAACAATTCCCAACAATATATCAATGGTTAATCAACAGTCATTTTTGTACGGGTTGCAAAGCTTAGAGATCAAGCAAATGTATAGGGGAAATATTACGAAGCACATGAAAAGTACCTGTCTGCTCTACATCAAGCAAAGCACTCTTTTTACCGCTTAGAATTTCCCAAGCTACTAAAAACTAATCCCAAACAGTTTTTTATTAGTTACCTTCATCGCCCCAAAGGGCATTACAGCAGGGAGGTTAGACTTGAATAAATGCATGAAGAAATTATTTCAAAGCGTGGAAAAAAGCATCATTTCCTGCAATGTATACAATGCTTGATGGCAAGAGAGAGAGAGAAACTTTATTGCAGTTGTAAAGATTTGAAGGAGGGGTGGTTGGAGCCTCTCAGTCCAGGGCCCCACTGGCCTTTGCCGCCCGCCTGACCTGGCTAATTAATGACTTTTTTCCTGCCAGGTTGGAGCGGCCGAGCTGTACCTCCCACTGCTCCATTGTCCTACTGGTATTTGGCCTGTGAGGGTGCTTAGTGCACTCCCAGGTTATGTGCATTAAGGTAGGTATGCCACCCCACCAAGGACAGTTGGCCCTATAACGAGTGGGATACATGGCGTTTAGCAATTTTAAATGAGGGGACATCCGAGTCTGTATTTTACACCAATCGGCGGTCTCTTCCCCGTCAAGTTGTGGGTGAGGCGGCGGGTATTTTCTGCGGACTCCACGCTGATGAGCAAGGATGTCTTTAGCATTTAAATTGGTGGAATTTTGTGAGGGATAGTGCGGGTGGTTGGGGTTAGAAAAGGACGCCGTCGCTCGGTTAGGGAACCCTCGAGCTAACGCGTTAGCCTTTTCGTTCCCCTGTACCCCCGCGTGGCCCGGGCACCAGCGTAGGCGATGATGGTGGTTGAAGGTATTGGGGATTATCGCGAGGCTAGCCGCAGTCACGTGCCCTTTGAGAAACATGCGACATGTCTCCTGGGAGTCCGTGACTACGACCGAGTCCCTTTGAGAACGCTCCGCGTGAGCGAGTGCGATCGCCACTGCTAATATTTCAGCCGAGGTGGGAGATCCCGCCGTGGCCGACGCGGTAATTTGCTGTTGGCTGATAGCGTTCACGACTGCCAGGGCGTACCTCCTTTGGTAGCGCTGCCCGGTCGCCTCTGCATACAGAGCTGCGTCCGTGTAGTACGTATTGTACCTATGGTTATTACAGTACGCTGATTGAATCTGTTGTGCACGTGCTTTGCGCCTTTCTTTGTTGTACTCGGGATGCATGTTCTTTGGAATTGGGGCTACTGTAATTTTGGATCTCATCGAAGGAGGGAGAGGTACGGCCTGCTCTGTGAGATAAATGGGGTATGCTGGGATATTGAGTCTAGCCAATATTGCCCTACCAGTTTTTGTGAAGCTGAGGCGCTCCCTCTGTCGCATCAGGGTGGCTTGCCTCAGTTCGTCGAAAGTATTGTGCACTCCCAAAGCTAACATGCGCTCCGTTGAAGTACATTTAGGCAGGCCCAGAGCAGCTATGAAAGCGGTTCGGATTATTGTGTTAGCCTGCTTTTCCTCCTCCCTATTCAGGATTTGGTACGGTAAGCCATACGTTATTCGACTAACCACTAATGCCTGTACGAGCCTTAGGGTATCTTCTTCTCGCATTCCCGCTTTTCGATACGTCACGCGACGTATCATTTGAGCTATGTTGTTGGCTGTGGATTTGAGGGTCTTGAGTGTCTGTACTGCTCTCCCGTCGCTCTGAAGCCACTAACCCAGGACTCGCATCGTGGGTACCTCTCGGACTGATTGGCCCTCAACCACGATGTTAATCGATCCTCTGGATTTGTAGCCTTTCGCGTGTATCCGGATAACCTCAGATTTTTCGGGTGCGCACTTCAGGCCACTCCATCTAGAAAATTTCTCCACCGCTAATACTGCGCTTTGGAGCGTATATTCCTTATCCCCTAGTGAACCTCTGTTCGTCCACAGCGTGATGTCGTCTGCGTAGAACGTGTAACCTAGTTCAGGTACCCGATCCAGATCGCGCGCGAGGCGACACATCACCGTGTTGAAGAGAAGAGGAGATAATATAGCTCCTTGAGGTGTTCCTTTGTCAGGCATTTTAAATAAATCCGAAGTGATTTGGCCAATACTGATGCTCACCTCGCGGTTGGAAAGTAACGCTCTTAAGTAATTGTATGTGCGCTCACCACAACCCACGAGTTCGTGTTCCTCCAATATTGCGGCGTCAGAGACGTTGTCGAAGGCTCCTTTGAGGTCTAGTGCTAGGACTAGTCTCTCGTCGCCGTACGGTATATTAGTTAGAATTTCGTCTCTAAGTAGGAGGAACACGTCCTGGCAAGATAAACCCGTGCGAAATCCTATCATGGAGTCCGGGAACCAGCTCCGCTCTTCCAGGTATCGCTGCAATCTGCTATGGATAACCCTTTCATAGAGCTTACCTAGGCAGGACGTGAGCGACACCTGCCGTAGTATATCAATCGAGGGATTCTTTTTTGGTTTGGGGATCATGATTATTTTAGCCTATTCCCACTCTTGGGGCAAGTCTCCCTTGGCTCAGCACTCGCTATTAAAAATCTTTGTGATTTGTGATTTTCGCTAGGGCTACCGAATCCATGTTTCGAATCATTGCATTTGTGATCGAGTCTGGGCCCGGTGCCGAGATTTTAACTGCGGATTGTGCAGCCTCATACAGTTCCGCGTACGCTATATCTTCGTCTAATTTAGGGTTCGCCTCCCCCGCGTATTGTCTCCTCGCGTACGACGATCCCGTGGCAGGTGACGGTCCTATGTACATTTTCTGAAGCGCATGGACAAGATCTTGGTCTGTGCCCTCGAAGCTGTCTGCTATAATTTGGAGCTTCTTGTTATTGTCAGTACGCGTGCTCATCGGGTCTAGCATGCTTCATAGTATTCGCCACGTACTGGTCGTTCCAAGAGTTCCTGATAGGGTTCCACAGAATGTCGCCCACTCGTTTTTAGCGAGCTCGTTGGCCTGGCCTTGGGCTTGCTCTGCCAAAAAGCGATGCGTTGTCTCAGGTGTTTGTTTAGACGTTGCCTTTTTCACCTCTTGGCCAGTTTCCGCCGCTCTTCCCATAGGCTTACCAGGTGAGAGTCTATCACCGGCACCTCCGCTGTACGCTCAATTGCTTTAGCGGTGTCCCCGTGTGCTCGTCGAAGGAATTCAGTCCATTCTCGCATGTTGGTCGGGGCTGTATCCGACTCCTCCAGCGCTCTCTGCAGTTCTGTATAACGTGGCCAGTCAGTTAATTTAGTCATTCCTATTGTTCTCCGTATGTTGGGCGTGGAGAGCGCTACTCGAATTATGTCGTGATCGCTTCCCAAATTTTCGTCAAAGGAAACCCATTGTGCGTCTCTGATGTTAATTGTAAAGGCACGGTCGGGCGCTGTGTCTCTGCTGACGCTGTTACCCGTGCGCGTCGGTTTGCCGATCTGATTGATTGCCCGTAAGCCGAAGGCCGTTGCGGTGCGCTCGAGTAGGAACCCTTTGGGCGACGTTTTCGCGTATCCCAATAGTATGTGGGGTGCATTAAAGTCACCCACTATCACCGCCTTATCCCTGGTGCCCGCTAAATCCTTTGTTGCTGAGAGAATGTGGGGTAGGTCGTCCCCTTTGCTTTTGGGAGGACTGTACAGATTTGTGATTATTGTGTGCGCCTTACTTCGTTTCTTTGGCATCAGACTGATAACATTGGAATTAGTCTCTCCCTCAGTTTGAGGAAGTGGTAATAATTGAGCGTTTATCGACTTGCTCACCAGCGTGGCGACCTTCAAATTTTGAGGATCGCTCAGAGTGTAGTAACCCTGCAGTTTGGCCGGTTTAGCCCCGACCTCCTCCAGACATTTAACGTCCGGAGCGATTCCGGAGTTTTTGATAAACTGGTGGAACACTGCCGCTTTCCTGAAGAAGGAGCGGCAGTTCCATTGCCATATCTCTAATTGGTCTGAATTTTGTATTCGTTGTGATTTCTTAGCGTGATTAGCCATGTTGCACACTCTTATTTTAAGCCCGTGACGTTTCCGTGTCCGAGTCGTCGGATTCTGTTACGCAGTGGCTTATTTTAGTTTTTGCTGAGCCCGCTCCTATCGTAATTGCGCGTTTTTTGGTGCGAACAGCCTTCAGATTCAGATTCAGATTCAGATTTATTCGTTCCAAAAAAAAAGAAGTAATTACATGAGAAATATACAGACGAGGGTCCCAAAGTGAAAGAACTGTAGTGGGACCCTCGGTTAATAATAACAACATTGATGGTGATATAAATAGTCAGCAAATTAGCGTATTATAAACAACATCTACAGATCAAATACATCATTAGACATGTCATTTACAATCAAACACGAAAAAGCACGTTATAACAGAAAGTCGGAAAAAAGCATGGATGAAATACAACAAATGACATGTGAGATAAATGTCAGAGGTACATCGCTAGATCGTAGTTAAGTTATTGCAGTAAATGATGCTTAAGGTGATTTTTAAAAATTGCAAGAGAAGTACAGGATTTTATGGTTGATGGTAATTCATTCCAAAGAGAAATTGCAGCGAAGGAAGATGTTTTTTTGCCGTAATTGGTATGAACCATGGTTAACAAGAAATTGTTGTTAGCTGCAAATCTGGTCATATTTTTATTCTGCAAAAGGTCAGTTGCAATGAACGGATACATAAGGTTATTATGAAGCAACTTGTGGAGTAAGACGAGTATGTTAAACTGGAACAAATTATTAATAGGCAAAATATTATACGCGCGAAGTAACAAAGAGGCATTGGATTGCATGGAGCTAGAAGTGATAATGCGTATTGACTGATTTTGGATATGTTGAATTGATAAGTGACAAGCGTACGTGTTGCCCCATGAAACAATGCCGTAATTGATGTGACTATGAATGAACGCATAATACAACGCTAGCAGAGCCTCACGAGAAAAAAAAGGGCGAGCTTTAATTAATGCACGTATACCAAACGCAGTCTTGTGTTTGAGATGTTGGAAGTGAGAGCGAAATGTAAGATTAGGGTCAAGATGTATGCCAAGAAAAGTGACATCGGTGTTAACGGGAATTGAATGACTTCCAAGCTTTACCTCAGGAATAGAAGTTAAGGCCCTTTGAGCACTTTTGAATAACATAAATTTAGTTTTTAAAGGATTAAGAACTAAGTAATTGTTGCTACACCATTTTGTAATGTTACTTAATGCTATATTTAACTTAGAAGTAAGAGTAGTAAAAGATTTGTCAGATGAAGCTATGGTTGTGTCATCTGCGTATAAAATGCAATGAACGCAGTTGGTGGAGTTAAGAGAATCCGGAAGATCATTAATATATAGAAGGAAAAGCAAAGGGCCCAGAACTGATCCCTGTGGTACACCTTGGTTAATACATTTTGTTACTGAGAAAGTATTTGCTGCATGTACTGTGTATGGCCGTTCACGTAAATAATTTTTTAAGAATGTTAGCGCAGGACCGGTTATACCATAAGAGTCAAGTTTATTAAACAGGGCTTGAAGGTTAACCGTGTCATAAGCTTTACTGAAGTCTAAAAATACAGATCCGACTAAGTTTCCCGAGTCAATACATTTTTTTATGTAGTCAGTTAGAGATAGAACAGCTAGATTCGTGGAACTTCCTGGGCGGAAACCAAATTGATTGTTCTTTAGCAATTTAAACTTTGTTAAGTAGTTATTAAGACGTTTAACAAATAATTTCTCAATGAGTTTACTAAGGCAGGAACGAATTGCAATTGGTCGGTAATTATTAACTGTATGTTTGTCGCCTTTTTTAAAAACAGGAATAATCTTGGCATTTTTTAAAAATGAAGGGAATGCACCTTCTTTGAACATAAGGTTGATAATATTACAGAGCGTGTCACAAACTAAATGCGCAACCAGTTTTAAATGCCTGACACAAATATTGTCTAAGCCAGGCCCTGTATTTTTAAGGTTAGCAATCGTGGAGCACACTTCATTTGGTGTAGCTGGTAACAAAAAGAATGATTGTGTCGTACGGCTCAAATTATTATGAAACTGCGCATGTATGTTGTTATTAGTGTAAAAAGAAGAAAAGTAGTCCGAAAACGCGTTAGCAATTTCGTTGGGCTCAGAAAGAGTGAGACCATTGTAATTTATTTTGGTTATAGAGGCATCAACAGACGATTTGTTTAGAAAAGAGTTCAATAACTGCCATTGCTTTTTGGGGTTGTCCTTATTCTGACCAAATTTATTTTCATAGTACTTTTTTTTTGCCTGTTTAAGTGAAACATTCAGTAATTTACAGTACCTACTATAGCGTCTAGCTAGTCTAGTATTAAAGGGCTGACGTTTAGTTTTCTTGTACATGTTTTCCTTCTTTCTTAAACTTTCCAGAAGACCGTCCGTCATCCATGGGTTGCACGGATATTTATACTTTTTCCCACATTTAACAGTGCGTGTGTTAGTTGAAACGGCCAGTAAAAATGAACTGCAGAATTTGTTTAGTGCTTCTTCGGGATCAGACATAGAATTAATTGGCGACCAATCAGTTTTACTGATGGCTTCAATAAAGGTATCTGCACTAAATACGGAAGAAAAGTAGCTATTATCGTTCTCATGTATTTCATTGTTAAATGTAAGAAAAACAGGAAAATGATCGGTTATGTCAGTATTAATAACCCCGGAGCAAGGCGGTGGTGATATGTTAGATAAGAAGTGATCAATAAGCGTACTGCTCCCACGAGAGGCTACCCTAGTTGGGCATTCAATGAGTGATTCAAAACCGAATCCAGCGAAACAATCTGTGTAAGTTGTGTACGAGGTAGCTTCAGTGTCAAGCAAGTTAATATTAATATCACCTGCAATCAGCACATCCTTATTTTCAAAAGCTAACTTCGACAATACTGCATCAAGAGAAAGCAAGAAATCGTTAAGCGAAGATGACGGTGAGCGATAAATGCAACCAAGGATCAAGTTCTTATTGTTATTAAGGAATGACCGATCGACTTCTATCCACACAGACTCACAATGATTCACGTTAACTGCCACATCAAATCTGCGAGCGTAGGTGACAGCTTGTGAAACAAAAATGGCGGCGCCACCATGACTGTTAGATTGACGATGACAATACTCCGGTTGATAAGATAGAAAACCGCTCATGTTGTTGTCGGAATCAGAAAGCCAAGTCTCCGATATGCAGATAAAAGTGAAGACATGGTGAAGTGAGGCAATGAAGTTATTAATTCCATCTATGTTCTTTCGAAGGCTACGAGCATTGAAGTGAATGAGTGATCGTTTTTTTTGCGGTAAGACAAGATTTTACGTCAACAGGGTAGAGCAAGGCCGTGGAAAAAAATATTTACAGTGAATTACGTGAAGATTCGAAGGTCGGACTCAGTGAAAATGCGATAGACCCTGCTATCATCAGTTTTGCGGGCTTTTATCTGGCAGTTTTCTGTCCATAAGTATTTCCACTTATTTTCTTTTTTGAGTGCCAGCGCCTTCGAGAACATCTTCTTGTTATCAATGGTCAAGTGGTCATTTACATAGACAGGCGTGCTAGTGCCACCTGTGAAACCAATGTGGTCAGTGCGAAGCCTAGCTCTTCTTGCCTTCCTGATGAACTCGTTTTTCTTATCGCGTGAGCAGAAGCGAGCAATGATGCTCTTTTCATTTGATTTAGAGGCCACACGGTGAGCCGTGTCGATATCAGCGGGTAAGAGAGGGTACTCGATAGCATCGCCAATTCGCTTCAGGATGACTCCGCAGTCTTCACCCTGCGATGTAGGGATTCCCTTAATTTCCACATTATTCATTCTCGAATATTGCTCTAAATCAGCCACTTTTCTTTCCAGTGCTTCGTTACGCGACAAGAGCGCCTTGTTTGAGGTTACGAGTTCTTCCTGTTTTAGTTTTATCGTGTCTAGTTCCTTGTTCATGAACTGAACACTTTCACAGAGGGAAGCGTGCTCACCTAGTCCTACATTCTGTAGCTTGATGTTAATTCGTGACACTAAGACTGCCTTAAGCTGTTCCGCCACGAATACCTTGTGTTTCTCGAAGTCCTTCGTGCATAGTTGTTGAAATTCCGTTAACCTTTGGGTAACTAACGTCGTCATTTCATGCATAAATATTTTCAAGTTTTCCGCGATCATTGTCTGGACCTGCGCTGCAGTTATCTGCGCGTTTTTTGAGATTTGGGTTGTCGGTGACTGCGCGGAGACGGAGTTCATATCTGCCGCCGCTTTCGCTATGGCTATTTCTTCAGACTGACGCGGCGTTTCCAGCTGTTGTATTGTGCTATTGAAGCGCGCCTCTAACTCTCACATTTGTTTCTCAAGTGATTGTCGTTTGCGTTCTTCTCCTGAGAGCTGTTCTCTTAGTCGCGCATTTTCTTTTTCCAATTTTTGAATACGTTTATCATTTTCACCAGTATTCTGTTTTGGAGCAGTGGGAAAAACAACTCTCGCCCAGCTCACCTGCTGTTTTTTAGGCAGTGGCGAATTTGACCGCTGCGAAGCCCTGGAGCTGGAGGGGTCCCTCGAGGAGGTATTGCTCTTCGCTCTGCTTCCGTGTGGAGATCTGGATCTCGATCGGTGCCGGTAGAAGTCCTCCTCTTCCATGGACTCGAACCAGCGCCCCGGTGGCTTGTTGGTGTTCTGTCCCGACCGCTCCCGTGATCGAGACTGGTGAGTCGTCTTCAGGCGCTTGGCGGCAATCAGTTTGTTCGGGCACCGACGCGTCTCGTGCCCCGCAGCCCTGCACACGGCGCACTTCACTTCACATTCGTGTCCTTGTGGGGGTGGATTTTCGAGTCCGCAGCCACGGCATATGTTCTTGGGCTTCGGACAAACGTCCGAGCGGTGTCCCTCTTGCATGCACTCCAGGCACATTTGGATTGTTGGCCTGTACTCCGTGCACCGCATCTCTACTCCCATGTAGTACACGCCTTTGGGGCGCGTGCCTCCCGAGAAGGTGAGGAGAGCGGTATTAGAGCTTCCTAGCATTCGGGCCCTTTCGATGGTGACTCCTTGGCTCCTGACTCGCAGGTGTTGCTGGAGATCTGCTGATTCGGTGTGTGCTGCGAATCCGTGCACCACCCCTTTGTAGCTGTCATCTGGATCCGCTACGTTGAAGGGGTGTTGCTTGCCTCGCAGCTCCATGCACGTGATTCGACGAATGACGTCCGCCACTTCCAGTGAAGGTGTGGAGACGATGATGATATTTGTTCCCTCTCGGATTCGCAGTATGAAATCCTCTCTAGTGATTTTTCGGTGGTTCGGTCCGTTTCCTGTGATTATCGTGCCGGTAGCCCGAATAATCGCTTGTGGTATTTCTGTTCTCAGATATTCCTTGAGCATTAGTTCTTTATGGGGCTTCAGTATTATCTTGATGTCATTCTTCGGTAATGGTGGCAGAGGCTTCCCCTTCCTCGGGCGCGTGTTGCGACGACCGATTTGCCCGTCTGTTTTCGCGCCGCCTGCTGATGGCTGTCCGTTTTTGTTATTCTTGTTGTTGGGAGCCGTTTCCCTGTCGTTGCGCTTGACAGCCTCTCGCTGTCGCCGCGATAGAACTAACTGCCAGCCGTCCATCGCCTGGTTGTGGGCGGCTATTTCTTGGCTTTTGCTAGTCCCCGCTTCGGAAATTATTCTTGTGTCCCCGTTTTCGTCCGCGTTGTTAACCGGATGCGGGGGTGTTATTTGGAGGTCCATGTCCTCTGATGTAGCCATCTCGTACGCTCGGCAGAAGCGATCCGGTTATCAAGTGGTGGGGCGGTCGCTCACGCGCTAAGCCTATCGAGGCCTAACGGGGCTTCCGCCGCTTCGAATTTTCAAAGTCTCGGGGAATGACGGAAAATTCACTCACGGACTTGAACTTGGTCTTCAAACGGAGCGTTTGTCGAGTGGAACCCGATAGGATAGTCGAGTCAGGTGCACTTGACGAGTTTTCGGCTAAAATGTCGATAGTCGGCATAGCCCATGTGAATGAGCGTGCTCTGCCGCAACTTCTTCGTCTTCCTCTTGATGGCAAACTGTTCCAATCTCGAATAATTCGAACAAAAAATATATAACGGAAGACGTCATCCCTACAAGAAAATTCCCTGACCTTCAAATAGTGGTCAGGTCGCCTAGATATCTAGTGTGGTGCTTGGATATATTGTTCACGGTTTATACCTGCATTGGAATAATAAATATCGCGGAAAAATTTTAATCTGATATACCTTCTACGATCCTTCAGGTCTTGCCATTTAGGTTTAAGTTTGCTTGCTGTTATGCTAAGCTACCGGCTATACTTACTAAGAACACATCTAACTGCCGTATTCTGGATTTTTTCTCATTTATTTTTCTCATTTTTTCTCACATGTGGGTGGGTCCCAACAAACAAATTCATATTCAAGTATTGAACCTACATGACTGAAATACAACTGCGTTTTTAAGTTACTCGGTAAATGACTAAAATTGCGCCGCGAGAATCCCGAAACTGATGCTGCCTTATTTCCAATATAGTTAATATGATTGTTCCATCGTAAATCAGAAGTAAAAAACACACCCGAATATTTAAGTTCCTTGCTTATGTTTAGAGTTAAATCCTGAATGCGATACCTATACGGATGATTAGCTCATTTTCTTGTGAAGGTGACGTGAACATTCTTACTTATATTTAATGACTTATCCCAATGCACACACCACTCTGCTACATTATTTAAGTCAACTTGCACGATTTGTGAATCGTAAATGGTATCTACGACTCTATAAACAACACAGTCATCGGCAAACGTTCTGAATGAAGACTGTATACCAGTTGAAATATCGTTATTATACACCAAAAACAAAAGTGGCCCCAACACCGAGCCTTGAGGAACTCCCGATATAACTGATGCATATTGCGAAGATCTACCCTTCAGAACAACACTCTGTTTCCACAGTGACAAATATTCGGCAATCCACGCTATTATTTTACCATCCAAGTTATAAGTTTTTATTTTGGAGATTAGGAGACTGTGCGCGACTACATCAAATTCTTTACGGAAATCTAGGAAAACGCAGTCCACAACTTGTTGCTTATGAACTGCCGAGGCAAAATAATCAATAAACTCTACTAACTCTGTATTGCAAGATAAACCACGCCTGAATGCATTTTGGCTGGGGCTTAGGAGATTACGTTCAGTCAAACGGGCCATAACCCAACTGTATCTTACATGCTCCATAATTTTGCAGGTTATACTAGTTAAGGAAACGGGCTTGTAGTTCTTCATTTTTATTTATTTATTTATTTACATCATACTGCAGGCCGTGTGGCCCAAGCAGGAGGGGCAGGGTAACAAAATAAAAAAAATACGCGTACAAAAGGCAGAATTGCAAAAATATAAAATTTAAGAAATGAAACAATGTACCCCGAAAGAGCAATGTTACCTAGGGAATACTAATATTATGAGTTTGAACTTATTCAGGGGAGTTCAGATGATGGAAAGGGATGAGGTTCGATTCTTCTATAGTTCGAGGAAAGAACGAAAGTTTAAAGATGTTTGTCCTGGCAACGTCAGGGGAGACAGCGAGGGGGTGGGAATGACGGGTTTTCCTGGATGCAGAAAGACTTATGCATGGACTAGGAGCTAAACAAAATTTACGGTTTACGAAGGAGTAAAGGAACTTCAGGCGTACTATTTTTCACCTCGTTTGAAGGGTGTGAAAACCATTTGTTCGCAGTAATTCAGTTACAGACTCTTCTCGGCCGTATTTAGAAAAAAATATAACGTATGGCTCTTCTCTGTATCCTTTCAAGGGCGTTAATGTTGATTTTGGTAAACTGGTCCCAATTAACGCACGAGTTTTCCAATTTGATAATGAGTTTACTTAATGGGTTGCATGTTTAGGCTTATGGCGAAGTAGTGAAAGCTTTCTGAAAGCAAGCGAGCCGGTAGCAGCAATGTGGCTATTCCAATTTAGGTTGTTTGTAATTCCAAGATACTTGTACTCGCTCACTTCCGCCAAGGGATCTTGGCCAATAGAATAAGAAAACTTCAGGGGTAGTTTCTTGTTTATTATACCTAGAAGCACAGGTTTATCTGAGTTATGTTTCATTCCCCACTTGTTGCTCCACTCAAGAATGTTAAGGCTAAATGAAGAGATATTTGATCATTAACTGTATTATTATTGTTAAAAATGACACAGTCATCTGTGAACAGACGAACGGAGTTTTGCTGCCCACTCTTATGCATGGGCACGACTTGCGCTAATTTCCAGTCATCAGGGATGTCAATTTCATTGAGGGGTTTCTGGAACAACCGGGTGAAATAAAAGCATAATGGGTCCGCCCAATTCCTTATGATAGCGGCAGGAATGTCATCAGGGCCGCATGTCTTAGCCTGGTTCACACTTTCTAATAATTTACGGATACCATCGACACAAAAGATAATTTCCGGCATGCGGTCTATTTCAGCGGGTAATTCAAAACAGACAGTACGCTTCATATCTCGAAAAGAACGGGTAGATTGACGCAATATCCCTTGACTTCAGTAAAGCTTTCGATAGAGTTCCCCATGACAAACTAATTTTAAAAATCAGACGCATTGGCCTCCCAGAAATACTAATAATACGGATATCAAACTTTTTAACCAATCGCTACCAATTTCTAGCAGTTAATGAGCAACAATCAGGTTGCCTTCCGGTTGGCTCTGGCGTGCCCCAAGGCAGTCTGTTGTGGTCATTATTGATTTTATTATATACTAATGACATTACTGCTGAACTTGATCCGAATGGCCAAATCAGGATGATTGTGTGCTTTTCGAAGAAATAACTTGTATTAACGACCAAATCTATCTTAACTCCTCTCTTGCTTAGATTTTTAAAAGGTGTGAAATGTGGGGCATGAAACATAACACTGATAAGACCGTCTTTCTTCGCTTCTCTCGCAAAAAAGCTCCACTTTTTTTAACTACAGTCTAGATTCCTCACCTTTGTTGGAAAAGACTGAATATAAGTATTTGGGTGCCACACTTGCTAATACTTTATCATGGAATTTACATATAGATAACATCTGCTCTTCCGCATTCGGTAAGCTATACTTTTTAAGACATAAGCTTAGAAATTCTCTCCGTAGCGTTAAATTACTTGCTTACAATTCACTAATTAGACCGAAAATTGAATGTGCATGCGTTGTCTGGGACCCACTTAAAAAACACAATATCACCCGCCTAGAAAACGTACAGAGAAAAGCTGTCAGGTTTATTTACTCTAAATTTTCCCCGTATGACTCACCCTCGGAATTAATGCAGATTAACAGTACCCAATGTCTTGAACGTGGCTTGAATTTCTTGCTTTCAAATCAAGATCTAGGTATTAACCCTTCTCCATATCTGTCACTTTAAACGTCGAGGCATACACGCCACCGTCATCCTAATTCCCTGACGCCGTATTTTGGACGGACAGATTTATTAAAGTTTTCATTTTTTCCTCGCACTATAGCCGACTGGAATGATTCTTTATTGCCTTTCGCCACACTTTGATGCTTTTAACTTTGTCATTATTGTTTTCTTGCCATTTAAAATACCTGCTTGGACCTGCACAAGGTTTGCAGTATTGAATAAAGAAAAAAGACGGCAAAAACACAGAAGAAAAATAACGGCTAAAAATTTCAAGTTTAAACTCGTTGTCATGAATAATTGTTTGCTAGTTTTTCAAAGCAGGTATCGATCTGTTGTCCTTGCCATTACGCTTCACATACCTCAAATTCTTTGGTGTCTCTGACAAGCCTTTCTTCTAGATTAAAAAAATTCAAGCCCTTAGCGATGTTGGACTTTCGTGGAAATTCAATTTCTATTGCTATCAGCAAGGCGGAATGTTCTGGCGAATTAGACGCCTTGTGTTTTTGATGATTTCGTCGCTGTCGTCCAACAAGGGCACGTAACTCTGTGTTAAACGAAGGTTTGTCTCGAGCTCGCCCACTTGATATAACTCGTGATGGGACAAAAGCTTCACGTAGATCAAACATTTGCAGTTTGATATTTTTCCACACTTGTCCGATATCTAGATTATCTGCTAGTGCATCAAAAGTTGGAAAAAACGACCCGAAAGCAGCGCTAATCGCCTCGTAGTTGGCCCTCCTGTAGGGATCCCGTACAAAAAATTATTGAAAAGGCATTGAGCTCTCGTTGGTCAATGTTGAGTTTTTATGGAGGAATTATTGAGAGTTTGTTGGAGAATTGTTGGGTTGAGTGTTGAGGACTCCTGAATTTTTGCTACTGAAATTTAATTGGAACACCATTGGGTACCGCAATGTTGAATAATTGTTAAGTTACCATTGAAAGTCCATTGTGCTTAGACGGCCCATTGTGTTCGTTTTGTTGAATGTTTGTTGAGTTACCATTGATTCTCCGTTGAACTGACGTTGAGATAGTTCTATAACTGAGGTTTCTTAGCGCACGAGAAGGGACGAAAGACAGTGGCGACACGAGGACACAGCGCTGTGTCCTCGTCTCGCCACTGTCTTTCGTCCCTTC
This sequence comes from Dermacentor variabilis, assembly GCF_050947875.1. Classification (NCBI taxonomy): domain Eukaryota; kingdom Metazoa; phylum Arthropoda; class Arachnida; order Ixodida; family Ixodidae; genus Dermacentor; species Dermacentor variabilis. Next base: position 132,331,218 of record NC_134577.1, on the reverse strand, counting down.
TCGTGCGCTAAAAACCTCAGTTATGAAATACCAACACGCCTTAACCTACGCTCTTTCAAGATAGTTCTGTTGACCTGTTGTTGAATTATTATTGCCACAGCAGTGAAAAGCACATTGTGGCACAGTTGAGATAGCATTGAGATTTCAGAAGTCGCCATTGAAATATGATTGACGTTTCGTTGGGCTAGTGGATTTTTATTCATATATTGAAATGGCTTTGCTGTTCACACTTGCATGCCCCGGTGCCTGCTCATAACTTTCCCAAACACAAACAAAATCAAAGGAGAGACTGATCAGCTTGAAGTACCTTTATTTACACTAAAGATGCGTGAAACATTATTACAGTACATAAGCCACCACTACATCGAACCTGGAGACATAGGCTAGTACCTACAGCACCCTAGCAGTGTAAATACACCTGAAAAAACCTATACATATGAATTCAATCAAAACGATCATTGTGGTCTTCCCTTTCGACTTAAGTTTATGACTAGAAGGTAAAGCGACTCAAAAGGCAGGGCTTAAGCATACACTGGTAACAACCAACTTTGAACACATGAACACTTGACGCTGTTTGCGTGTGAATACACAAAATAAATCTGAATATGTTACATTAAAATCTTTCGTACACTAACACATCACAGGAAGAGCTACAGCTGACTGTGAGAAGGCGAAATAACAGACTTGAAACAAATGACTTACATATATACAAATGACGTAAATATATACAAGCTTTATCATACGGCTGTCACCGCGATTAGAACAACAGAGATGAGAGCTTGCTAGTGAATCAGCCACATATCAACGGGTGTCTCTTGCACGACGCCAAGGTGCTTTTGGCGTAGAACAATTTAGCACCTGGGAATTTGCTGCATGCGTGACCTGGGAGAAGGGAATGTGGACAGAAAATGAGATTACGCGGATTAAGAATCTGCCACACAATGCACATAACTACGCACGAAATAGAAGTACACACTACACTGGCAAGTAAAAATTTGCGACTCTGTACGAGTGCCGTCGAGAAAAGGAAGAAATGAGTTGCTACGGTAAGTGTTAACTAAAACACGCACAGCGATGTTTCAGTGCGGAGAAAAATATTCCCGGCTCTCTCGCAGAACCGAAGACCACGCGACAGTGCATAGCCAATACCAAGCAGATATGGAATCTTCGGGTAGAAGTCCAGCTGAAGGAACGACCTAAAGATACGCCGAGAGCGATGCGAGCGTGAGCGTGCCTGTACGAGTGAGAACATGTACCGCTTCTTTAAAGCTAGCCGCTCCGGCGTGGCTCCAATCATCCCGCGCGATTTGTGTGCAGAACGTCGGGTACACACCCTTGCGCGTTTGGCGCGGTAACGTCCACGCAGTGAGCTAGCTTCATGCACGCGTCATTCTTCACCGCGCAAATGGTACTCGAGTGCGCCGCTTAGCTCGCGGCGACAACGCGCCGATTGGCGCTCCTTTCGCTTCTAGAAGCAATGCACATACGGGTCAGTCCAACTCAAAGAGGCAGCAGAGAACGGTGGCATGTTTCGGTTATCGCCTATGAAAATTGTACAGTACGCCTTCAACGCCACCCGCCGCGCTAGATAAAGATGCTTACTGCGTTAGTTTTGGCGGTGATAGGCGATAAGGTGAGCCCGTCGGCGGCTGTGTTTTTAGCCGACATCGTCACCAAACCTCTGTTCATTTGCGCTGTGTATCCGTGTAAAGTCACCGCGCGGCAGCTGTGACTAATCGGTTGGCCGTTCTCCGCAAATCCCAAAGAGGCGAAATATATTTCGCGGTGCGCCGCATCATTAGCCGCAACCTAAATCGAGGCGCACTTAACCGCTACGGCACAAAAGGTGATCACACTAACCCTATGGTATACGATGAGCCACTACGAAAAAAAACAATAATTCTGATGTTCCACGTGCCAAACCAACGATCTGATTATGATGCACGTCGTAGTTGGGGACTCCGTATTAATTTTAGCTTCCTGGAAATTTTTACGTGCATAGAATGCACAATGAACGAGCGTTTTTGCATTCCGCTCCTTTGGAATGCGGCCGCTGCAGGGATCGCATCCACGACCTCGAGCCCCAAATTGCCACTGCGGCCGCCATAGTTACGAAATGTGTAAGCGTGAAGCGCAACACTGCCTTCCGGTACGAGTGTGGTACAAGCGCAGCAGAGCTGCACACCTCCTGCACAATTATTTGTCGCGGTTCTCCTAAGCTCTTAGTGCCTGCCTAAATACCTTGAAAGGCAGCGCGCCTCTCACGTATCGGAACGCGATAACAAGCGCTTAGACGGCCCACGTGAGCCCCCATGAAAGATGACGTGGTCACTGTACAAAATTATCGCTGCGCAGAGAAGCTGATCCTTAGGTTTCGATTGTGTTCTCTCATACAAATGAAGGAAACGGTATTAGACATGAACAAATGAAGCAATGCAATTTTTCGAACATGGGGCGCCGCTGCTGCTTCTCCTACCATTGTATCAAACGAAGTGACGGCGGCAGGGAGAGTTAATATCGCGCGCATTTGCTCCGGGGCATGCAGTTTGCTACAAGAAAGTGAACGGTGTGCTTAACATCTCACGATCGTCAATGTCAAAATAGAAAAAGAGGCTACGTGCCCAAGAAAACGAGATTACTTACCTATCTTCAGAAGTGCGGCTGCGACTGTTTCGGTGTGCCTTCTCTCCAACAGGCACCATGACCTCTGCCGCGCAACTCATCAAAACAACCAGGCTCGCACATCGGTAGAAGACTAGTAGCTGGGTGAGCCAACCACTTCAACGGATAAACGTCCCACTTATCGTCGTTAAAGCATTTCACAAAAATGTGCGTCATGATGTCCGAAAAGAAAAAAATACTTTCATCAAGAAGCACGAGGTGCGAACAACCGTACAACTGCAACCAAATAACTGAGCCCGAAAGCCGTTCACAGCTTCACTATCGTATTCAGTTATAAAAACCTTTCAAACACAACATAACGGCGCTTAAAAACCGCTAAATAATTAGCAATAACTTTTCATCAACTAATCTTTATAAATTTTTAAGAACAACCTAATTTGTAGCGTAAACAATAAATACTACGACCAAAAAATGCGACTACGAAACTAGCGGTAACCGTGTTTACTGCTACAAAAATGTGCGCAAAACGAAGCTCAGTTGCCCCCGCTTGCGCGCACACATACACACCCGAACGCTACCTTGACGTTTGTCGCGCCACCTAGAAATAAAGACTACTACTAGTTTTGCTATTTTTACAAAAATAAAGCTTCTAAAGTAGTGTGTAATGCCTTTGCAGACGACGAGGTGACAAGTAAGGTATGATAAGAGTCCGTTACCTGTATTTCTTTCATTTCCCTTTGGTGTTCTTAACTGAACATACGGGACCTGCAGGCTTGGGAGATGAGACGACGACAGTTGGGCGAGGCTCAAATAAATCGCGTGCTTCTTGCATGGCGAGAGACGGGAGCAGCCGCAGATACAGTGATTAGCTGTGATACTGTTGCGGCCATTGCTGAATCTGAAGCTCTTTGAAGTCAATGGTTATAGCGGCTGCGCGCTGCGATCTCACAGCGCGTTCGTTCTTTGATCTCTAGTACGACGCACATAGGATAAAAAAACTATATCTGCTTTGCGGACAGAAGGTACGTCGTAGGAAATTCGAAGACCTCACCCGTGTATGTTTGTAGCGTGTGCGTGCTTGCATCATACGGTTCCCACAGCGCGTCCGATGCTCGAAGGTAGCGTCGTCGCCTGTCGGCACCTGTCTTATCGCCGGCCGCGCTGCCGCCGTGTCTACTTTGGGGAACTCCACATGCGCGTAGTCACCGTGTTTGCAAGTGAATTGCGCACTCTTCTGCACCCCGAAACGGGCTCATTTCGGATCGTACCAATGGTTATGTTATCTAGTGTATGTTAAAACGACGATGGCATTTGTACAGCGGCGAAGAAATAAATCGTTAGGAACTTGGGCGGTCTGGTCTAACGTTGCAGTTTTTACGTAGCGGAAATGGCTACGAAAATGGGGCGGTCCCGGAGATAGGCGCTTCAAAGCGCCAGCTGTAGCGACAGCACCAGGAAGTGGCACGCGGCGCACGTGCCAAGCATTTCAGAGCTAACTGGCTTTCGAATAAGAGGAGTATGCGCGCGCTCGTGGACTATTGGTCAGAGTACCGGGCTCGACGGCCGACCTTCAATTCCACCCCATTGGTCACACATTATTTTCTTTTAATGAAAGCGAGGCGAAAGAAGAACGTACCTGCCGCAAAGTGACAGGAATGAGGTTAGAACGCATCGCAATAAATGTTTGGAATGTCTTCATATGCGAGTCCTAATTATTGTATACTGGACTCAACTGCTACACAACAAAAAAACAACTAGAAAAATCCACACAAATTACCCAATAAATTCTTTATTAAGAACACTCAACGGTAACATTGTTGTGCAAGGGTTGAGTGAACTCAATTGCTCTTGAAAATTTGTTGAAGTCCGTTGTTTCAACAATTCCCCAACAATATATGTATGGTTAGTCAACAGTCATTTTCGTGCGGGATAAATCTCTCGATTAGGTGTTTTTGCAACATTTACATACAGAACTGATCAATCTGCTATAACAACGTTGTGATCACTCAAACCTGTCAACACACGTACATTGTATTCAACATCAGGTACGTTACAGAGCAAAAGGTCGAGTACGTGACCTGTTCCGACATTTTGCGGTGGCTCGTGCACGTACTAATAGAAGTGTTCTGATCTAAAATATCAAAATAAAGTTGAGCATAGGCTCCCTCTAGCAGTATACCTTGGTTCCCCAGCTGACCAGTCAGTATCCGGAATGTTAAAGTCCCCCGCCCCCAGAACAAGGCATTCATTGTTAACAGTTTCAAGATAATTGGATAAATGAACTAGTGGTTCTACAGAAGGACCAGGAGGCCTATAAAATGACCAAAGAACAACTGCTTTCCCATTCAGCAGCCTTACTTTAGAAAAAATTGATTCAGTTTCGTTATCCGGAAATTCCACTTGCACGCTCGGGATATTATTATGGACAAGAATAAACACCCCTCCACCAGGTGCACAGCGGTCACGACGGAAACACTCTTACGTGTCAGGAAATACATCAGTGCTTGCGATAGTCGCGTCGAGCCAAGATTCTGTTCCCAAAAGAATGGTCGGTTGAATGGTACGAAGAAAAAAGTAAAAATCGTCAATGTTATTTTTTACACTGCGGCAGTTGGCTAACAAAACGCTGACGGGGCACATCACAGCATTAACAGTATTTTGTCATTGCTTCCGTGCAACGCCGGCTTTACTGTCCCATTGAAGGCGCCTGCTCCCCAAGTGAAGTGTATAAAACTTCAGAAGTGGTTCCAAGCCCTCTTCGCAGTTTTGTTTGGCATATGCCCATAATTTATTTCGCTTATCACGGACAGTATTTGAAATGTCTTCAGATATAGCAACGTTCAATCCCTTGAGCTTGAATGCTTTTGCAAGCACGGCTTGGCGGTGTTTAAAAGAATTGAAGCAAACAATGATGGGCCGATGTTTTCCTTCGCGGAATTTACCCCGCCTGTGCGCGTATTGAATAGCTAACGAAGGTAATTCAAGCTTCGCAATGCACTGACTTATGATGAGTTCCTCAGACTGGACTGCCGTCTCATTGGCATTGGAATCCGCCAAGCCATAAAAAAGCAAATTATTGTATTTCTCAGAATTTTCGAAGTCGTCCATTTTTTTAAATCATGCCTGCCAAAGCATCATGCTCTTGTCGCTGCTGATCTTCAACGTTAGCTAAGGCTATTTCAATTGTGTTGATCTTTTCTAGCTTAGTTTCCAACAAAAGAAACCGAGCTTTAACGTCAGTAACGTCTGCGGTGAGGTACGATAACTTGGAAATTATTGCACTTTGGCCATTTAACAGCTCTTGGATTTGATTAGCAATTGGTGGACTTGGGTTACACTCAATACCTCCGCCACAAAGCAGCAAAATGTGTCGATAAAATGCCGGGCTATGAAAAAGTGAAAAATGCCTCTTGACATGAATACGATTCGACAACACAGAACCCCGTCGCCGACAGGAAAATTAACATAAAGCGTTTGGGGTGGAACCGGCAAAATGTAGCACGACGCTTTCAAAGGGTAAAGAGAACCAAACTGCATGAGCAGTAAAAAACATGTAAGGGTCACCGCCATCTCGCCGGTTCCACGCCCCATCGTTACAGTGCTGCTCCGGTGATTTTGTAGCGGACATTTGACAGTGTCAACGCTCACCTGGCAATGTTGCCATCTTGGAATCGGAAAACGTTCACATTCTTCACCGGCTGGACACTATTGTAGCTCGAAGGCCTCGAACAAATCTGTTGAAGACGAACAACCGCTGTCGACCAATTCTAGGCATACGTCGTCGAACGGAAATCCGGGAGAAAGGATCGCCGTGGAATAGTTCGCCGAAAACACCTGCGTGAGCAGTAGAAAACTTGTGAGGGCCACCGCCATCTCGCCGGTTCCACGCCCCAGTGTTTCTCAGTCTTTCAGTGTTTTGGAAAACACTGAAAGACAACGGACCGTGAGAAATCGTACTCACCAGTGATATGAATGAAAGGATTATGGACATAGATTGCGCGAACTTGTTGAACGCCACGTTCGCTACAGGCTTTTCTGATGATGTGACCGCACCCTCCTGCTTACTTTTGCTTGACATCGATTATGACATGCTAGCGATCAATTTCTGTGAAAATGAAATTTCATCCCTAATAGAAAATATTAAATTGTCATCTTCAGCTGGAATGGACGAAATTAATACCAAAATCTTGAAAAACACCAAACACAACGTCTCACTTTATCTCACCCTAATTTTTTCACAGTCACTTTCTCGAGGAGTCATTCCAGACGACTGGAGGAAAGGGAAGGTCGTTCCGGTTTTCAAGTCAGGTAGCAGAAATTCCCCACTTAATTACCACCCTATCTCTCTAACAAGGGCCCCTGTAAAATCATGGAGCATGTGATCTACCCCCACATAATAAATTTTCGTGACAGTAATCACTTCTTTCATCCTTCACAACATGGCTTCCGCAAGGGGTTGTCATGTGAAACACAGCTTGTAGTTTTTCTATATGACATCCACACAAAACTGAATGGTAATATACAGACTGACGCGATCTGTCATGATTATGCTAAAGCGTTTGGTAAAGTGCATCACCAACGATTACTTGCGAAACTCTCCCCGCTAAATTTACATCCTACTGTCTTAACATGGATTATAGAATTTCTTACTAATCGATCGCAATGCGTTAATATAAATAAAGATCTATCCACTCCTGTTCCACTAACGTCAAGTGTCCCCCAGGGATCGGTTCTTGGCCCGTTCCTTTTCTTAGTCTATATCAACGACTTAGTTTTGCATGTATCCTGAAATGTGCGCATGTTCGCGGATGACTGTGTTATCTACAGCACCATACTTAACACTTCGGATCAGATAACCCTACAAAGTGACTTTGCTAATATTTGAGAATGGTGTACCTCTTGGTTAATCACATTAAACGGTAAGAAATGCGAAAGGATGCCGTTCACCCACAGCCATAGTCCTCGGACGTTTGCGTACACAATTAATAATTTGGATCTAGAATGAACTAACACTTAAAAATACATCGGTGTCACTGTGTCAGATGGCCTCAACTAGCATGCGCATGTGCATATCATCATTTCAGCTTCTAACACAACTTAAGGCTTCTTAAAACGTCATTTGCGGAAAGCCCCAAATCATGCAAAATTACTTGCCTACACCACACTTGTACGACCGAAAGTAGAATACGCCTCAGCACTCTGGAATCCGCATCAAGCATATCTCATCGATGCTCTTGAAGCTGTACAAAACCGTGCCGCTCAATTTACCCATTCGCCATACTCATATGACATCAGCATCTTGCCACTGGAATTGGTATGTGGGCTTGCATACCTCGTTTTACGTCGGCGCATCGCTTACCTCTGTCTTTATCACAAATTCTTTTACAGTCCTGCCCTTCATCACGCCCGCAGGGACCATATACCGGACCAGCCACTCGCTGCAGGTTTCACGACCACGTTCATGAACACCAACATTTTTAGCCTCATTTTCTCTTCGCGTGGCGGCCGACTGGAACGCGCTCCCCCCTGCCACTGTCGACATAATCTGCCCATTCGTATTTTTACAACAGGTCTCAGGCCATCTCCAACTACGCCGTACATGATGTGTTCTTTATATATGTTTGTATTTACATGCATGTATATATGTGTAGATATGTAGGTAAAAAACATGTTTTTCGCCGCAATTTAACACACACAAAAGGAAGACACATAAAGACAACACGGGCGGCACTTCCAACTGGTTTAATTTGGGCTGTGACCCATGAATATATATACAAATGCACGTATGCGCTGGCTTTTCACATATCTACATTACCGAGTGGTCAAACAATCTTGTTTCCGATTTGTAGAGCATGATAAATGTATCGCTATTGCAATTTGAACCTTTCTTTTTTATATAGTAAGCTTCCATTAGCTCACATACTGTTTGAAATCTACTTCTGCCAAGAGGGCTAATCTCATAAAAACGTGGTCTGCACATGCAGGCCTTGCAGTGCGCTGGCAAGTGTGCCACGCCATCTTTCATTATATTTAGTTCGTGTTCCCTGGCTCTTTCATTTATGCAGCGTCTAGTCTGTCCGATATAGGACTTGTCACTGTTAAACCAGTTGGAAGTGCCACCCGTGTTGTCTTTATGTGCCGTCCTTTTGTGTGCGGTAAATTGCGACAAAAAAGACGTCCTTTAGCAAGCACGAACTAGGCCAACAAGCAGTTCGGTTGCAACATATGTAGGTGTTAATGTGTGTGAATATACTTATATATATATATATATATATATATATATATATATATATATATATATATATATATATATATGTATTTAAGTATATTCTTGCATCGTACATCTTAAACAACAGCCATGTTGAACAAGTTTCCAGCTACAAATATCTTGGCGTACACTTAACCCCTAACTTGACGTGGAATAATCACATTAACCATATCCTCGCTTCTGCAAACCGTTCGCTTGGTTTCCTTAAACATAATCTCAAACAAGCTCCCGTACACTTACGCAAATTGGCATACACAACACTAATACGCCCTAAAATAGAGTACGCGTCAGCCATATGGGATCCCCATCAAGCATACCTAATAACTGACTTAGAAGCCCTGCAGAACCGTGCTGTACGCTTCATCTTTTCAGATTATTCACGAGAAACAAGTATAACAGCATTAAAAAATCGCGCCGAACTTGAAGCCTTGTCACTTCGCCGTAATATATCTCGTTTAACACTATTCCATAAGCTCTACTATCACGTATCCCTTCATAACGAGTTCATGCGTAAACCCTCAGTCATTTTTCCGCGTCGGGATCATTCTTGCAAAGTTAAATGCATAATGTGTCATTCCCTCGCATTTGGTCAGTCATTCATACCTTGCACCTCGAAAGAATGGAATAATCTGCCATCGCACATTGTCACCGAAACAAATGCCTTAAAATTTACAGACGCTCTACGCAGTACCATGAATACCTAATATATCACGTCTGACTCTCTGATTTGTAAACATATTCATTTTTTCTTTTTTTGTTTGTTAATGCGCCGTTAACCAAGCTTCCACGACAGTGTCACATTTTGTACAAACCATTTAGAGTTCCTGTACAGATAACTATCATTATTTCTTGTGTTTGTACGTTGATGCACTGTAATTAATCTTTTCCCAGTTTTCTTTTTCCATTGTATTTACATTACGCACTGTTCACCTCTCCTATGTAACATTTACCCTATGTAATACCCTCCCTAGAGGGCCTTTAGGGTTATTGTGGAATAAATAAATAAATATGCACACATATGCGCGCTTATGTTACTTGGCCGAGTGTAAATTCGAATCGTGTACCTACCCCTTATGTAATACCCCTGAAATCTGGGGTCCTTAAGGAAAATAAACTGAACAGAACTCAACTGTATATATTGACAGCAAGAGGACAATGCTGTCACCACATATAATGCACTGAACTTGAGCTGTTCAAGTTGAAAATGGAAAAATTTGGGGTTTTACATGTTGAAAGAATGAGTTGATATGAGCCACGGGATAGTGAAGGACTCCGGATTAATCTCGGCCACCTGGACTTATTCGTCCCCCAAAACATGAGCGTTTTTGCATTTTCGCTCATCGAAATGCGGCCACTGCTGCCATAACTGAACTTGCGACCTTGAGCTCAGCAGGAGAATGCCATGGCCACTGCTCTACCACAGCACGTCTGGGCAAGGCATAGAGTTTCCTACAGAAATTAATAGAGGAAGCTCTGCACTAATGTCTATGGTCTCAGTAAGCACGGCGCTTCATCCAACATCGGAAAGATGGTTTGTACATGGACTGGTCTAAGCTTCGTTTTCCTGTTTTCATATGACTTAACAAGTTCATCACCACTTACGACTAAATATTGTATTGATGCATCAAGTCACAGTAAGTATGCATGCATGCACCGAGCCGTATTGCATTCTGCATTTAGAAAGGTAGTTGTGCTTCGAAATTTAGGTCGCTAAAGGCAGCTAAAGTGCAGCAAATAACGCCGTAAGAGTGTTTGAAGCCACAAACCTGAAAATCATACAAATGGATGTAATTACCATCATATTCATGCCAGCTGAACGGTCGCAGCACCAGAGTTCTCTCAGTAACGTTAGTAAGAAACTCTATGGGGCAAAGTGTGCATAGGCATTTAATATCATGCTGTTGTTAAAGTATACCACAAGAGTCTCGTTTTCTTGTTGCCGTTCATCATGCAATAAACACATCAGGTTTGCACTGTGGTTTGCACTTACGTTCCACAGCAGTTCCTTTTTCCAAGAACCATGAGGAGCCATAAAAGCCGTTGAACTGCTTCAACGTCAAGTCAAGTCACGAGGGTTGCAATGTGGGCTTGTTGGTAATGCATCTGCATGACGTGATGAAGTGGAAAAGACTGCTGCTCAACGAGTTTCAACAGCTTATAGTAAGCCTTGTATAGTCTGTGTGGAAGAAAGAAAAAATGAAATAAATATAAAAATTCCAATCAAAATCAAAGAGCAAGGCTGCATTATCAAGGGACGGTGTTTCCTGCCTGATGGCAAGTGGTGCATCCATTCCACCGAGAAAGCCTCACCTCCAGAGGATTTCACAGGATCTGAAGGACAACGACCTTGTGGTGCTACAGGCCGATAATTAGGGCGGCTTTGCTGTTATGCCGACTGGTGTTTTTCGTGAGAAGGCCTTGGTTTCTATAAAGAAGAACTTTAAACTAGTGGCGTTCAAGGTTCGGAAGCAAAAAGGTCAGGCTCTTCAACTTTTGGGAGAAATGAATTTGGAAAACCTGCACAAGATGGCAAAGGATGAAAAAGGGAGGTTTCTTGAGATCTTCTTCACTGTGAAGACACACAAGCCTGAATTCCGCTGCGCACAATTGTTTCATAAAGGGGAACATGACAACGTCTGGTTAGCCGGTACCTTCAGACACATCTGGGAAACGTGGTGAGCGACGACTCTTTCCTCGTGCGTAGTTCTCTGGAAGTGCTGAAGGATCTGGACAACTTGCCGCCTCGTGAATACAACGCGTTCTCCATAGACATTGAAGATCTCTTCTATTCGGTCCCTCACCAAGGTCTCTTAGCGGCGGTCAGGGACAAGATCCAATCAAATGGTGAAGTCCGCTTCCAGAATGCTGCAGGTGTAAGCGTGGACAATTTCATTTCCTTATTAAATTTCTACCTGAACTCAACCGCCATCTTGTTTGAAGGCAAATTTTATGTGCAGAAGGAAGGGATATGCATCGGTTCCTCTGTAGCTCCTGTCCTTTGCGATATCTTCCTATCTGTTGTAGGAGCTGACATCAGTAATAATCCTTGTGATCATCATGTAGTGTCCATTTACAGATATGTTGATGATTTCTTGGTCATGTTGAAGGACGTGCCTGAGCACGAATTAGTTTCTGCCATTGAGAGAACCATGACTATCTTCTCGAAGCACAGTCAGGGTCTCAGGTTTACCAAGGAAGTTCCGACCTGTGGTCAACTCGAGTTCTCGGATATGAGGCTAGTGTTTCCAGCGGAAAGTATTTGTTGGATGTACAATCCACGTTCTTTGAAAGGCCTGCTTCCGTTTGAGAGCGCCCATTCCAAGATTGTAAAGCGTGCAATTGCTACAAATTCTCTGCAAACGGCTTTAACTAAATCTTGTATTCACTTGGTGTCAAGTAGCTTTAGCGCTCAAGTACAACGACTACAACAGGCAGGCTTCCCGCCATGTCTTATCTCAGCTGTCTGCGAAACGATGCTCCAAAAACTAAAGCACCCGCCTCTTATCGGGGAGCCAGTTTCACACAATTCTGTTGCGGTAATTCCGTACCTTCATAAGGTATCGCACAACATTAGGAAAGTGGCAAGTAGGCATAACGTTCAGGTTGTTTTCTCCACGCCTTGGAAGCTGTGTAAGCTTTGTGCCATGAACGGAGAGAAACGCCCGGCTGGTTCAATCCAGCATCAGAAGAAGTTCACTGAATGCAGGTCACGTGTAGTCTACCAAATCCCTCTAAGCTGTGGTCGCCGCTATATCGGACAAACAGGTTGATGTTTCAATGAGCGTGCAATGGAACATTGTCGTAATCTGCGCAACAAGGAAGCGAATTTCCTCGCAGAGCATTGCAGAGACTGCTCTAATTGCCGCCCTCACTTTGACAAAACTAAATTTTTGAAGTTTGGAAAATAATAATAATATTATATGGGGTTTTACGTGCCAAAACCCCTTTCTGATTACGAGGCACGCCGTAGTGGAGGACTCCAGAAATTTTGACCACCTGGGCTTCTTTAACGTGCACCTAAATCTAAGCACACGGGTGTTTTCGCATTTCGCCCCCATCGAAATGCGGCCGCCGTGGCCGGGATTCGATCCCGCGACCTCGTGCTCAGCAGCCGAACACCATAGCCACTGAGCAACCACGGCGGGTATTGGAAAAGACAGGTTTGAGCGGGAAATTGAGGAAGCATATTTCACCAAAAAAAAAGAGGTAAACGCATGCGTCAGCAGGCCGTCCATTATGCTTAGCGACAGGGAGACGACTTTTTTTAGGTTTCATTTAGGCCTCATCTTAGAATTATTTCATTTGATTTTACCGTGTGTCTTCCTTTTATTTAACTAGTTTTATTTTGTTGACAATTTTCTAGTGGCTCTTAAGCTTTTGTTGCACTTTTTTGACGCAGACGCTGTTCTTTAGACCTTTATCGTTCATCACTTCTGTCCATTTCATTGTTTGCCACGTGTTCCTTTTCTTTTTTGCGCGGTCACATGTTTATTAATTTTTAACGTGAGTGATTATTAGAGATTTTAGTTTTGGCACTGACACTGTACTTAGACGCATTTTTCATGTTTTTTCCGTGTTATTCGTTGGTCATTATTCACATAGTCGTGCGGGTTTCATCACTGACTGGGCCTTAGGCGTTTGAAGCGTGTTTTGTTGTGGATAGATTAGTTGGTAGTGAAGTGTAGACGGTGCTTTTCGTCTGGTTTTTTGTCCCCGTTGGCTTGAAAAAAGACTATACTAGATCAATTGCCTCCTGTGCTGATCCACGTGTGGTTCTTGTTTGCTCATCCGATAATATGTGCCAGATAACATTCCTGAATGGTCGATAGATTGCTGTTTTTTACTTCTAAAGTTTTGTGCGTTACTTGGCGTGAATAACCTACATAAGGCAGGCTTGTTACGAAAATAAACTTAGTTGTGAGTGGCGCCGGTCCTGTCGTTTGTGTTCTTCTTCCTGAGTCCTGGTCTTCTACGCCTTCCCTTTACTACTGACCAATTCCAAGCTGTTCCTTAACTCTCTTATGTCTTTCCGAAATTCACGTTTCAGATCAGCCAGCTCTCATTTGAGGTCAGCGAAGTCGCCTCCCATCACCGTAGTTGATCAGGGCCAGAGCTCGAGATAGACTTACAACGGCAAATGATAGCAGCAAAAGGTATATGGCAAATGGCTGCAGAGGCACCACGAAGAAGAGTAAAAAAAGAAAGAAAAATATGAAAAGGAAGAATCGTTTCACCAAACCTGTGAATGTAAGTAGATTCTTAGGCACTGCTCTGCCCGCCGCCTCTGCTGCCAAGTGTCTGAAAAGACGATCGGAACGTTGTTGTATCGGTTCCAGCAGGTGATGTGAGCCACATGTGGTCCCGAAAGTAGGCTGTGCGTCTTTTGCTTCAGTAGTCGGTGCAGATGCACTCAGCCAGCCACAGTGCGGGTCCTCAACGGGTTCCACATTCCACAGCTGCCGGTCTACAGATGGCTTCAAGGGTCACCCAAACCTGTGAATGCAAGTAGATTCTTAGCCACTGCTTTGCCCGCCGCTTCTGCTGCCAATGAAGCTCTTGCTGGAGAGACAATGCAGCAGCATGTCACGAATATTTTCGAAGTAATTCTTTTTCCAGCATGTTGCCAAGAAGTGGGGTTCATGTTGTCGAACACATTTACAAAAGTCAGCATGAACAGGTGCGCTGGAGGGTGGCACTTCGCAAACCACAGTGCTCCAAGAACAATGCTGCAGAAGCGAACGTCAAATGGCAGTATATTAATCAAAAGTTGAATGGGCCACACACAGTATTTGCTGGACTTAAACACTGTTGATCCGTTGGCGATGATAGTCGTGGTGATGTCACACCACTCTGCATTCACGCGTTCCCTGATGCTACGGTAAAGGCGCCCATCAGCGATGTCAGAATACATGCCATATACTGTCGATGCTCCTGATTTTAATCGTTCGAACACTTCCATTGAGGCTTGCGAGAGCATACTGAGCAGTTGTTTCTACAAGTCAAAGACCAAGAAGAAGTTGCCTTTCAAGAACAGCCAGCTTGCAGTTCGCGTCACTCTACACTGGCTACAAGTGAAATTCCTTGATCTGCCCTTAAGGTTTTGGGATCCAAGGAAACCATAACAACGCTGGCAAAAGAAGTGCGCACCAAGTGGCTTCATTCTGTCTGGCCACATTTTCCTGAAGCGGTACTTTGTTTCAGGCACCACTTGGCTCCCACAGAGGGTATTAACAAGCTTCAGCAGTCCATCCACCAGTGACCATGTCAATCGTGCATATCAAACTTAGGGCATAATAACCAACATCGCCTGGGCTTTATTAATGGTCTGATTAGGGAAGGTTTCCTTCTCACACTTCTCGGAGAACTGACTCGCGCCATCCTCGTCTACATCATCGGTCGTTGAGTCGTCGCTATCATCGGGAAAGTTACCACTAGATTCGCAGTCATCATCTTACTCTTCGTCGCGGTCATCAGCTTGTTCTTCGAGAAAGTGGCCAATAAATTTGCAGTCGTCACCTTCCTCTTCGTCGCGGTCATCAGCTTGTTCTTTGAGAAAGTCGCCAGTAAATTCGCAGTCATCATCTTCCTCTCCGTCATGGTCATCAGCTGGTTCTTCGAGAAAGTCGCCACTAAATTCGCAGTCATCATCTTCCGCTTCGCCGCGGTCATCAGCTTGCTCTTCGAGAAAGACGCCACTAAATTCTCAGTCGTCAGCTTCCTCTTCGTCGCGGTCATCAGCTTGTTCTTCGGGGCCCTCAGTTTGTCCATCGCCAACGTTGTCAGCTCGTTGATCCTCAAAATCGTCAGTCTGTTCTTCTTCGAGGATGCCAAATTTTACATATTCACACTCATTTCCTGCATCTCCTTCGCAAGCAGCTGCTTCTGTTCCTAAGTCAACGCGTTCCTGTGGGATGTCGTCAGCTTCTTCTCAATAAAAAAATTCTTCGTCCAGTTGCTCGCCATCAGTCACCGTAAATTGATCCGAGTAGGTTGCTAGGTTGAGTAGGTTGAGTAGGTTGATCCGAGTAGTAGCCGTCAGCTTGCGCCGCATCGCCCTGCCTTACGCATTGATTGTGACGTGTCTGTCGAGGAACATAGCGCGATCGCTCAGGCTCTAGGTACCGTCTGTACCGCTTCGCTCGCGGAGAACTCATGTTAATTGTGTGGAAGTTACCCACAAACAATCCTCCAACAACACTTACACCACGAAAAGATTTATCACCCTCAATCGAAGAGAGCTGAGTGGACTTTTTAACACAACAACATATGTTATAAATCGCTAGGAAGGAGAGCAAAGCGAAAAAAACCAGAGTAAGGCCATACGCACACCTCGTTGACGGGGGTTGAAGTGACCTTTATTTCTGCGGTCTTCTACGATGGGTGGAAGAGCGCGCGCGAAAGGATGAGGAGGAACCCGCGGGACATAGACGGTCAAAGGAGACGTCGACAACTATTACCTAGCACGAATCTGCCCACCATATGTGCTGAAGCCACGGGAGCTATCGCGACGCCCCATATCTCGATTTTTCCCGAACGCTACCCTGCAAGCGCCCGACGTGCAATGCTTTAATTGCCCAGTCGAACCTAAAATGAAGTTTTCCAGATGCACGCATCGAGTGGCTGCATGTGCGGCCCCGGTGTATCATAGGTATAGTATATCACAGGTATACACGACCCGTTCTGCGCATTCCTTTATTTCAGAACTCCCTCGCCTTCAAATGTCACGTGCGCGCGCGTAAAGCAAGCACCTTTAGAGGGTCTAAAAGAGGACGGGGGGAAGTGTCGGCACCGGCTGGGCTGCGCCACGAACGACAGCGCGCCAGTTTTTAAGGCGAAAGCCTTTAATGGCTCATTGTCAAGATCATCTGCCGTTAGCAGAAACTTTCACAGCTTTCCGTCCCCCTAATTGGTCTGCTCTGTGGCGTGACGTCGCTGTCGCTAGGCGCAGGTGTGCGCCTCCGGATCGGCTCGCGTGCGTGTCGTCACTGTTGTCAAGTGCGGGTGTCAGGGTGGTTCGGCGCAGCGCGGGATGACTTATCACATCGGCACCCGCCGTGTGTTCGACGGTGTGCCCTGACGTCACTGTTATCAGGCGCTTGCGGTGGCCTTCCGATTGGGCGCTGTGTGGCCTGATGTCCCTGTGGCGAGGCGCGCGTGGCGACAGTCTGCTTGGGTGTGGTGTGGCGGTGGCGGCAGTTTACTTTGCGGTATCGTGTGGGAAGGATGCCTCGTCTCACCAAAACAGTGTTTCCCAACACGCGATGTGCGGCAGCCGCTGAACGCAAGCGGCGCTCAAGAGAGGCTGAGCGTATACGTCGCATGCATCAGGACGGCGAGGCGCGTCCGACACCACAAAGTCCAGGGACGCAATGGCTAACACAAGAGAGGCAATGCGTTTGAAGCGAGTCGCTGCATCTGCGGGTGCCAAGGCAAATGAAGCTGGGAACCGCCGTGACCGCCATCTTGCCGCGGCAAGCCGAGCAAGTAAATGCCAATCCAGCGAAGTGGATGTTGAAGATGGCCAACTACACCCTGACACCGCCATGGAAGACGTGTTTCCTCCTGATCCACAAACAGCGCTGCAACAGTTCCAGGCGGCCATGAACTACTTTCACAAAAACTTCGTCCAGGACGATGTTGCAGGGATTTAATAAACAAACAAACATTCCCGTAGCATTGTACGAGTTGTGTGCCTCCGTGGTGTTTCCGACACAACAAATCGTCATTGGCAATGACGTCAGGCTTTTGCTGTTTCACACTTCAGTCTCGACAAAGTGTCTTCTGTTTTTTGTGACAATAGCGCGCTCGTCGCCTCAAGCTGAGCCATCTGGTCATCTGGCTTCATGCGAGCACGCGCCGAGTGAACGTGCATGGCTGCACGTAGTCAATCAGTACCAATGTGCACAACCGCGGCTCGCCTGCCTGGGGTGTGTTGTTCTGGATGCTGGGTGGGCTCTGGAGGTTCGCCTGGGGACACCATTATGCTGCAGTCCGACTGTACGTTTCTGCCTGCCAGCTAGCTAGCCGACGCCGTTGCAGCTGGTCTGTACCGTTGTCAACGACATGCTCTTCGCCTGCATCGCTTTTGCTTCTGCGCGGCAGATCCCGAGAGCTCGCCCACGAACAGTTATCCGCGAGTCTCGGCGCAGGAGTAGGAATCTCGGAGAGAAGATAGAAAAACATTAAGCGCCTCAAGTTGATTAGGAGCACAACTGTTATGAGGGCGGCACGGCCAACATGAAGTGTTCTTCATTTTATATATAGACAGGAACCTTTGACAGCACATTATAGGTGAACGCAGCGCGTGGTTAAAGGCACTGTAAATGGTGTATCTTCTTTGCCACTCATCCGAGCATGTTACCACCCATGTTGGCTTCGCGGCTATGACGTCGCACTGCTAAACGCGAGATCGCGGGGTCAAGTCCTAACCAGTGCAAGGAGCCCGCATTTCGATGACAGCGGGGAAAAAAAGATTTAAAACAAACTAGCGCACGTGCATAGGGTACGCGTTAAAGAACCCCAGGTGATCCAAACTGATCGGCGATCGCTCACTTTAACGTGCCTGACTATCAAACCGTGCTTTTGGCTCGTGAAACTTCAGAATTAAATTAATTTTATATAACGGGTTACCGATTTCTGCATTGGCGCCTGCTATCAAGTCTCGCGCTCTCCATAGTTATATAACTTGCGGCTTCCATGTTTCATGCATTCTTGTCTCATTCCCTGTGCGTGTGCGTGCGTGCGTGTGTGCGTGTGTGTGTTAGCGTGCGCGCGTGTATGTGTGTAGGTGTGTGCGCGTGTCTGTGTGCGCGTGTGCGTGTCTGCGCGTGCGTGTGTGTGTGCGTGCGCGTGCGTGTGTGTGTGCGTGCGTTCGTGCGTGTGTGTGCGCATGCGTGCGTGCACACGCGCGCGATTAATTAAATCTGCACATAATTTACAGCAGTGTACAATTTTCAACAATAATGCAGCGATGGCGTAGAGGTAGAACACCCGCCTCGCGTGCAAGAGGTCCGTGGTTCGAATCCCGGTGCCGGCAATTTTCCACCGGATTAAAAAAAATCCGCGTGTTGATAAAATTGCACAAACAGGCTTGGAGTGTGGCCTGATCCCGGTGACCAGAACCGGTAACGCACTCCCTCACAGAGCAGGATTAGCCACCCTGGTGCAGTACTTGGCCACAACCTCCTGTATGAACACAACAATCAAACCCCGGTCCTCAGTCCCCAGCAGCTGCGAAGCAACTGACCACGGCGGCGGTCAGACCTGCGACGCAGCAGAGGGTGCTAAGAATCACTGGCTCCGGACAGGCCGCCACTGGAATGTGAACCTGGCAACGTTTAACGCTAGAACATTATCTAGTGAGGCGAGTCTAGCAGTGCTATTGGAGGAATTATAGGGCAGTAAATGGGATATAATAGGGCTCAGTGAAGTTAGGAGGCCAAAAGAAGCCTATACAGTGCTAAAAAGCGGGCACGTCCTGTGCTACCGTGGCTTAGCGGAGACAAGAGAACTAGGAGTCGGATTCCTGATTAATAAGAATATAGCTGGTAACATAGAGGAATTCTATAGCATTAACAAGAGGGTGGCAGGTCTTGTTGTGAAACTTAATAAGAGGTACAAAATGAAGATTGTACAGGTCTACGCCCCTACATCCAGTCATGATGACCAGGAAGTCGAAAGCTTCTATGAAGACGTGGACTCGGCGATGGGTAGAGTGAAAATTAAATACACTATACTTAATGGGCGACTTCAATGCCAAGGTAGGCAAGAAGCAGGCTGGAGACAAGGCAGTGGGGGAATATGGCATAGAAACTAGGAATAGCAGGGGAGAGTTATTAGTAGAGTTTGCGGAACTTTGCGATTATCAGGATAATGAATACCTTCTTCCGCAAGTGGGATAGCCGAAAATGGAATTGGAGGAGCCCGAACGGCGAGACTAGAAATGAAAAAGCACTCATACTCTGCGCTAACCCTGGCATCATACAAGTAGTGGACGTGCTCGGCAAGGTGCGCTGCAGTGACCACAGGATGGTAAGAACTCGAATTAGCCTAGACCTGAGGAGGGAACGGAAAAAACTGCTACATAAGAAACCGATCAATGAGTTAGCGGTAAGAGGGAAAATAGAGGAATTCCAGATCAAGCTACAGAACAGGTATTCGGCTTTAACTCCGGAAGAGGACCTTAGTGTTGAAGCAATGAACTACAATCTTGTGGGCATCATTAAGGAGTGTGCGATGGAAGTCGGTGGTAACTCCGTTAGGCAGGATACCAGCAAACTATCGCAGGAGACGAAAGATCTCATCAAGAAACGCCAATGTATGAAAGCATCTAACCCTACAGCTAGAATAGAACTGGCAGAACTTTCGAAGTTAATCAACAAGCGTAAGACAGCTGACATAAGGAAGTATAATATGGAAAGAATTGAACATGCTCTCAGGAACGGAGGAAGCCTAAAAACAGTGAAGAAGAAACTAGAAATTGGCACGAATCAGATGTATGCGTTAAGAGACAAAGCCGGCAATATCATTACTAATATGGATGAGATAGTTCAAGTGGCTGAGGAGTTCTACAGAGATTTATACAGTGCCAGTGGCACCCACGACGATAATGGAAGAGAAATTAGTCCAGAGGAATTCGAAATCCCAAAGGTAACGCCGGAAGAAGTAAAGAAAGACTTCGGAGATATGCGAAGGGGGAAGGGAGCTGGGGAGGATCAGGTAACAACATGTTTGTTGAAGGACGGTGGACAGATTGTTCTAGAGAAACTGGTCACCCTGTATGCGCAATGCCTCATGACCTCGAGCGTACCGGAATCTTGGAATAACGCTAACCTAATCCTAATCCATAAGAAAGGGGATGACAAAGACTTCAAAAATTATAGACCGATCAGCTTACTCTCCGTTGCCTACAAACTATTTACTAAGGTAATCGCAAATAGAATCAGGAACACCTTAGGCTTCTGTCAAGCACAGGACCAGCCAGGATTCCGTAAAGCTACTCAACAATAGATCATATTAACACTATCAATCAAGTGATAGAGAAATGTGCGGAATATAACCAACCCTTATCTAAAGCTTTCATTGATTACCAGATAGCGTTTGATTCTGTCGAAACCTTAGCAGTCATAGAGGCATTACGGAATCAAGGTGTAGACGAGCCGTATGTAAAAATACTGAAAGATATCTATAACGGCTCCACAGCCACCGTAGTCCTACATAAAGCAAGCAGCAAAATCCCAATAAAGAAAGGCGTCAGGCAGGGAGATACGATATCTCCAATGCTATTCACAGCGTGTTTACAGGAGGTATTCAGAGATCTGGATTGGGAAGAATTGGGGATAAAAGTTAATGGAGAAAACCTTAGTAACTTGCGATTCGCTGATGATATTGCCTTGCTTAGTAACTCAGGCGACCAATTGCAATGGATGCTCACTGACCTGGAGAGGCAAAGCAGAAGAGTGTGTCTAAAAATTAATCTGCAGAAAACTAAAGTAATGCATAACAGCTTCGGAAGAGAACAGCAATTTACAACAGACAGCGAGGCACTGGAAGTCGTAAGGGAATACATCTACTTAGGGCAGGTAATGAGGGCGGATCCGGATCATGAGACGGAAATAATCAGAAGAATAAGAATGGGCTGGGGTGCGTTTGGCAGGCATTCTCAGATCATGAACAGCAGGTTGCCATTATCCCTCAACAGAAAAGTATATAATACCTGTGTCTTACCAGTACTCACCTACGGGGCAGAAACCTGGAGGCTTACGAAAAGGGTTCTACTCAAATTGAGGACGACGCAACGAGCTATGGAAAGAGGAATGATAGGTGTAACTTTAAGGGATAAGAAAAGAGCAGATTGGGTGAGGGAACAACCGCGAGTTAATGACATCTTAGTTGAAATCAAGAAAAAGAAATGGGCATGGGCAGGACATGTATTGAGGAGGGAAGATAACCGATGGTCTTTAAGGGTTACGGACTGGATCCCAAGGGAAGGGAAGCGTAGCAGGGGGCGGCAGAAAGTTAGGTGGGCGGATGAGATTAAGAAGTTTGCAGGCATGGCATGGCCACAATTAGTACATGACCGGGGTTGTTGGAGAAGTATGGGAGAGGCCTTTACCCTGCAGTGGGCGTAACCAGGCTGATGATGATGATGATGACAATTTGCAACAGAACTCCGGCCCCACCTGGCAAGCGACTACAGCTAGTTTGTTTGCGCTGCACCTCTGCTTTTGATCACCGCTTTCCAGTTTATTCCTGCATTATATGTTGAAACTGCACTGTCTTTTCTGCCGTATTGTTTGCTTGAGCATTAGTAGTCTTGTATATGCCGTTCTGCGAACAATTTTATTGAATTTTTTTTCGGACACATCTCATTTCTGACACCTCCATAGCGAGTTTACCACTTTCGTTTCAAACTGTGCATGTAACACGTCAATCTTTCCACGTGCCGATGCACCCTTCATTTTTTATCCTGGTGTGGTATCTATGTGACTAAATTTCAATACCAAAACATCGTGTGGTCCAGACAATATCCCAAACGTATTCCTACGACGATATGCTTTACCTCTTGCTAAATTTTTGGTTGTAATTTTTCACACTTGTTTGCTGATTTCACAACTACCAACTGATTGAAGGACAGCTCGAATTGTACCCATCACTAAAAGGGAGACCGCCTCACACTAGAAAATTACCGTCCCATTTCACTAACTTCGCAACGCTGTAAAATTATTATTTTGTACAACTTCTAATAAAAGTGTCTTTTAGTGTGGAATATATCTCAAATAAATCATCACCGGAGGTAACTTCCAAATTTGTGGCATGTATTGCCGTTTATTTTTAACACGGCAGGGTGTGGCAAGCGGCTCTGTTTATGCAAATATTATCACGTGGTGGTGACGTTGAAGAAAACAGTAGCAATACTGTGAAAGACAGAACGAACTTTTATTGGGCGAATCTGTGCCCACAAAAACAGGCTACACTTATAGCGCAACGATAGCGGCGAATACAGTCGGCGATCGTCGAAAATCTGATGAGCAGGTCAAGCGCGTCGGCTTTTATACATCATTCGTCGAATGTTCCAGAGTAAACGCTAGGGACCTGCGTGCCTCCCACAAAGTTCAACATTATTCGCTTCGCGCACACATGCAATCAGATTACACAAGGTTTGGTCACAGACAGAAGATAGAACCATCGATAACATTCCAGAAACTTCCGATATACATGCAGGTGAGCACTGCATTGTGTGATAACATTTGTTAGGCGGTGAAACGTGTCGCCCGATAAAGGCAAGTACACGTGTCTATATGTTATAGGCTAATAGAAATTAAGGGCTAGTTTTTAAATATTTCTTTATATTTAAACATTTAATTAAGGAAAGTATTTTCTTCGGCTGAGTATTGATGACGGGATCTCTGATTTATTTATTTATTTATTTACATATACTGCCATCTTGCATAGCAAGATACTGCAGGAGTGAGTGCATCTATATGTAAATCAAATGAAATGCATTTTAGTGGCAAAAACGGAAACAAACAATATAAAAAAGAAACAATATCATGAAGACCTAGTTGAATAATGAACATAATTAGGCAATAGGTCGGCAAAATCATCACTCGTTAACTCGCGAAAGGACCCCTCAAGGCCATCCCAAATCACACTTGTATGTGGGAAAAACGGAAAACCTAGAACAATCAATCGACGAATTCAAAGGAACAATGTTAAGACGATGACTTCTTTTGGTAGGCCGAGAAGAAGGGTTAGTGAAAACAATAGGTGCATTGACATAAGTTTTCCCATTAGCAATTTTATGTAGCAGAAAAACACGTTCACACTACGTCGATGGGCCAGAGGCTTTAGTAGCAGCTTACTAGCATGTGGTGTCGGTGAGAAATGGCGGTAATAACGATTATATATAAACCTTATGGCTTTTTTCTGAATAGACTCAAGCATGTCTGTCTTTGTAATTATTTGGCGACCACACTACCGACACGTATTGAAGTAGAGGCCTTATTAATGATCTATATGCCGTTTATTTCCCTTCTTCAGTTGCATCCTTTAGTTTAGTTTAAGATTCTTTTAAGTTTCCTTTAAGAAACCCGATTTTCTCAATGCCTTGTTGGTTATACATTTAATGTGAGCATGCCATTTCAGATCAGGGGAGAAAGTAAAAATGAGGTATTTGAACGTGTGGACGCTTGCAAGCTTGTGCGATTCATTAAAATATGTGAATTCTAATGGTTGTGTCTCATTCGAAAAAAGTATATAATACGGTTCTTAAAGTTAACTGACATTTGCCATGTTCTCCTTCATTCGCAAAAACCAGCGAAGACTTCATTCAGCTCCAACTGATCATGATTACTAGTTACAGTAGAATAAAGCACGCAGTCGACAGAATATAGTCTTACTTTGACAGAAGTGTCCGCAGTCACTTCAAAGACATCATTTACATAGGCAATTAACAGCAAAGGAACCAAGACAGAGTCCTGTGGTACACCGGATGCAACATTGACAAGAGATGAGTGAACATGGTTAAATGCAACAAACTGGGTTCTTGTACTTAGGTAGTCCTGTATAAAACCTAGTAGTTTATAATCATGAATTATTTCCTTGAGTTTATTTAGAAGATTTTTATGACACATTGTATCAAAAGCTTTACTGTAATCAATGCATCTGCGAATATCCCTGCCAAGTGACATCGTTTGCTCACAATCTGTGCATTCATTCGTGTCGACACTCGAAGTGCACTTCGATTCATTGTCGGAATTATGACCGCATTGTGGTCGTCTTGGCTGAGCGTTCCTCAAAAATTATCAATGACGTATTGCGATGCCCCAACATCTTTCACACGCCGGCGTCGATACGTTCTTTCGTACTTATCTGCGCTAGGTTCTTGCGCACGTTTGTCCATAGGATGGTATGATAATATAGATTACACTTGATAGTGTTTGTACATTACAAGGCACACCCAAATGCATTTTTTCCTGTATTAACTGCTTCTTACACTTTACATGGCGTACGCACTGTATGGGTTATTTTTGTTTCCTTGTATTTACCGATTGCTGACATGGCGCGTCGATTGTAACCATTGCTTTTTTGTTTGAGTTTTCTGCAAATCCCCGGTATAACAAAGCGCTACGCTTGTACTGTTTGTATGTCCACTCCTGTATGAGCCTCTCAAAGCTTACAGTATTGATAAATAAATGAATAAATAAAAAATGAAAATGGCATCAAGCTTTCCTCTAAGGTGAAGCGTGGATGCAATGTCATGAGATAATTCTTGAAGTTGTGTTACCATCGAGAATCCAGGATGGAAGCCATGTTGAGCATGCGAAAACACCTTGAGTTCAGAGAAGTACTCAATGATATATTTATGAATAATGTGTTCCAATAGTTTGCAAGAAGTTGATATTAAAGAAATCGGTCTGTAGTTAGACAATACCTGCTTATTACCGTCTTTGTGAATGGGAACAACCTTAGCACATTTCCAGAGTATTGGAACAGTAGATGATTCTGCAAACTTTGGAAAAGTTAGTGATAGATACCGAGAGCTCCATTCAGAATATTGCCGTAAAACATATCTGGTATATTATCTGGCCAAGTACTTTTTATAGTATCGATCTTGAGTATAACATTACGTACACCAGCTGAAGTATACCATACTAGGAAAAGGGGATGACGAAGGAACAGTGCTTAACGTGGCGGTGCGTCCAACATCACAGCTGAACACTGATTTAAAGGAATTATTAAAGGCTTCAGTGACGCTAAGATTATCTGAGCGTTGTTGATGGGCAATATTCAATGACGGAGAGCTGTGACTTGGTGGACTGGAGGTTCGCCAGAACTTTATTGGTTTGTTTTTAATGACGGATGACAAAGTGCTATTAAACTATAAACTTTTCGCACATGACATGGCAGGTTTTAAGTTGTTTTTAAGTGTGTACTATACTGAAACTTTCATTGGATTGTTCGCATAGGGTTGTTTGCGGAGACGCCTGATGCGACGAATTAGGCTATAATTTCACGTGTGTACCACGGGTGCTTGGGATTGCGCTTTACACCCTTGGTTGGAATGTAATCAGTTATACATTGATTGACAAGTGAGCAAAAACGGTTCACTAACACGTCAACAGAGGAATGGTTCGCGCAGCTCAAAAACTCATCAAAAGAGCATGCGAGTAACTCAGTTATGGAGTTGTCATCGGCACGCTCAAAGTTCAACAGTCTGATGTGAACTTTGCCAAGACTTCATCATCCTAAAACCAGTAACACAAAGACACACTATGGCCAATACCGAAGCTTTAGTTCGGCCGAACTCCCATGGCCGCAATTAAAATACACGTAAAATGCTGAAATGTTTTATGAGATAATTCCGCAACTGATTTGAATGAAATATGTTGCATTTGAGGAAGTTAAGCTCTTGGAAGTTCCAGTCTTTATCTATAACCTGTAATTCTTCAAATAATTTCGAAAAAGTGGTGTTTCAAAGATATAATAACAGGAAGTTTACGAAACCTTAACTCTGCTCCAAAAGCAGAGTTAAGCAGTACTATAAAAAGTACTGGGCCAGATAATATACCAGATATGTTTTACGGCAATATTCTGAATGGAGCTCTCGGTATCTATCACTAACTTTTCCAAAGTTTGCAGAATCATCTACTGTTCCAATACTCTGGAAATGTGCTAAGGTTGTTCCCATTCACAAAGACGGTAATAAGCAGGTATTGTCTAACTACAGACACTTCATTCGTTAGATCATGTAAAACGGACTAATTTGATGTATCAAGTTACTGCTTACATGAATTTCTTACAGTGTTTACGACGGTTTTTCAAAATTCCTACTCAGGAATTATGGCATTTTTCATAAGAAGTATAATGAACAGTTTTTGTCCGCTTTAGATGTATTACTAGACTCAGATGGCAGAATTTTGATGCCTTTATGGCTGAGTTAGAGTTTTTGACATAAGAGCACCATTTTCTGAAAGTTTCTTACTTTCAGCGATCTTTGTAAAAAATTGACAGCCTAAATAAAAGCATCACTTCCTGAAAAAACTAGATTTTGTTTTTTTCCTATAGGTGCAGCAAGCCTTATCAAATTTGGTGATGTTGTTGCCGAAAGAAAGGATTTTTCCGTTCCCATGCATTCAGATAGGAGCGCCCAAAGAAAAGCTTCTTTTTTAGGGAAAGCGCTCCTACATTGTCCCCTCGATGATCTTGCTTCGCTTCCGGCAAATTGTTCCGGCTTGTTCGGTGGGCGGCGGCATCTTGGCGTCTGCCTCTTGGTGGTTCAGCGGCAGCCATCTTGCTATTTGCGTGCTATGTGTTTGCGAGTCGCTCCTTCATCAGCCGCAACGTGACGAAACAACATGTACGTTCTTGTGCGGTATAATCAAGAGAGAGGAAAGCACGTCATTAATGATACCGACATACGTCGTTTCTGTCCGATAGACATCGACGATTTTGACCAGAAGCCACTTTATGGCGCCTGGTGGGTTGGAGACGAGAAGACTCGCGGTGGCTATTACCCGGCTCACATTCTGCACATGAGCCGTGAGTATTTCTCTGGTAGCGCTGTTGAACTCTGTACAAAGCTCCCGTGCTTACACTTTCTGCTAATTGCAGAAACTGAAGAAGAGATGCAGGAGGGGAGTAACAACTACCGGTGTTTGTCACGGAAACGGGATGACGGAGAACCGGGACCCCGGAGAAAGGTTGGTTTGAGTCATATACTTGACATCGCTGCATGATAGCCTGTCTGGCTCGGATAAGTAGGAATTTAGAGCGACTCCATCTGATAAGTGAATTTAGTAAAACGACGTCCCACAACTCATTATATATGCTCCTTTCACGGTTGTAACGACGATTGGCGGCGGGGTGCTTTTAGAAAGTAATTTCATAATAAGGGAGGGTGGGAGGAACCGTTTAAAGGGGAACATCCCCACTTATGAATGGGAGAAGAAAAGGCCCCGTGGCACAACAATATGCCACCTGTCCACGCGGCTCTACATGGCCCCCCTAATCTTTTCCCGTCTACGGGTTGCAATCCCCGGTGAAATTTGTCCGCCCGCCCTACAGCATTATTCTTTCATGCGTCGCCTTCGTCAGGGTGACATATACTTTGCATCCGCCAAATTTGCAGTTTGTATTTCGCCATAGTCTGGAAGCGATGTTGAACGTAAACAAAAATTGCGTGACAGTAAAGTTGTTACCTTTGTGGTGGATAAGCAAAATATTCAATTACATTATTAGATTATACCGGAGTCACAGGGGCACTTTTGATCGCGATAAAACCCGACCGTGTTCGATTGTCCCGGTCACGATTGGCTCCCCTGCGCAAGCTGTGGGAGGAAGCCAATCGTGGTTGGAAATTTCGATTCGGATCGGGTTCGATCGCGATCGAAAGAAGGCGTGTGACATAGCCATTAAGCATGAAATTAAACGAAACTGTACAGATCAGCGTTAGTTGAGAGGCATTTACTTAGCCCTTCATCTAAGCTACGGCAGTTCAGATGGATTCCGACATTTGCCTTGAATCTGTATATTGACACGTGTACTTACCATTATCGGGCGACCACGTTTGGCCGCCTAACAAATGTTATCGCGCAGCACAGGACGCGCCTGCATGTAAAAGAAGTTTCTGGAATGTTATCGATGGTTCCGTACACTGGCTTTCACCGCAACTTGTGTAATCTTATTGCATGTATGCGCGACTCGAATAGTGTAGAACTTTGTGGAAGACACGCGGGTGCCATCTGTTAATCTGGAACATTCGACGACTGATCTATAAAATCCGACGCGCTTGACCCGCTGATCAGATTTTTCGACGACCGCCGACAGTGTTCGCCGCTCTCGTTGTGCTATAAGTGTAGCCTGTCTTGTGGGCACAGGTTCGCCCAATAATACACCGACTACACCGACGAAAGACGACTTGACGGCGCGACGTTCCAGCTTCAGTTCAACACGACGCAGCCGTGATCCGACCCCAAGACCCAACTGCAACGCCAGACAAAGAACCACCGACCTCGACGTACTTCTCCACGCCCACGCAGTCACTGCCTTAGTCGAAAGAGGGGCCGATTACTCCGTAATCAGTGGACACATCGCCGCCCAGTTGAAGAAGGTTAAGATTGCATGGGAGGGCCCCCAAATTCGGGCCGCTGGAGGACACCTCATTACGCCGACTGGAATCTGCACGGCAAGAATAACAGTTCATGACCGGACTTACCCTGCCACCTTCGTTATCCTTCAACAGTGTTCACGAGACGTCATTCTCGGCATGGACTTCCTGAACCAACACGGCGCAATCATAGACCTGAAGTCAAAATCGATAACGCTGTCGGGAAATCAAGTGATACCGCCGGAGAGCTTTCGTAGTCACCACGACTTGAGTGTTCTCGAAGATCAAGTGAGCATCCCGCCTCGCTCGAGCATTGTTATTTCGATCGGCACCGAAACACCCGCTGACCTAGAAGGCGTCATCGAAGGCGACCAACGTCTACTGCTAGACCGTGAAATCGGCGTCGCAAGAGGGATCGCTTGACTGCATGGAGGAAAAACTGAAGTGTTGCTGACAAACTTCAGCCAGGAGTTCAAGCACATCAACAAGGGCACGACGATCGCGTACATCGGGGAAATTCTGGAAACCAGTAATGAGTTTGTCCTCTCGGATAACGCCGCATCTACCCCGACACGATGGTTCCCAAACCAGACTACGACATTAATCCGTCTCCCCGTGATTAAGCAACAGCTGCTCAGAAGTCTGCTCCGACGATAAAAAGGCTGCTTTTCGACGTCATCGAGGATTCCACAAACACCAGTCGCCAAGCATCGCATAATCACCGAGGAGTGCGCTCGACCATTCCGCCAGAGCCCTTACCAAGTTTCGCCGCGAGAACGTGCAGCTATAAGAGAACAAGTCGACGAAATGCTGCGCAACGACATCATTTAGCCGTCGAAAAGCCTGTGGGTATCCCCTGCCGTCCTGGTAAAGAAAAAGGACGGAACCCTACGTTTCTGCGTCGAATATCGTCGCCTGAACTAGATCACGAAGAAGGACGTATACCTCCTGCCAGGAATAGACGAAGCATTGGATCGGCTCTGCAACGCTATATACTTCTCGTCGATGGACCTCAAGTCTTGGCTATTAGCAAATAGAAGTCGACGAAAGAGATCGCGAAAAGACGGCCTTCATCGCCCCAGACGGCCTCTACGAGTTCAAGGTTATGCCATTCGGACAGTGCTCGGCGCCTGCAACGTTCCAGCGCGTCATGGACACGGTGTTAGCAGGATTGAAGTGGCAGACCTGTCTCGTTTATTTGGATGACGTCTTCGTCTTCGCCGGAAATTTCGACGATCACCTCAGGCGGCTTGCGACAGTATTAGAGGCCTTGAAGTCCTTAGGGCTTACTCTGAAGCCTCAAAAATGCCGCTTCGCTTACGATGAGCTTCTGTTCCTAGGCCACGTAATCAGCAAATCTTGTGTCCGTCCAGACCCGCAGAAGACAGCTGCCATCGCACAGTTGCCGCAACCCATCAACAAGAAGGCAGTGCGTAGATTCCTTGGCATATATGCCTACTACAGGCGCTTTGTCAAGGACTTTTCACGCATCGCCGAGCCGTTGACACGTCTAACTAAATGTGATGTTGAGTTCAAGTGGGGAAACACCGCAGGCCGACGCACTTGAAGAACTGAAACGACGCATGCAGTCGCCGCCGGTACTTGCGCACTTCGACGAGTACGTCGATACAGAACTCCATACTGGCGCCAGTAGCCTCGGCGTCGGTGCCGTTCTAGTCCAGAGGAAAAACGGAGTCGGACAGGTGATAGCTTACGCTAGCCGGTCACTGTCAAAAGCGGAAGGCAACTATTCTACGACCGAAAAGGAATGCCTCACCATCGTTTGGGCTACTGCTAAATTTAGCCCTTATCTTTACGGCAGGCTATTCAAACTCGTCAGCGACCATCACGCGTTGTGTTGGCTAGCGAATATAAACGATCCCTGAGCACGAGGTCGCGGGATCGAATCCCGGCCACGGCGGCCGCATATCGATGGGGGCGAAATGCGAAAACACCCGTGTGCTTAGATTTAGGTGCACGTTAAAGAACCCCAGGTGGTCAAAATTTCCGGAGTCCTCCACTACTGAGTGCCTCATAATCAGAAAGTGGTTTTGGCACGTAAAACCCCAAATATTATTATTATTATAAAGGATCCTTCAGGACAAATGGCGCGGTGGAGCCTCAGACTACAAGAATACGACATTACTGTAACCTACAAGTCCGGACGAAAACACTCCGATGCCGATTGCCTATCACGCGCACCCATTGACCCGTCACCGCAAGATGAGAATGACGACACCTTCCTTGGAATGATAAGCGCGGAAGATTTTGCTGAAGTGCAACGGGCAGACCCGGAGCTAAAAGGCCTCGGCGAATATTTAGAAGGGCACACCGACGTTGTCCCCAGGGCATTTAAGTGCGGATTATCTTCCTTCACGCTTCAAAACAATCTACTCGTGAAGAAGAACTTCTCACCAGTCCACGCCAATTACCTTCTTGTTGTCCCGTCAGGATTTCGTCCAGAAGTACTGCACGCCCTACACGACGATCCGACCGCTGGACACCTCGGATTTTCCCGGACACTATCGAGGATACAAGAAAAGTATTATTGGCCGCGCCTGACCAGCGACGTCGCCCGTTATGTCAGAACTCGGCGTCAGTGGACTCGGCGGCACCGTACGGCGCACGATGCTGAATTTCGTGTTCTGCTTTGTACAGGCGTTCCTGTGGCTACCTAGATCCGCCCATGGCTGTTCCTTGCCACCGACTGACTACACATCCCGTCCATGTACAGAGGCACCAACAGCATTGTGTCTGCACAACCACGTGCGGTCTACTGATGCATCCGTTTTCCCACCGAAAGCACCGCCGCAAGAGGACAACTGCGCAGGGCTGCTCAAACTGGACATCTCGTTCTGCGCACGACCCAGACGAATTACGTCATCAGATGGGCATAAAAAGATGGATCGACCGGCTTCACCTTTCAGTGGACTCGGCGGCACCGTACGGCGCACGATGCTGAATTTCGTGTTCTGCTTTGTACAGGTTGGTGAGAAACAATTTTGTAGTAGTCCTTTTAGAAGTAACTCTGTTGGATTACTGGTGCTGCCGAGTCCCCACTGCTTGTTCCAGTGTTGTGTTGACCTATCTCGTGTTATTTTCGTGTTACTAAAGCTTAGTGGTGACATTGAAGAGAACCCAGGGCCCGACCAAGACAAACTGGATGTGGTCTTAAGTACTGTTACCGCAATTAAGACATCACAACATCAGTTGGAGTCAGGTCTACTGAGTGTCCAAGTCAGGCTTACGGAAATAGAGACAAATCTTGCTTCTCTCCAGCTTTATAATGAAAAGGTTCTAAAATGCGAGGAAGCTATTAACACTATGAATCGGGAGATGGCTCGGTTAAGCAATAAATTAGAAGACCTGGAAAACAGAAGTCACCGGAACAATTTAATCATATACGGTCTCAAAGAGGGAGACAACGAAAGCCCGGCAATTTTGGAAAAACGCGTGATGCATGACATTTTCAAAGACATTCTTGCAGTTGAAGTTAAATCTATTGAACGGATTCATCGTATCGGCAAGAAACGTACTGCACGTGAACGCCCAGTAATCCTTCGTTTTTTCGATTTCACTGAGAAAATGTCTGTTCTTCGAAACTGTTCCAAGTTGCAAGGTGAACAGATATCAATCTCGGAAGACTTCTCACCAGCAGTACGGGAAATGCGCCGGAAACTATGGCATTCATCCCAAGAAAATCGTACCAGAGGAGACAAGGTCAAGCTTATATTTGATAAACTGAGGATAAACAGCGATCTGTATGCCTGGGATAGCACTGAAAATAAGAGGACACTCGTGAAGCGCGAAAGCCGTATGGCTTATGAAAACAGTCACTCGAGCTCGTGACAAAACTCACCTCAACTATCGCTATTATGTTTGAATGCAAGAAGCGTTGTCAACAAAACCGAAAAATTAGAAGAAATAGTGCTGGTATACAGCCCCGATATAATTGTCATCACTGAAACCTGGTTACATCCCCACATTGAGGATCCAGAGGTGCTTCCCAATTCCTATTCCATCGTTCGTTTCGACCGCGATGGCCGGGGAGAGGGCGTTGCCATAGCTATTAAAGAAGGCTTATCATTTAAGAAAAACGAAGGAATGCCCAATCACGAGAGTGTGTGGTGTAGTATCACTATCAATGGAACGTCTGTGTTCGTTGGCGGCATATACCGACGACCAAATGCGCCAACTGACTATCTTGCTGAATTGCACGACTTTCTGAGCCGTAAAATTAACGAGCGTACTAAGCTAATCTTAGTCGGAAACTTCAACTTAACTGGGATTGACTGGGGAAATCTGACAATTGGTGGAAACGAGCACAATAGTTGTGAAATGCTTCTGAATATTATGTTTAGTTTTTCTTTAACTCAGCTTGTTAGGGAGCCAACGCGTATACAAGGGCAAGCAAGCTCCATTCTTGATCTTGCTTTCGTTTCCAAGACGCTAAACCCAGATATCAGTATCGAAAATGGAATCTCGGACCACAAAATGCTTTTACTTACTTTTGATAACCTAAGTTTCAGTCCCAACCAAATCACCCGTATATCTCGTATATCTGTCAAGGATTACAGCAGGGCAGACGATGTCAGTGTTATTGATTACATTGAAATAATGCTAGATAATCTTTTACAGTCGGGATTTGAAAACGCGAATGACTTATGGTTAAAGCTGAAACGAATAGTAGCGTACTGTGAAGAAAATTGATCCCATCAATAAAAAAGCGAGTAAACAGGAAGACACCTTGGATTACACGCAGTATTATCCACCTCAAAAGAAAGTTACAAAGAATGCGTAAAAAGAAAACCAACGTCGATGCTATAAATGCTCTTTCGCAAATGCTCAGAGCAGAAATTTCTTCAACAAGAAGCAATTTCTTCACAAATACGCTGACCAATTTTATGACACACGAGCCAAGAAAGTTCTGGCGTTACCTGGCAAAACCGGGGGCGTCTATCGACCAAATGGAAATAGACGGAGCCATTACGGATAACGCAAACTGTATTGCGAACGCCTTTAATCACTAATTCCAGTCTGTGTTCACCCGTGCTTCTACATCAGAGTTCAATCAAGCGGAATACCACTCCCGCATGCCTGACCTTGTCATAACAGAATGCGGCATTCTTAACTTACTGCTACAGCTTGATGAAAAGAAATCGCCTGGGCCCGACGGATTGCCCAATGCTTTTCTAAAACGATACGCGCAACAGCTGTCTCCCCTTCTTCAAAAAATTTTTTCCGCATCCGTGGCAACAGCAACCGTGCCTATTCCCAAAAAATGGGAATAGGCTCTTGGTAAGAACGTACAGGCCTATATCACTAACTAGCTCTTGCTGCAAATTAATGGAGCATGTAATTAACAAAGCAGTCATAACTTACCTGGAAAGCAACAAGCTTTTATATGTAAACCAGCACGGCTTTAGGAAGGGGCTATCAACAGTCACGCAATTACTTGAAATTACACATGACTTCGCGGCTGCTATTAACTCTGGTTTGCAAGTGGATGCAGTGTTCGTAGACTTTCCAAAGGCTTTTGATTCTGTCCCACATTGTAAATTATAGAGAAGCTTAAAATGATTGGTATTAATTCAAACATAGTTTCCTGGATTGAAGCTTACCTCTCGGGCCGTACTCAATACGTCGAAATAAAAAATGCCAAATCCATTAGCCTAGACGTTTGCTCTGTTGTTCCACAGGGATCAGTATTAGGACCTACACTTTTTTTAATCTATATAAATGACATTTTTTCCTGTGTCACTCCAGATGTTGTACTGAGATTATTTGCAGACGACTGCGTTGTGTACACTACCGTTCGTTCACAAGATGACCAAAATAATCTACACTTAACACTAACTAACATTGATTCTTGGTGTAAAACTTGGGATATGAAAATAAATGTAAGCAAAACGTCATCTGTCACCATAACAAGGAAAAAAAACTCCCATCTATTTTACTTACCATTTATCAGGATCTGCTGTGACGCGCAATAATGAAGTAAAGTACTTGGGGGTAACGTTTACTGAAACATTGAGTTGGGAATCCCATGTAGATAACATATGTACAAAAGCATACCGACAACTTGCATTTATCCGACGAAAATTGTCAGCTGCACCAGCGCATGTAAAACTAAACGCCTATATGACTCTAGTAAGACCCATCCTGGAGTACAGCGCTATAGTTTGGAACCCCCATCAGTCTTACCTGAAAACGAAACTTGAAAGAATTCAAAGCCTAGCACTCCGTTTTATTTATTCCCGTTACTTCCGCTACGATAGCGTGACACTTCTCCGTAAAAGGGCTAGCATCTCGACGTTAGAATGCTGACGACTAACTGCATGCATGAAATTTCTTTTTCTGTTATATCATGATTGCATCAACATAACTAAAGACGTATACCTAAAGCAACCTCACCACCACTCCAAAAGAACCCATCACGACTTGTGCATACGGCCATTTGCTGCTAGATGTAATTTATTCAAATTTTCTTTTTTCCTCGATCCATAGAACTATGGAATAGCCTGCCCCGCCATATTGTGAATGATGTGTCAGTTGATGTTTTTGTTGCGAATGTTGAATCTTTCTTTGAAAATGCTTTCGTAAAGATGTTGTGGCCATAGCCTTCTTGATTATGAGTCATGAATTGTAGGATTCTACAGCTCTGTACACTTTTTGATTCTATTCTTTATATAAGTTATGTATCTTTTCATTCATGTTCCGGAACACCAAACCTGTTGTACCACCTATTGTACATTCCACTCCTGTCAGTGCCTGAGACAGGCTCACAGTATTATGAAATAAAAATAATAAATAAATAAACATGCCGAGACTGTCAGCGACGCAAGGCACCGACGAAAAGGCCAGCCGGATTACTACAGCCAATCAAGCCCCCTTGCCGACCATTCCAGCAGATTGGGATCAACTTGCTGGGACCCTTTCCGACGTCAATAACCGGAAATAAGTGGATCGTCGTGGCCACGGACTACCTCACCCGCTTCGCTGAAACTAAAGCACTGCCGAAAGGTAGCGCAGCCGAAGTGGCGAAATTCTTTGTCGAAAACATCCTGCTGCGACATTGGGCCCCAGAAGTCCTCATCACCGACAAAGGAACGGCCTTTACAGCGGAGCTCACCCAAGCCATTCTGAAATACAGTCAGACAAGGCACAGGAGGACAACGGCCTACCACCCGCAGACGAATGGTCTTACGGAGCGGCTGAATAAGACCCTCGCCGACATGGTAGCGATGTACGTCGACGTCTAACACAAGACCTGGGATGCCGTCCTGCCGTACGTAACATTCGCTTACAACACGGCGGTGCAAGAAACAACACAGATCACACCGTTCAAGCTGGTTTACGGCAGGAACACGACGACGACGCTCGACGCCATGCTGCCGCGCGTAACTGACGAGGAGAATCTTTACTTCGCTAGCTATCTCCAGCACGCCGAAGAAGTTCGACTGCTCGCCCGCCTACGGATCAAGAACCAGCAGCGTACCGACAGCAGACACTACAACCTCCGACGACGCTTCGTCGAGTACCAGCCCGGCGACCGTGTTTGGGTATGGACCCCGATACGCCGACGAGGACTTAGTGAGAAACTACTGCGACGCTATTTCGGACCCTACAAGGTCATCCGACGTATTGGCGCACTGGACTATGAGGTCGTGCCAGACGGCATTTCGCATTAACAGCGGCGCCGCGCACGATCTGAAGTGGTCCACGTGGTGCGCCTTAAACCTTTTTATGGACGCTGACGAACTTCCTTTTTTTGTTGTTTTCTTTGCTACGTGTGCTTCTTTTTTATTTCTTTCGTTTGTTTGCAGCATCGGGTCTATGCTTTTTAAGAGGGGGGTAATGACACGTGTGCTTATCTTTATCGGACGACCACGTTTGCCCGACTAACAAATGTTATCGCGCAGCGCAGGACGCGCCTGCATGTAAAAGAAGTTTCTGGAATGTTATCGATGATTCCGTACACTGTCTTTCACCGCAACTTGTGTAATCTGATTGCATGTATGCGCGGCGCGAATAGTGTAGAACTTTGTGGAAGACACGCGGGTTCCATCAGTTAATCTGCAACATTCGACGACTGATCTATAAAAGCCAAATCGCTTGACCCGCTGATCAGATTTTTCGACGATCGCCGACAGTGTTCGCCGCTCTCGTTGTGCTATAAGTGTAGCCTGTTTTGTGGGCACAGGTTCGCCCAATAAAATCTAGTTTTGCCTTTCACAGTATTGCTACTGTGTTCTTAACGTCACCACCACGTGACAATATTTTGCGCCAATGGATCGGTAACCCCCGACCAAGAGGCCAAGACGGCTGCGAAACATAAATTCATCATTCAACAACTGGCCCAAGAGCTTGCACTAATGCCGAAACAAGGGTTTTATAAATCTGCTTTTGGGTTAGAGCCTCTCTGAAATTTCTAAATTCAGAATTTCCCGGTCTCTAAGCGTTCCCGCTCACAAAAAATTGTTGAAAAAAAATGTTCTTCGTCGGGGGATTTGATCTCCTGCTGCAGGGCGTGCCGTAGCAAAGCACCACACGCTTTAGCTGACTACGCCACGCAGCTGCTTTTCTTCTTTATTTCCGAAGTTCACATGAAAAACGAAGAAGTCACAAACAATAAAACACCCCAGCTACACTTGAGCTGATGTGAGCTAGGTTAATATTTCTTCAACTTCACTAGATCATCAAAAAGTGCTACTCACTGAGGTGGGTCATGCTGTCTCACACATTTTTCTCCTGCCATGCTTACATACTTGAGCTATGAAAATGAATAAAGGATACTGTTCAAGTTGCGTTCGTGTATTTGTAAGCGATAGTTGGCGCTTTAAAAGAACAGCCGCTCTGCAGATATCAGTGACGACCGTCCTCTTAGACACCGCACTGGCCCTTGCAACGAAACCAATACATTAACCAGCATGAAAACGTGTTGAACCACAAGACGTGACGTGATTCATTGATTGGTTGATTAGGAGATTGAGACCCGGTACGCTACCATAAAGATAATCGCAGCGAATTTCACGGACAATCGCGTTGAGTAACTTTGCTTTCGGCATCGTCAGCCGGAAGATGCGCGGGCTCAGTTCCTGAAAGTTAATTGTTGCTATGGTTGCGACGGCTTTCTCGTCTGACAGCGCTGGCTTGCAGTAGATATATTTCATGATTTCAGACATGCGTCCATGTATTGTCTGAAGAGAGAGAGAAAAGGCGCGTCCGTTGTGTAGAGGTGTAAGAGCTAGAGCGTTTGGCTTAAAACACAAAAAGCTGAGCTAGTTGGTTAGGATTCATTATGCAAAAAAGGTGAGGCATGAAGATAGCACACAAGAGAAGGCACACAAGAAGAGAAGTGAACAAATAGCTGGGAGAAATGCAGTGTAACGCTGCAGCAACTGAAATGGGCTTTAGAGGTGTGTGAATATTGAAGCTTTTGAATACGGATAGAATATAACGCACTAACTATTCTTAATGGAAATGGAACTATTCAATGTTTTCCAATATAGAGAACTAACGATATATATATATATAACACACTAAACCGACTTACATGCGGTTGTTCAGGAAATTTCTTTAGTTCTCTAAATTGGAAAACATTGAATAGTTAATTTTCCAGTACGAATAGTTAGTGCGTTATATTCTATTCGTATTCAAAAGTTTCAATATTCACACGCCTCTAAAGCCCATTTCACGTGGTGCAGTGTTACATTGCATTTCTCGCAGCTACAATTTCGCTTGCACCGATCGTGGCAGCTGTGATTTTCGCATTTGCGAGCACCTAGCGGAGGACTGAATTATTGTTGGCGTCAGTTTGCTGAGGTGAAAATAAAGTTAAACAACTTAGAAACTATTTTC
This sequence comes from Dermacentor variabilis, assembly GCF_050947875.1. Lineage (NCBI taxonomy): Eukaryota > Metazoa > Arthropoda > Arachnida > Ixodida > Ixodidae > Dermacentor > Dermacentor variabilis. The sequence goes on along the minus strand of NC_134577.1, from coordinate 132,292,357 downwards.
GGGAAAGTTTTTAATGTTTGAATGCATCGCTTTATCAAAATAAATAATAAGTAGGTAGGCCGTAATGGCATCTAGGATCCGTGTTGCGACAATTGTTCCTCGTTCCTGCCGCATGTGTGTTTTTGCCGAGAATTTCAGCAGTGTGAACATCAAAATACTGCCCACACGAAGGGTCCAATGGCCCATTTGCCACAACTGCGAATTTGCAAATGTGAAAATGCACGGAAATTCGCACCATGGGAAACAAGCTTACTAAACCCACACATAAACATATGGGTATGCTGTAAGTTAGTTTACTATTAGTAGTATGGGCCACGACACCGCAGCTGTGATGCCACGCTCACTTTTCATGCTTTGTGCAGGTGTTGATGGCGAGGCTCGGTTCACCGTCGGCCGTCGCACTGCAGCGCCTGGGTTATCCATCGGAGAATAACGGTCCTCATGAAGACACCGAGCTAAAAGGTTTACGTTGGATGCACAGTCAATCATCGAGTCCGTCATCGGATCAACCTCCAGTGCTGGATACGACTACATTACTCGGCTGGCAACATGGAACCTTATCTACGACAAGCACAATACTAAAGCACACCCATTTCGACAGCACTTCGGGCCACGACACCGCAGCTGTGATGCCACGCTCACTTTTCATGCTTGTGCAGGCCAGCCTAAATGGCCCTTTTTCTTTTCGTAACAACGATGTGCTCTTATTAGCGGTGTCGTGGCCACCCGATTCAATTAAATGTTTTCGTGATTGTGACTTGCATCTATGGCGCCTTTTGCTGCTTGGGGGCGACGTAGAGGCAAACCCGGGTCCCATGACTAAACCACAAGAAGAAAAACGATTTTGTATTCAGCACTGTTCAGAGACTACATTCTAATACTACAGGTATTTTAGAATCTGTTAATAAGGTACTACAAATCCATATCCGCATAAAAAGTGACCTAGACCAACTAAGTCGACGTGTTGCTGAACTTGAAACTAAAATTTTGTCCAATGTTTCTGAGAGAGTAGCACTTAACTGCGAAGAACGCTTTTCTAAAATGGCGAATCAACTCGATGATTTCGAGCGAAAGATAACTTCAGGGCTTTTGTCAGGGGAGGCTAATGCGCACTCCTCTCCAACCCACGAAGTGAGCATCTCCAAAATAGAAGATAAGGTCGACGATTTAGAAAACCGCTTCCGCAGGTGCAATTTACTATTTTACAGGCTTTCTGACTGAACAGAATTAAAGATGGGAAACTTCTGAGTGCCTGGTTCAGGAATTTTGCGACAATCATCTTGGTATGAAAATGTCCTCAATAGCAAGAGCGCACACATTAGGTCGTTACTCTAACGCGAAAAAGCGACGGATCATTGCACAGTTTTTCAATGACAAAAAAATATATGCACTACTTGGCTATGGTTACAAACTGAGAGATAAACATTTCAGCATTTCCCCTGACTACACTGAAACAGTGCGAAATAAACGCTGCAACCTTCTGCTATTTTCCAAAACAATACGAAAGGAAGGCGATCGTGTGCGACTCGTGTTCAATTGTATACTTGAATGTTCCTTCTGTAAGAAACAATATATCGGTGAAGCAGGACAATGAATGAACGTCAGATTAAACGTACATTGCGCGGACACAGCTAAAAGGCTTCCCAAAGCAGTCGCCGAGCATTTCAAACAACCAGGTCATAACTTTGATGAACTTAAACTCTACATCTTACATTCAAATTTCCGTTCTGAACGAGAAAGAAAATACAGAGAACCATACCTTATCCATAAGTTCAAGACATTGCAACCAATAGGCATAAACGTTTCAAAGGGAGCTTTAGAATCTATTCGCTATGCTAAGCTTCAAGCTATAGGCGACAACGCTTAGTTTGATTTCTTGGTGTATCCCCCCCCCCTTTTTTTATTTTCCTTTCCTTTCTTTCTTTTTGTCAGCCGGCGTGTCAGACGCCCTTGACACCCCGGCTAACGCGCGTGCATTGACAGACCGGGGTAGGGGGGGCTGGCTTTGACCTTGTACGCAGCGTTCCTTTACTCTCAATTCGACACGCTAACACATTTTCCCTAGTTTCCGCATCCTCCCGCCTCACATCCTCTCCCCTTTAGAAGAACCCCACCTATATATACTGTGGCGAGGAAAGCATGTCTCCTTGAAGAAGACAAGTCCACTTGTCGAAACGTTGGCTCCTGCATTCACCTTGTTCACGTTTTGCTCATCGTCTTGAATTTCCATCTCCCGCATTCCCCGTCTTTTCTCTCGTGTTCAAGAAGTTGTTTATTAATAATGATGTTTATATGTGGCATGGCAATCAGAAACGCGCGAAGCGAGTCTCTGAACAAGCTACAGAATGACGAGTGCCATGTGATCACACTAACCATCAATCCACTGGACCGATATCGAGGAAGAATCACGCCCAATACCGCATTCCGTTTCTTTACACGAACATAAGGAGTATCATTTCTAAAACAGAACAGCTATCATCCATCATTGACTCATGTTCAGCATCGATAGTGATACTAACTGTAACATGGCTTACCGATGCTGTCCCCGATACCTGTATTCTGGAATGCTGGACTTCGTTTAACTGCTTTCGTTATGACAGGAAAAATCCAACAGGTGGTGGCGTTTTGGTGGCAGTACAAAATAATCTTTTCGCCACACGTATTCACCTTGACACTTTTTAGAGAGTGTGTGGGTTTCAATAAAACATAAAGCAGGCCTTATATTCATCGGTGCTTTTTATCGGTCTCCTGACATGGGCAATACGTTTTCTCGTGAATTACAACAGCTTCTTGAAACAATTACTGTTCGTTTTCCTAAATGTTTAGTTCTAATTTTCGGTTATTTTGATTTCTCCGAAGTTGATTGGGCAAACCTTTCAAAAGCAACCTACCTATCTGAGGCCCACCGTTTCCTGCAGTCATGTCTCGACTTTTCTTTAACACAGCTTATCACCCGTCCTACGCGATCTTCGGCTCCATCCACTAATATTTTAGATCTAGTATTAACCACTGACCCTGACGTGTGCGTCGACTTAGCTCATCAAGATGGGCTATTTGATCATGATATCATAACAGGTAGTGTTGCACTTTCCCTTCCAAGACGTCCGTGCTCTGATAAGTACATTCGATGTTACACAAGAGCGGATTTTGACAGCATAAACTCCGCGCTATCGGACTTTACATTTCCTCTATAGAAGGATCGACATTTGGGCGAGTTGGTACTGGTTGAACATCTTGAAGGGGCAGCGCAAAAAGACGATGACAGAAGGCAGGAACACACAGGACAATATTCCTCAATTCCTCAATAGATGCCATTTTCAAACCATCGAACATAACTGGGCTGAACTTAAAACCGCTCTTACTGAACTAATAATTGATTCGCCCCTCTAAAAAAAATAGCCTGCACCCCGACTGCCCCGTGGTTTACCGCAAAGCTTCGGTGCCTTAATTATAAGAAAAAGCATTTATATCGTAAAACCGATAAAGCCCGCGACTCAGATTCCTGGCACCGTTATAAGACCTGCGATAAGCAATATCATTTACTGCTAAAATCATCTAGACGACATTTCTTGGCCGATGACCTATATTCTGTGCTCACCAACAATCCTCAACGTTTTTGGCGCGAAGAGCTATAACCCGAAGAGCTATAAACCCGAAGACCTATCCCGATTTAACACTAGTTGATGAGCACGGTGATATGGTCCACCACTCGGAATGTGCCGACTCATTGAATTACGCATTTTCATCTGTATTTAGATAGGAAGACATCACATCATCACCAACCCTTTACAATCTCATTAACATAGCAATGCCAGAAATAATTGTTAGCGAAGCAGGTATTTCTTCTTTACTAAATAAACTATACTAAAGTTTCTTCTGCATCTGATCACACTGGCATTATTAATAAAGTGTTAAAACATTTGTCACCTAGTTTATCCCCTGTATTGTGTGCACTCTTCTCGCATTATTTATCAACTAACACTATTCCGCATGACGGGAAGGTGGCAAAAGTCATACCCATATTTAATTATGGAGACCGAGCTCACCCATTAAATTACCGCCCCATCTCCTTAACTAGTACCATTTGTACATTACTTGAACAGATCTTGTATACTGAAATCATTAACTACTTAGAAGACCGCAAAATTATTGTTGATTGCCAACATGGCTTTCGTCGTGGTAATTCATGCGAAACACAGTTAGCCGGCTTTTACATTACTTACGTTCATACCTAGATCTAGGCTTTCAAGTTCACGCTATCTTCCTGGATTCCTCGAAAGCTTTCGATCGCGTTGCTCACCATAGACTAGTACTGAAGCTAATGAACCTGAACATACACCCAACCGTTATTGGATGGATTAAGGATTTCCTCTCATCCACAGTACAATATACGTCTGTTAACAACAGTAATTCCTCTTCTACCAAAGTAACATCCGGTGTTCCGCAGGTCAGAGTTATTGGCCATTTACTTTTCTTTATCTATACTAATGACCTGCCTAACTGTGTATCTTCCCACGTCAGACTTTTTGCCGATGACTGCGTAATATATCGAATAATTTCATGCGACAATGACAAATATATTTTTCAAACCGATCGTAACGATATTAACACATGGTCTTCAACAAGGTTGATGACTCGTAATAGAGCTAAAAGGAAGTTATCATTTACTAGGCGGAACCACCGTATTCCAACATCGTATGTAATATATAACAACATAATTGAACTTACAACTTCATATAAGTACCTTGGTATTCACTTACAGTATGATCTAACATGGCATCATCACATCCACCTGACGTTGGCATCAGCTAACCACTCCTTAGGCCTCCTGAAACGTAACCTTAAGCATGCTGCAGCTAAACTACGCAGACTAGCATACATTACATTATTACGCCCCAAAATTGAGTATGCATCAGCTATCTGGGATCCTTGTCAAACATATATCACCCAAGAAATCGAATCATTGCAAAACCGCGTGGCCCGTTTCATATTTTCTGATTATTCACCATATACTAGCACTTCAGCACTAAAAGATCGCGCTCAGTTTGACGACTTATCTCATCGCCGCAGAACTGCCCGCCTCTCGCTGCTGCACAAACTTTATCATCATCCGCACCTTCACCGTATCTTCAAACCGGCGACAGCTTTCTTTCCAGGCATAGACTATATCTTCAAGATGAAACGAATCAGTTGTCGCTCAGCTAACTATGCTAACTCCTTCGTTCCCAGAACAATTGTTGCATGGAATAATCTACCATCACACATTGCTATACAAACCGATTTAGCAGCCTTTCACGAACTTTTACGCAATAGTTACGTGTAAATATCCGTCATGTACTGTTTCTTCATACGTTGTTCAGTGTATATATTGATCTGACCATTTGTCTTACCGTTCTGCGTGCACATTGTACAAGTGTATTCACGTCTCATCAATTTGTTAAGGTGACAACTGAGGGAGTTTCGAGCAACACCTCGTTTTACTTCTTTTACATTGTCCCTATTTAATTCCCTTACTTTGTTTCCTCAAACAGTTTTGAATTTTCTATCTCAGTTTCACTTGACTAATGTATTGTGTATATTAATTTACTTCTGTATTTTGGTAGATATCATACTTTTGTGTAACTTTTGTGTTCTTTATTTGTTAAAATTTTTGTATAACCTTTGAGTACTTTAGCTTTTTCCCGTAACGCGCAAAGCTCGCATTTTTTCATGTATTGATTCCCCCTATGTTATACCCCTTCGGGGGCCTTTAGGGGCATTGTGAAATAAAAATAAATCTGTTGTTATTATTATAGTATCTAGTAATATTACTATTCTCATGGAAGCTATGACAATTAATCTCCCAACTTTATCATTGTGGCCACCTCCCATTAACTGTCTAAGGCTATACATATGACTCAAGTGGTAGCACAAAATTGCTTTTTGTTCATGTTCTCACGACAGCTATAAACATTTTTCGAATTGCTTTTGGCAGTTACTGACCACAAGCTACCTAAAGACAGATATCAATCCTTCTTATTGCTGTATGGTCATTATTTTCTTGTGTTTCTCTTTAGCCACTGGTTTATTATTTTTCATTCAAGCTGTCCCACGGAAGTCATGAGATATTACCATCCTAGGGTACATGCATGTTCACAACTGGTATGGAAAGTTCGGACAGGACCAATCCCATACACTGTGTGTGGCACCAGGGTGCTCCCACTGTCGCCTTCCGCGCTAACCTCTGACGGGCGATCATTTCCATTGAAAATTCTCTGGCAAGGCTGGCCTGACAGGGAAGGCCTGAATTTCAACTCTCACAAAGTTCCATATCCCATATAGTGCCAGAGGGGCCTTAAAAATCGGGACTTTCAAATATCAATAATTTTTTAACCATTTCCGAGCTAGCTATACCTGCCACTGCAAGGGAAATGCAGAGAAAAGTTGCGGTTAATGCACATTCTCATTTATTCCGCCAGCAATTAAATACCAGCTTTACTGGATTTAGTATGACCGTCAGCTATCAGTGCGTTCCTATGAAGGCCACCCTGATGAGTGAAAGTGGCAGGTTTGCTTTTTTCTTTTACTTGTCCTTTGGTGTCTTCGTATGCCTAAGGAGTGTGCAGTTACTTCATTAGGCTTCTGAGCAACAAAGCCAAACTTAAATAAGATTCACTCGAGGACTTTTATCCCTGCTTGTTTCTGGCAGCAGAGTGGTGCAACAAGCTAGATCTGGCATCTTGTTGTAGGAGTAGTTCACTAAAACAACCGTCAGCGCCAAGCCCATCCGAAATCAATCAACACTAACTTTCTAACCCAATGTAGTGTCTTTATCAGCACATGCACTGCAGGTAAAAGTAGCCAAAACGAGAATTCTACGTACAGTTCATCACTTGGTTTTAGGTAGTCAATGGCACTGACATGATAAATACAGGACCAATTCCTATAGTTATTTTCACATAGCTGCTGCCATTATATTAGGATTTTGTAGAAGTACTCATGCATCACTTGTATCATGCATCATAGGGCTTAGGCTTTTGAATCGGGATTCTAATAGCCTCCATTGAGCGATATGAGGTACTGCTGTATGATTATTGATATTTATGTAGGTGTACGATATCAGGTACTGCTGTATGATTATGATGATTGATATAGGCGTACTGATTACCGTGAGCCCTGCTTTCCATTCCTTCACTATCTCCATTGACTCACCATTAGAAATAATTTGCACTCATGTTGCTTTTCCCACTGGCGACGTCACCTTTTGCGCGTGGTATGGGTACCCGTCCGCCACTACCAATTCCTGCGCTGACCTTCTTGAAGTCCTTAACAAATTAGTTGTTCGATAGCCGAAATCATATTTGTTCTTACTAGGTGATTTAAATTTTCCAAACATAGTGTGGAAAAACGGCGTTCCCTGCCTTAAGCAGTCATCTTCCGAGTGCGCCCATCTTTATACATCTGCGCCGATTTTAATCTAATTCAACTGATTCATGAACCCACACGCACTACTAGCACTTCCTCTAATACTTTTTGCTCTACTCTCCTTTTTACGACAACTCCAGATTTGGTTTCTCCTCCAACATACTTTAAAGGAATCAGTGACCGCTCTATTCTCCACTTAAAGGGGTTGGAACACCAAATTTTGAGGCTATAAAAAGCATGTTGTAGGCTGCTTCCGTATGCAAGGACACCCAGAACGAGGTATTGGACACTGCAAACATTTCAAGATAATTCTAATTCAGCTCCAAAAAGTCGTTAAAAACTCCTTCTCGTAGTCGAGACCCATCGCTAGCGCGGCAGTTATTACGTCACAGAGGAGGAACGAAAATATTGACGTCATAGCACACTAGCACACAAACGTGACGTATGATGAGTAGCGATGAAATGCCGATTACGGAGCCTGCTGAGGCTGCTGAGCCGAGCGACCGAGCATAGCCTCCACTATGACCGAGCTACAGGCATATAGAAATCCTTTCTTGATGCAAAGAAGGCTTGCAGACACGGACGCAACAGGAGAGAAGTTGACAACACGAACGCCGCGCGGCGGCCCGCGAACGGCAAATTGCATGCGGCGAGTTTCCGTGCGGACGGGCCTTCACACGTTTGAGTGTAACACTAGCCGGCCGACTCCGAAAGGGACCAGGATATGCGGCGTTCGTGTTGTCCGCTTCTCTCCTGGCATAGTCGCATAGTTCGGCAGCTCGGAGCGGTCTCTCGTTCGCTTGGCCTTTCTCAATGTGAGGGCCCGTTCACGTTACCGGCACGGAAACTCGCCACACGCTGTTTGCCGTTCGCGGGCACCCGCGCGACGGCGGTTTTGCTCGCGAACGGCGAGATTTATTTGCCGTAGAGAGGACGGGCCCGGGACCCATTTTTGCGGCAGCGGTACGGTGAAGCGGCCCATCAGCGACCGAGGAGTGGTCACTCTGACACCGACGGCAACTTCACCGCCTCTGATCGTTCGGCGCTGCCGATATCGTCACTAGGCCTTTTCCGGTTCACTCAAAGCTAAACGGCGCTTCGGAATCAATCACCGATTCTCACAAGCCGCAATATTTTCTTACCGTTGTTGTCGCTCTTCAGAATAATTATAATAATCACGACATGCACTTCGAATCGCCAGTTGTTGACCTCTGCTAGCAGAGCACGCGTATGCGCGAGCAGACGACGCAGCATAGTTTTACGTCACTATTTTTTGTGGCCCACGTGACCAAGCCATGATGCGTTTCCTCCTCTGTGACGTCATAGCATCTCCCGGAGCCCAGAAACCGAAACTGAAATCGCTCGGTATAATAAAGCTATTATTAAATTATTTATCGGATATATATCAATCCCACTATGTGTATCGTGCTCCCTGAAGCATGACGCAACGTTTGAATCAACAAACACATGAACAAAAATATTGATGTCTCCACCCCTTTAACACTTAAGAAGAAAGTTCGCTCCTAGAAAAACGTTAAAACTATATGTGATTACAATGCCGCCGATACCACATTCATTGCAACTGAACTAGAATCATTCATTACTGATTACACAGTCAACTTTTTGGAACGTACCGTTGAAGAGATCTGGTCATTGTACAAGAAGAAACGGCTAACACTAATAGATCGCTATGTACCTAAAAGAAATATTCTTACAAATACTGCCTCGCCATGGTTTACTGGAATTCTACGCCGCCTAAGCAATAAAAATAAACGTATTTTTCGCCGGCCCAAAGAAACTAATCTTCGCGAACGCTGGGCAGCATATAATTGCATTCACGCAGAATATACTATTGCTATTACAAAACCAAAAAAAGCTTTTTTTTTTCGATAACTCCCTCTCGTCACTTTTGCAGTCTAATCCACTTAAATTCCGTAATATTGTTGGTGGCAAAGAAAGCAAAACAATCCAACTAACCCTTTCTGACAATGTCGCGATCCCTCCGAACCAGTGCTGTTCCGTTTTAAATTATGTATTTGCTTCCGTTTTTCAGAAATGTGTTCTTGCCACTCTACCGTCGGTAACTAAATGCTCTCATTTGCATACGAACCCTACTTATATAGATTGGGTCGGCATACAAAAGTTGATTGAAAACCTGAAAATGTCTTCTTTATCAGGGGAAGATTCAAGCAACTGTAAAATGCTTAAAATTAGTGAACTATAATCTTTCATTATGCTTTCGATGCTCTTTTCCCTGTCTCTAGGTTCCTCGGTACTTCCAAGCGATTGGAGGGTTGGCAAGGTTGTTCCCGTCCCTAAAAAGGTAACACTCACTCCCCCGACACCGATCGTCCTATATCACTGACAAGTAACCCATGCAAAATATTGGAGCATATTATACATTCTCACCTGATTGATTTCCTTGAGTCTGATTTCTTTTTTTCGACTGAACACGGTTTCAGGAAAACATTTTCATGTGAAAGGCAACTTACATGTTTTACTAATGACCTATATTTACCCATACTGGCATGGGCTTCGATATAGACTGCGTGTTTTTGGACTTTGCAAAAGCTTTCGACTGTTTCCCAAGATATCCTCATTCTTGAACTTAGGATGCTTAACATTGACCCTAATGTACTAAACTGCATTAAAAGCTTTGTCTAATCGAACTTAGTACGTTTCGGCTAATGAATGCTCATCCTCTCGCACTTCTGTAACATCGAGTGTACCACGGGGATCGGTACTGGGACCTCTGCTTTTCCTAATTTACATAAACGACTTTCCTAAATGCATTTCCCATCCATCTATCAGGCTTTCCCGCAGATGACTGCGTAATCTATCGCAAAATAACTAACCACATTGATTCTGATAAGCTTCACGACAATTTTCGAAGCATATCCAACTGGTGCAATAAATAGCTCATGCGACTAAACGTTAATAAATGTAAAACAATACATGTATCGGGCCACACTAGCAGTGACAACACGCGTCTTTACTTGCTTTACGATACTCCTCTTGAATGCGTAAACTCGTACAAATATCTAGGTGTTCATATTTCACGTAACTCATCATGGCATACGCACATCAAACACGTCACTAATAACGCTAACCGTGTTCTTGGATACTTGCGTCGAAATTTCTCTGCTGCGTCTATGCCTTAAAGTTACTAACAGTGAACGACCCTTTTCGAACAAAGAATTCGAATGACGTGGTGCAGTTCTTGCTTGGGAATAAGGATGTGGGTTATGGTTTTTCTGTTGATGTTGAAGATTTATTTTATTCAGTTCCACAGCGTGAGCTCCTGTCTTCGGTACATGATTGTATTAAGTAGAGTGGTACGATCTCGTTACAGAGTCATGCCGGAATTTCAGTGGGCAATTTTTTAAGTCTTTTAGAATATTACCTTCGAGCTACGTTTATTGTTTTTTATCACCAACCGTATGTACAACGGAATGGTATTTGTATTGGGACATGTGTTGCTCCCGTTCTTGTGGATATTTTTTTGTCTAATGTGAATCATTCTTTAGACCATGCTTTTATTGGACGGAAAGTTTTAAGATGTTTTAGGTATGTGAATGATTTTTTGGTATTTTTATTGCTTGACTCGTCCTACCAGGATACGATCAATGAGGTTTTAGAGTATTTTAAAGGGAAGCTGAAACGGTTTTCAATTTCCCTGAATTGCTGGGATTGGGAAGAACAGACCTAATAATTTACGGCTCCGAACTTTTTTCTTCGTTTCCTTAATATAAGGGGCGGAAATCGCTTTCTAAATCACCCTCGCGGACACGCCCCCATCGCTTCCCGGAGTGCCGGGTGAGGTGGTTGCCAGAGGAAAGAACCGGCGAGAGTGACGTCATTCGCGGCTACCGAGCTGCCGGACCGGCGTGCTGATATATACTGGCATGCCTCTTTCCGTCCTGCGCTTTACTGAACGACGCTACGAGAATCTGCCGCCGCCGCCGCTCACGTTTGTTTTCTTTTGCGATTTTCGTAAAAGGTTCTTTCGTGAAGCTGCCCGTCGCGGCAGGTTCACGTGCGTGCTCGCGCGAGCAAACGCCGCTGGCACGCTGCGAAGCATAGACGGAAACGCGCGCAGTAATAAATTTTGGTTACCGGACTTCATGCGTAGCTTCCACAGCGTTGCACCTGAGGTATGAAATTGAGTATAGGCTTGCCTAGTGACATTCGACGTACGGTTGCAGTTACCATGTTTACCACACGGCGGTGCTAAAACTGCCTAATATCTTTATCTTAACACTAGCATGGAGCACGCATACCGATTCTTCATCCAGCCACAATCGCAAAGTCGTCGAACCATAATGTGAATATTGCACATATAATAGCTCTGGTCATCTCTGGATGTGTATGATAAGCTACTTCTGTGACTCTACCTCGCAGCACTGCATGTGCGTGGTTTGAAACGCGGCACTTATGTTCGCGATCGTGTATCAACACTCAAAAAACCACGGGACCTTAGACAAGCAGCGGCAAAGTGCTTGACATCGCGGAATTGCACCCGTGTTTACAATTTAATGAGAAGTTAGTGCTTCGGCATTCTTCCAGCAGCAAGTTTCCAGTGACACTTTAGCGTGTTTTTTTTCTCCCGTCATTGCAACGTGCAGCTACATGAAAAAAATATAAACATACGTACCAGCTAAGATTTCCAACGCGCGAGAAGGTGCACAAATAGCTCTCGCTGTTGGCACACTCAACATCGTCGTTGCCGCCGTTAACGCGATTGCCACCATCGTTTTCCGTATCGGCTGTCGGTTCCAACATGTACGGCGAAAACACAAGCTGTCCAAGACAGCGACAACATTCCATAATGCTTACAACTCAGCTATGAAGCCAGAACAGAACAGCGTGCTACGCTCTGAAACGGCGGCATGCGGCGGCGCTAACCGGCGACTGCCGCGATTGACGTCACAGCTGCCCCGACCAATCACGGGCAACAGCGGCGTTCGCGCGATGCCCTTAGGCGCTGGTGCGCGTTTTCTTGAAAAAACAGCCGCTTGCGTTTGTTTCCGCCCTTATTGAACCAGATATTCGTGTTCAGGGGACTCAAAACTGTAGAATGCCGCAGAGAACTGATTTTTTTTCGAAAAGTGTTTCAGCTTCCCTTTAAGGTACATGGACAAGGTCTTGTGTTTACGCACGAGAGTCCACAAAACAGTGCATTGCAGTTCTTGGAACTGAAGCTTGAATTCTGTGAACGACATGTGTATTGGGCGTATCAACCCCGCGCGAAAAAGGAACTTTTGTTCTTTAGGTCTGCGCACTCGAAGATTGTGAAAAGAGCATTGCCTCGTCATGTATGGAATTGGCTCTTAAGAGTTCGTGTGTGCAGAAGATGCAAGAAAGTTTTCTTAATCAGATCAGCCGACTTCTGGCAGCTGGGTTCCCAATGTCGCTTTTGATTGCCGTGGTTGAAGCTCTGATCCAGAGAAGGAAAACCACAAAAAGGCCTGCCGCCGAACGTGAAACGCGAAGGCCTGCGGTGGTCCCTTATATGCATAAGGTGACCCATCAACTCAAGAAAGTTGCTTGCATGCATAGCAATTTCTGCGCGAAACAAGCTTTCAAAGCTATGTTCCCGCACCCGCGGAGAGAGCAGAGGTGGATGCCGAATTCGGCGTGGTGCCTCATACGTGCCGTGCGCTGTCGGCGTGGTGTATGGCATTCCACTCTCATGTGGTAAGAAATACGTTGGCCAGACAGGGCGTTGCGTCAATGAGCGACTTAGGGAACATGCACAAAAAGTAAACAAAAATGTAGACAGAGGAGCGCACGTTGTTGCGCATATAAACTCTTGCAGCAATTGTGAGGCGCGACTTGATCAGACGGTAATTCTTGGCAAAAGCAAGAATGAACATGCGCGGCTTGCCATAGAGGCCTACCACATTAAAAGACAAGGCAATAATTTCATCAGTGATACATCTTTGACCCTGTACCCATCAGAATTTGAATTCCTACGTTTGCGTTTGCGATAAGTTGGAAGATGTCAGTAATGTATTCTCTGCGCCTGTGCGGTTGTGTGGCCTATGCATATATATGCATAGACGATGAAGGAAAAAAAGAAGTTGTTAGGCCGCGCCAGTGTGTGTCGTGTCTATGTTATTGTGGTTGGTCTTAGGCGTTTGCGCTGTAACGTTAAGTTCAGAATTATGTACCAACAAGGCCCAAATGAAGTTTTACTGATATGCCGACAATTCTTACCCTCTACAAAACATGAGTGCGCCACAAGCTAGACTATGCATCCACAGTATGGGATCCCTATCAAATCACACTGATAAACACACTAGAATGCATCCAGAATTGCGCAGCACGTTTTATCTTATCTAGCCATTCCCGTTACTCCAGCATCACCTCCATGAAAAACACCGTTTATCAGACCTTTCATTGCGCCGTAAATGTTTTAGACATTGTCTTTTCTACAGGCTGAATCACCACAACCCACTATTAAAGGATCATCTTAGCGCTCACCCTTCATACATTTCATCCAGTTTCGATCACATGTTTAAAGTTGGTGTGCCATTTTTTAGAACAAAAATGCGTCATGGTCCTTTTATTCCTAAGACCAGCGCCGCCTAAAACGACCTTTGTCCCTCCATCGCTGCCATTAGTGACGTTGATAACTTCAAGACTGCTGTATTTCCTGCCGTTTTTTAATACCTATTGCATGATTATGTACTGTTTTTTTTCTTTCACTTACCACTCCTTTCTGAGATGCACTCGGGCCAGGAAAGTATTCGAAATAAATAAATAAATAAATAAATAAATAAATAAATAATCCTAAGGCTTTTGTATGGGGATTATAATAGCTTCCATTGAGCGATATGAGTTACTGCTGTAAGATTACTAATATTGTACCTACACAGGCGAAGCTTGACAAGCAGGCCAAGACTACAGCCAAAAAGGCTGATGAGCAGGAGCTGCTCCGGCTGAAGATGAAGGCCCAAATAATGAGGCCACTGTTTTGAGCCTTGAACATAAGGTTAATCAGCTGCAAGCGGCTGGGAAATGGCTGAAAAGTGAAAATGTGCAGCTAAAGAAAATGAACAAACAACTTCAAAGCGCTCTTTGCGCAATGATCTCTGAAAATGGTACGTATATTTCATGAAAAAATGAAATTATGGGGTTTAATGTGCCAAAACAACTGTCTGATTATGAGGCACGCCGTAGTGGAGGACTCCGGAAATTTGGACCACCTGGGCTTCTTTACCATGCAATTAAATTTAAGTACGCGGGTGCTTTCGCATTTCGCCCCCATCGAAATGCGGCCGCCGTGGCCGGGACTCGAACCCGCGACCTCGTGCTCAGCAGCCCAACACCATAGCCTCTGAGCAACCACGGCGGGTATGTATATTTCATTATAGTGCATCTTCCAGTGTCAAGTGCTGGTATTTTATTTATTAAATAAATAAATAAAAAAATAAAGAAAAAGCTGTTTAGACATCTTGCAAATAAAAGCATTGATTTTGTATTTCTTTAAAACATGGGTGCCTTTTTTTAAAGGAGCACGAAGTGAGACAATTCGGTATCAATTTATACTCACAAGGTATTAGTTTTATTATACTCACAAGCAATAATAGTTTGATTATTAAACTGCAAAATAAAAGCAAAAGGTCAATCTTTTGAATTTTGTGCCATAACGCCAGTGCCAGGACATCAGTGTGACGTCAGAAATTCCGAAGTATTTTTTGACATAGAGTGCGGGTGTAGGAGAGTTGGTGATTCATGATCTTGGGAAGTTACTGCAAGCAAAACATGAGAGTTGAAGAAAGGGACGACACGAACCGCTTCGTGTCATCCTTTTCTTTAAGTCTCGTGCTTTGCTCATGGTATAACTTCCCTCCAAAATTATTTTTTTAACATTTGAGCCTAGTTGGCTTAGTAAATGGTGGTGA
Source organism: Dermacentor variabilis (assembly GCF_050947875.1). Classification (NCBI taxonomy): domain Eukaryota; kingdom Metazoa; phylum Arthropoda; class Arachnida; order Ixodida; family Ixodidae; genus Dermacentor; species Dermacentor variabilis. Next base: position 132,277,043 of record NC_134577.1, on the reverse strand, counting down.
AAGTTGCCAATATCATTCTTTACCTGCCTTAGAATACACTTTAGTGCAATTTACCAGTAAACAATTACCTATGTGCTAGAAACCACTCAAAATTTGTTACATCAGGGGGAGCTTATACAAGAACTTCAAGGCATCGTTGCCACCAATCTAATTTTGCAAAGTTTGGCTTATCAAGCCTTTTCTTATGGTAAAGGTGACACTTCTGGCAGTGTATAAAGGTAATTTACTAATACAGAAAATAATTATTTTTCCCTTCAGTGTATCTCAAAGGAGTTGCCGCTATCAAGCTAACTTTAAAAAGACAAGAAAATATAGATCTCACTGCGCAGGAAAACATGTGTTTATTCTTCACAAGAACTACGGTGTAGGGATACCAGCGAGTGCATGAGCTGAAGTGCAATTGAAAAGATATAGGTTCCCGAATGCTTGCTTTTTTTTCATTGAGCTGTTTATATACTTGTTGTTTGTACAGTTTTTCTTTCTTTTATATGCCAGAAATCAGCAACGTTGAAAAGCCACAGGCCGAGTGTTCTTTACCGCCTTCAACAGGTCAGCAGAACAATGCGCAAGAACCGGGAACAAGCGAGGCATTCAGTATGGCTGGTGCTGGCCCTAGCCATATGACTACATAGGCCTCTTTTCAAGCCCTAGAGGTCCGCTCTGCACACCGTGCAAATATAACCTAGTCTTCACATTAAAAAGGTTCCTTACCAAGCTTCCGCATTGCAAACTATCAGGCCAGAAGTGCAGATCACAGCGATGATTGTCTGTAAAGTTTTAAACAGGCATGTACTAGGTGCGCAAGAAAAGTGATTGTTTTATTGAATACCAGCATAAGCTAGCAATGCATTTGAGCGCTCAATACTTCAAAAAATATTAGAGTAGAATACTGATTACTGGAAAAACTTATTTCACGCATGTGCGCATTGCATACTCGTTTCGCCCTCGTCAGCTCGTGCTGTTATTTGTTCAATATTATTCGTTCACTTGACTTAAAGTTTACTTCAGATTTTCTTTTTCTTGCAGCCGATTGAAAAGGTGCATCTTTTTCTCGGCAAGTGGGTGGGCTCGTGAAGGAATTGGGAGGAGGTGTGGCTATACAGTCCGATGTTGTTAAAGCGATTGTGTTGACTTCAAGCGCTTCCAAACTAACATGCCATCTACCTCACCAATATCATATTGACAGTAGTCAGTTACTCTGTAAAGATGCGGATATATAGTTAAAAATACCTAATTTTTTAAAACTAGATATCTCAGCATGGTCAGAGAAAAGCTTCATTTGTTTTAGCACCCTTATTTTGCCTTATTTGTGCTCTAAGAGATGCTAATATAGAACAGCAAGGCCTGTATAACGAAGAACATTTTGGGTACTCATTACTCATTTTGGCTGCATGTCACTCCATTCGAATGCGTCAGAATACTTGTACACCTCGAGAAGAAGAGGGCAGGGCAAAGGCATTGCTTGCTCAAACTGGACGAGGCAATATGAAAGAGCCTATGCGGTGGGGGGCAGGAGGGAGGGGGAGCAGCTTGCATTTTGGCGTTGACGTTTTGCAGCATTGAAGAAAATGTCTTTAATTTCAGTACTACTAAACGCCATAAGAAATGTTTGCTTTAGTTTATTCACTAAATGACAGTATATAAAGCCACCAAACCGGAAATTTTTCTTTCTGACCCAACAAGACCTCTGTAGCCTGTATTCTTCTGTCTCTTGCATCAACAAGGTGACTTCTTCATTCCTGATATGGAAATACCACCAGATTTTCCTTCTGCTCTATGTTATCACTAGTTCCCATCACACATGTAATTTTCGTGCTCTTTCGCAACCTCTGCTTTGCAGCTCGCCAGCTACCACTTTCAGCATCGCCAGTGGCAAGTGCTGAACTGAGGGTACTTATCACTTGTCATACAACTGTGTTGCAGATATTTCTTGGCTAAAAGTGGGCGCCTATGAATGCAGAATTCGACATGAGAATAAGTATACAAATAATGCGAATCTCAGCAAGTCTTGCCCATCAGATATATAATTGACAGGAAAGTTGCCACTTTTTCATGCAAGTACCCTGTCCTCAGATGTCCAGACAAATTTTCAGTACTTTTCTTTTTCTGAATCCCACTCGTAAGCAGCCCCTTCTTTTTTTGGTGTTAAGTGCATGCTCATTCACAAAGAGCGGCTTTCTTTTTTGCCGATCAAGCACTGAGTTGTCCAACATACTTTTGTATATTGTGATAACAACACTGAACTTGGTTATTATGAAGCTCACAATTATGTTTTGATTTTACCATGAAATTGTGCCCCTCCTTTATTCTCCACAATGCAGTAAATAGTTTTGTTATTTTATGGTCACTGCAATATATACCCTTGTATTTTTTGCTGCAGTTGATGCAGCTGAAAAGACCACTGCAGCTGCCACTGCAGTTTCTCATGACGGGACCCCTGCAGATAGCCTGGGCACTTCAGAATTAGAGCCCCCACCTCAAGGTCCCTACCCGCATTCTTTCTATTTCACTTTCGTATGCTCGTACCACATTGCCTGGAAAGCCTCATTCACATCACTGTTATTTATTTCGTCACAGCATGGTCAAAGAAGAAAGACATGCCAGATATGCTACATATTAGCATTTGAATAGGTGGGGGTGGCAACGGTGCCAGTACCTGCAATAATTTTCTACAGTGCTAGCCAGCTAATCCGACATTCACTAGAATTCGAATAGTGTGTTCTAGCATTTGTCAATATGACTCGAAAAGGCTTTTTTAAGTTTACATATACCTGCATTCGAGAATATTCCTTCATTGTGTTAGGCATATTATACACAATCTCATGAATGTGGCCCATTGGAATTCAAGGCAACTGGCAAATGGCAACACAATCTGCTTGCGCTTGTCAGTACAGTGGCAAGCCAGAGTTTCATTGTCGATCTTACATACATAGGCAGTACATGAAGAGCTTGCAGAGAATGTACTTAGTTACATAATCTGACTTAAGCTGCACCACGCCATGCGGTATGGTGTTCAAAATATTCTCGCTTCATTTTAAGACAGTTGCAGGCAGACCGAAAGGACCCAGACAAAGGGCAGAGAAACAGGCAGTACAAGCCCTGTGCTATCAAATGAAATTTATTGAAGCAACAAGGACCCGGAAATCCATTAGATTGTGAACTTTTCATGTATTAAGAAAGGGACTCTAGTTATGAAATTGCTTTTGCTCGGCCTCACATGGTTTATGCTTTAGAGCCTTTTTAGTGCAGTGCATGCTCAAAGGTACCTTGCTTTGCTAAGTGAATGTCGTACCTAATGATGATCTCTAGCTCTCTGTAGGTGATGATTGCTTGCTATATTTGAACACATAAAGTGAGGTATGCTTCACCTTATATGCGCGGAGCGAACTTTGTCTTTGCTAGTTGTCAAAAACCTTAAACTTTATGACAGTAGTGACTTTACCACAATTTTCTGAAGTGGTGATGCCAACCTTTGCCTTCATTCAAGTTTAGTCACAAACTCTTGTCATTGGTTTGGTTGTGCGAATACTTGGTGCAGTATTTTTAATAGCAAGGAACGTATTTATTTACAATGTAGCCAAGTACAGAAAGCATTGCTGCAAAGTGCACATTACTTGTGTAACTGCAAATTGCACAGAAAGTATGAAAGTGTTATGTTACCAGAAGTGGGCCTGGCTAGAATTGCACTAATTTAAGACGCTGCTATTAAACCAATTCTGCCCAGCCCTCCAGTCGTATAAGTAGATAAATTGTCACATATTAACGAAGCTTTTACTTTATCTTGTGTTGTATGGGTTTTTGGAAAGAGGTGTTAATTGCACCTGTCATCTGTATATCAATCCGTATACCTACCATTCTCGTGGGTATTGAGATCTGTGATCCTATGCTGTATATTAAGGTTACTAGTTTCATAGTGATGCAAAAGGTTTTCCTCAGCAACTTTTGCAATCTGCATTCATTTGTGCGACGAAGAAGATTGGCGTGCTGAAAAGCCCCGGTAAAACTCTTGCTTGGGCTAGCTGGTTCATGCTTGAAGCAGTAAAGGCAAGGCGCAGAAGACCATGACTCAAGAAGAACACAGACTACTTCAAGCATGAACCAACTAGCCCAAGCAAGAGTTTTACCTGAGCATATTTCTTCTACATTGGGCAATTTCTTTCAACAAGAAGGCGCCGGTCCTGTCGTTTGTGTTCTTCTTGAGTCCTGGTCTTCTGCGCCTTGCCTTTACTACTTCAAGAATTAAAAGCCCCGTTGCCATCGCGTGGCTCGTACCCAGTTCGTTCGCTGGCTGCGCCCTACCTGCTAGTGCTGAGTTTGTCGCTGCTGTTCTACGAGCCGAATAAACTCCTTACAATTGGTGGAGGTGCTGGGTACAACCGGAATTCTGGAACTTCGTAATCGGACACTGCAACCCGTCTTCATAATGCCGGAAGAACGACCACCACAACCACAACCCGCTGCCCCGGTGACCACCATGATCTGCCCCGGCCCATTGCGTCAACGCGACCTACCCCTCTTCAGTGGTACCGAAGACCATGGCGTAGAAGACTGGCTCGCTGACTACGACCGGGTGAGCATCCACAACCGCCGGGACGACACCAAAAAACTGAAATACGTTTCGTTTTATTTGAGCGGTGTCGCCAGCGTGTGGCACCGCAAACACGAACGCGATCTGACGACGTGGACGGCCTTCAAGACTAACGTGAAAGAGGTATTTGGGCGCCCCGCGGTTAGTAAGCTTCGCGCCGAGTAACGTTTGCGTAGCCGTGCGCAACAGTGCGGGGAGACTTTTACGAGCTATATAGAAGATGTTGTCGACCTCTGCAACCGCGTTGACGTCACAATGGCTGATGCCGAGAAGATCCGTCATATCTTAAAAGGCATTGAAGGCGACGCCTTCCAGATACTGTTGGCGAAAAATCCGTCGATAGTCTCTGAACTCGTCAGTCTCTGCCAAAGCTTTGACGAACAGCGCAAACAACGCATAGCAACCCCCCAATCTACACCTCAGGCCACTTCAATATCGAGCTTGGCTGCAGTCCCGGATAGCACTTCGCTGCTGCTACAGATCAAGGAGTTCGTTCGTAAAGAGGTGGCTCATCAGCTTTCCTTGATTGCCCTTACACACGGCCAGCCGAGTACTCCGTTGGTGCCTGCTCTTCAATCTGTCATCAATGAGCAGGTAGCCGACCACATTTCGCCTTCTTTCCAGCAGGCTCCGACGCCCGCTCCCCTGACGTACGCCGAAGTCGCGATGAGGCCTGCGCCACAGACCTACGGCCCCCTTCGCCCACCTTTGCGCCCACCCCTATCCCCTACAGTCCGTCCACTGGTGCTCTATGCACGACCTCAAGACCATTGGCGCATGGAAGACAACCGTCCGATTTGTTTTTATTGTGGCCGTGCTAGACACGTGGCACGTCACTGTCGCCTGCTTACACCGAACGTGCCCAACAATGTGCGTCGATATGCGCCACGTTTCCAGCAGCGCCGCAACTATTCGGACACCTTTGAATCTCCTCCTACCGTCGACACCGCATTCTCCGCCGCTCGCCCTTCACCATCTCCTCGTCGCCGATCTCTTTCGCCCATGCACCAGCGGCGCAGCCCTTTGCCCCAGGAAAACTAAAAATCGCAGTTCAGGAGGCGAGAACTGCGGTGTCAGCGAAATGTTTAAGACCTCATCCTTCCCCGAAGATCGTTATTGAAGTTGAAATAGAAGGAACATTGGCGCTAGCACTTGTCGACACCGGCGCTGCACTTTCAGCGATAGATGCCCGTATTTGCCGCAAGATAGGAAAAGTGACGACGCCGCTTTCTGGACTGTCTCTTTGAACTGCCAACGCGCAGCACGTCGAGCCATTCGGCGCCTGCACTGCTCGTGTCATAATTCAGGAAGTCCTCTATATCATAGAATTGATCATGTTTCCATCATGTTGACACGACAACATATTGGGTTTGGACTTTCTACCCACACATTCCCCGATCACTGACTGCGCCTTCGCCAAAATCAAGCCCTTCCAGTTTTCGACCGATATTATCACGGACCATAAGGACCATTTTCGCAAAATCGCTGTTTCAGAAGACACCGTTATACCTGCCTGGTCTTCCACTCTTGTCAGTATCTCTTGTGGCTCTGTAGATCACGGCACAGTACTCTCCGCTCCATCTGAACTCTTAGTTCGCCGCCGTGTACTACCACTGCCGTTCGCCATCCTCGAGTTGAAAGCTGGCGCCTCTCTCATGTGCGTCTCAAACCCAACAGCTGAACCAATTACTTTACGCCGCCGTGAAAGCCTTGGCAGAGCAGAGCCACTGACCTCATCTTCAATATTTGATACGCTGGACGACTCCACTTATCTTGCTGCTCTCGAGGCATCGTCTCCCCAGTCACTGCCGCATTATTTTGCGCCAGCTATTGCCAGTGACCTTACGACGACGCAGCGCGACGAACTTCTTCACTTTCTTCAAGGCTTCTCTTCCTCTTTTGACTGCCAAGCAACATCACTCGGCCGTACAAGGACTGTGTCGCACACTATCGACACTGGGAGCCATGCACCAATTCGACAGCGTCTCTACCGAGTATCGGAGACTGAAAGACGCGTTATCAATGACCAGGTGAACGATATGCTCAATTGCGGTGTCATCCAGCCTTCTAGTAGTCCCTGGGCATCACCAGTCGTCCTAGTTAAAAAGAAAGACGGCACCATACGATTTTTCGTCGGTTATTGAAGGCTTAACAAGATTACCCGAAAGGATGTATACCCGTTGCCACCTATTGACGACGCACTTGACTGTTTGCAAGGAGTGGAGTTTATTTCCTCCTTAGATCTCCGCTCTGGCTACTGGAAGGTGCCCATGGCTGACGCTGACTGTTCTAAAACCGCATTTGTAACACCAGACGGCTTGTATGAATTCACTGTAACGCCGTCGTTCGGTCTGTGCAATGCGCCCGCCACCTTTGAACGCATGATGGACGGCATCCTACGCGGCCTGAAGTGGTATACTTGTCTCTGCTACCTCGACGACGTTGTCGTCTTTTCCCCTGATTCTCCGCCCCATCTTCGGCGTTTACATCAACTTTTGACCTGTCTCCGGAATGCTGGTCTCCAGCTTAACTTAAGTAAGTGTGGATTTACAGCTCGAAAACGGACTATATTAGGCCACGTTGTCTCCAAAGAAGGCATTCTTCCCAATCCAGCTAAACTTCGCGCCGTATCCGAATTTCCGAAGCCCACTAACTTGAAAGCACTACGCAGCTTCATTGGCCTATGCTGCTATTTTTGACGTTTCGTTCGCAATTTCGCTACTCTGATTGCACCACTAAACCAACTTCTCCAATGCGACAATGAACTTTCTGCTTGGTTGGAAGCCTCTGATGATGCATTCACGACTCTTCGTCACCTACTCACGTCTCCACCAATCGTGCGCCATTTTGATCCAAGCGCACCTACAGAACTTCACACTGACGCCAGTGGTGTCGGCCTTGGTGCCATGCTCGCACAACGCAAGCACAATAATGCCGAATACGTAGTCGCTTATGCCAGTCGTACCCTCACGAAACTGGAGGCCAATTACTCAGTAAATGAAAAAGAGTGTCTGGCTATCGTATGGGCTCTTCAAAAGTTTCGTCCATATCTCTACAGTCGACGCTTTGACGTGGTGACGGATCATCACGCTCTTTGATGGTTGTCTAACCTAAAAGACCCATCGGGCCGCCTCGCTCGGTGGGCCCTCCGAATCCAGAAGTATGATATCCGTGTCGTCTATCGCTCTGGACGCAAACACTCTGGCGCCGATGCCCTCTCGCGCTCACCAGTTACTTCAGACAGCAGAAGTTCTACCTACGGACATGACATCTCATCACTTGACATCCTGGATATGGCATCGGAGCAAAAATAAGACCCGTGGATCGTCATGATATTCGACTTTTTGTCAAATTTTCCGGCAACTTCGGCACCTCGAGCGTTACGCCGACAGGCGCCGCATTCACAATCCGCGACGGACTTTTATACCGTCGTAACTACCACAATGACGGCCGCAAATGGCTTTTAGTAGTGCCTCGCCACCTACGACAAGAGTTATGCTCCGGTTTTCATTCTGACCCGCAATGTGGTCACGGCGGATTATCAAAAACTTACAGACGGCTTCGCCTGCGTTATTATTGGCGTGGGATGTACACCTTCGTCCACAAATACGTGCACTCCTGCATTGCCTGCCAGCGACGCAAATGTGCCCCGCATCGCTCCACCGCACCTCTCCAACCACTTCCCTGCCCAGCTCAGCCATTTGACCATGTCGGCGTTAATATATACGGGCCTCTTCCATCTACTGGCGCTGGCAACCGATGGATTGTTGTCGCCGTAGATCATTTGACACGGTATGCTGAAACCGCCGCCTTGCCTGCTGCATCAGCAAACGACGTCGCCTCGTTCATTCTAAACAACTTTGTTCTCCGCCATGGAGCACCTCGTGAACTGTTGAGCGATCGGGGCCGCGTGTTCCTCTCGGAGGTCCTGCAGTCACTCCTATCTGAATGCCAAATAATTCACCGCACTACAACTGCTTATCATCCACAGACGAATGGCTTAACAGAACGATTCAACAGAACTCTTGGTGACATGCTATCAATATATGTTGCATCTGACCACTGCAAGTGGGATCTTGTACTTCCGTTCGTCACTTAGGCATATAACACTGCCTCTCAAGCCACTACCGGATTCTCACCATTCTTTCTGCTTTACGGCCGCCATCCCTCCAGCACCATTGATACGGTTCCCCCGTACCGGCGGGACCCTGCTGAATGTTCACCTGTTTCTGCGTTTGCTCAGCACGCTGAGAAATGCTGACAGCTGGCCCGTTCTTTGACGTCTGCTCAGCAGTGCCGCCAAAAAGAGCGTCATGACCTCAATCCTCCCCCTCACCCCTTCCGCGTCGACTCACTCGTGTGGCTTTGAGTCCCGCCTGCTGCTGCTCCTGGCCTTTCGTCGAAGCTCCTCCCGACTTACCACGGACCCTACCGCGTGGTTGCGAAAACATCCCCAGTGAACTACATGGTCGAACCAATATCGCCATCTCCCGATCGGCGTCGTCGGGAGCGAAAGACTGTGCACATTGACCCGCTGAAGCAGTATTCGATCCGTCCACCTCTTCCTAGGTCGCCAGGATGGCTACTCTTAAATTCCGGGGGTGATTGTGACGAAGAAGATCGGCGGGCTGAAAAGCCCCGTTGCCATCACGTGGCTCGTACCCAGTTCGTTCGCTGGCTCCGCCCTACCTGCTGGTGCTGAGTTTGTCGCTGCTGCTCTAACTCTACGAGCCGAATAAACCCTCCATACATTTGACTCGTCTCAAGCTTGTTTGTAACTTTTGGAGAGTTGTATCGATATGCTTATTTAATTTTTATGGCTTGTTGGGGCGGGTACTTGTGAATAGCTAATGCAATACATTCTTCTTGACAGCCCCTGTTGAGGAGTGCCGGCTCCCTGTTGTTGGCACTGACAACAGGTTCCTGGTACAGCCATCTAAAGGGGAACTAATAATTCTTTTTTTGTCAATTAAGCTTGATTTAAGAAAGTGGTTCTCATCGCATGTAATTTCTGAGAATGAACAAAATGGATTGCAATACTCAATCATATAATGAACATACCGTATACATATGCACCCCCCATATGATGGAAATATCTTTTTATTACGTTCAATTAATAATGCACTCTACCTCCTTACAGAGAGCTGTCGTTTGCTTTGCCCTACAAGACCAATTTAACCAATTTTATCGACTGTGATGAGATGCAGCGAGAATGCAACGTATCTAAAAACTGTGAGACCTCTAGCGCGGTGCAGCATATTGCAATGCTTGATTCAACAGAATGACAGAGGTGCGTGTGCATTTCGTAGTAAGTGAAGTTGCAGCCTGTGCTGCACCCATTGTCTTGGAGGTAATGAACCTACTCCTGTGTGACTGTTTATGATGATGCTACTACGTGGCAACTGTGACTACAGTCTCACTTTTTTGGGGAGACTATAACCACACCGCAGCTTTTGATCTGCTTTCACTGTGCCTCCATCTCTTTTGCTAACAGCATGACAGAAGAAGCACAATAGAAGCCTCTCTGGCTGGCATCGCATAGAGTGAGGGACATGCTCATTTGTTGCTGCTAACTCTTCCACTCTGTGTACTCTAGATTGCAATTTGTATTGCTAATTGCTGTGGAAGAGGATGCTTGTGACATATTCGGCAAGAATATTGGCAAAGAATTTTTTGCCTTGAATGAATTCACTCTCAAGTTCTTCATGAATATTACTAGAAAATGTACGCTCATTGTGTTAGCAAATACAGCATCTGGGCTTTTATCGACGCCAGCGAGCTACGTATGAGCACCGAACATCGTAGTTATGTTCGTTTTCTTGGATGTTTGTTGGCGGAAGTTATAGCTACCCTGTTTATTTTCTGCTGTTTTCAGTTGAGCGTGATCATTCTGAACATGGTTTTAAATTTACTTTTGCACTCGACTATAACACATAACACTATTGCAAATTTACTATGGAAAAATTTATGATTAGGAATAAGTAAAAGACTAGAGTGCAAGTTCGAAGGAAGTGCATCTTATTGTCACGTGATAGTGACGTTAAGGAATACAGTAGCAATACTGTTAAAGACAAAACTAGCTTTCATTGGGCGAACCTGTGCCCACAAACAGGCTACACTTAAAGCACAACGAGAGCGACGAGTGCAGTCAGCGATCGTCGAAAATCTGATCAGCGGGTCAAGCGCGTCGGCTTTTATGGATCAATCGTCGAATGTTCCACACTAATAGCTGGGACCCGCATGCCTTCCACAAAGTTCTACGCCATTCGCGTCACGCATACATGCAATCAGATTACACAAGGTTCGGCGACCTCAGCGGATAGAAACATCGATAACATTCTAGAAACTTCCGATACATGTAGACGCGTCCTTCGCTGAGCAATAACATCTCGTGGATGGTAAAAGCGCGCGCCCGTAAAAGATAAACGAGTTCACGTGTCAATATGTGCCCAGAGTGAGCTGTACTGCTTAATGTCCATATGTGCGTAATCTGTTTCCAACCCTGCAAGTATTATTGCAGTAATTTTTGTTTTTGCAGCTCTTGGGAAAGACGCCCAAAAAACTCATCTCACCGTTGGCACCATACATGAAGCTGCAGAAGTAGGCGAACTTTTTGCATGAAAAAGTGTGCACATTCGAAAATTTGTATGCCACCTAAATTGGAATTTCAATGTGCTGTAGGCTGAAATTAAGACACTCATACCACTGACTAGTAAGCAGCTTTCTTGCCTCTTTGCAGAAGGACAAGCAGTACTGAGACAGTAGCATTGCTTAGCATTTCACAAAATCTTGTAATTGGCTTGATTGCTTGGTTTTGAAGTCATTTGTTTTTCATCGCTACTTAACACTAGCAGGTTTGAAGCTGCCAGCCTTTCAGCGGAGGGAGAGCACAAAAATACCTCTGTGCTTGCGTTGTAGCTGCTTACCTCAAGGGCCCAAGGTTCTCACAATTAATCCGTAGCCGTCCACTATGGCATGCCTGATATCCCATGTGCAGGTTTGGGACAATAAACCTCATCAATTAATCAAGTGCGTGCAGTCATGACCTCATCGTCCTCACGGCTTTTAAATTTATGCCCTATGTAGGGACCATTTCGACCCCAGTAATTTACATCTTCAGCTAGACGCCAGTCAAAGGATTCACTGGTGAAAATGCATTCACCTAGGCAAAATGTTCGTGATTTAAATCCCGAAATCACTCCTTAGCAGACAAACGTAGGTTTAATTACTGGAAGTCAACAGAGATGTGGTCATTGAGGCGTCTTTGTTGCCGTACTGCCATACTTCATTAAGCGCCACTCCTAAGTAAGACGTTTGCTTGCTCCCAAAGTGCCTGTGCGACCAAAACATGTCTGGTTGCGAACTTCTTCTGTCAAGCCACCCTGTTCTGAATATCTTCCCCTGGGGTGCTATGCAGGATGCGCCGTGTTTCTCGTTCATCCGAGCTTTATCCAAGTTTGCTCGACGGCAGTCAGTGAACGGAGATAGCGTGAAGCGCGCAAAAGCTGCAGGCAAAAAAGAATGTAGGCAAAAATCCGCGTACAACAGCATGAGCGCACCCTGCGCGGCACGCTGCTTCCACGTTTCAAGCGCAGACGGCTGCACAACGAAACGCGCCAGCGCCACGTATTGTTATCAACGGATTATCGCAACTTAGCAATACCGTAACTGTCCCGCTGTCTATCTGCACACTTGCCTTCAGGCGCTTGCGACATCTTTTTCGGGCGCGTCAAGGGCGTGCCTCCTCTTTCGGGCACTATCTTTCTATCCTCTGTAGAATGCGAACAGGGTGCAAGCGGCGCATTCTTACACCTACACTTTCGCTCAATCGAATACGTTAAAATACAACAAATAAAATAACAAACATTTTAATTTCTTTGAGTATCTGTTTTTCGTTTGAATGCTAGAAATTTCTGATGACAAACGGAGATCGAGCAATTATTAAATTTTGCACTTCATGCCGCGAGTACCGACAGTGAGGCGAAAGCTTAGAAGCGGATACATTGAAGAGCGTCGCACGCTCGAGGCACTTCATACGGTGAGCAGTCACCTAGGGGCGCTGCAGTGCTCTTCTCAATAAAGTCAGGCATGACCACACGGAGGAAGGAAACTCAGGAGAGGCCCTGACGTCACTCTTTGTGAAGCTAAAGTGAAGCCGGAAGTTGCCGTTTCTCATGGCGTTTCTCCGCCTATCGGGCCAGCTCTCCTCTCTTGTTTACATTTCTCGCGAAACCACACCGCGCTGCGCGCAACCGTGCTGCTCGGACCCGCGCGCTCCGCAGCAATACTAAACAATCGTTAGCCCGTTAGCTTGATTCCGACAAAGAGGGCAAAATTTCCCGCGGATATTCCTTCGTCCTTTGCCATTGCCATGGCGCGAGACATTGCGTACAGCGTTGCATGCGCGTTAATTTCACGAACTTTAGTTCCTCCTGTCCCACCTGGCCACAGCAACATCCGGAAGAGCACGGTCCAGATGACGCAGCGCAATAAAACACGCAAACCAACGGAAACCTGCCCGCACGGCGCCTTTGCCACGGTGCGAAACCTACGGAGCAACCCGTGTGAGCGCACAGAACCAAAACAGTGCCGCCATTGTGGCCCGAAAGGCGTGGCCGCTACAACAAAGTAATAAAAAATCAGAAAAAAAGAGGAGAACCTACTACGTCACTTCCTCCTCACTTTTCTCCTAGCGTGCGGAGGGGGTAGGGCCTTTCCTTAGTTTTCTTTCTCCATGCATGACCATGACCATTCTTTCTTGGCCGGCGCTGGGTGCACGCGCGTGGCAGGAGACGACCCCAAGTGGAGTCCGCTGCTGCCATGCATGATGACGTCACAAAAAGAAAGCTTAATAAAAAATACATGAAATGCTAACGTTATCGTTTTGTTGTTAAATGCACTACGCCTAAATAAATAAAGCATTTATTTTATGTTGCGTTTTAAAATCGAAAATGATGTCGGCGCCTACACACGCGTGCGCGCAGTGGGAGGACCGTTGTGATTCCTTGTGGCTGTGTGGTCTGTACTGTAATACTGGATCACTGTGTAATATCGGCGAGTACGAATATCGTTGCCCTTACGAAGCTACAGAAGCTTCGAACGAACTGTGCTGCATCCACGAAACAGCACGACATGTCACCTCATTTGGACTGTCTGTTTCGAAGAGTCGTGGTAACACAGCGCCGACTGCATATGGTGCCGACACGGATGATGCATATTGCAGGGTGTGTCATATGTAGCGATTCTTTAAGTTGTGTGTTGGCCTTCTGGCAAAGCCGGATGCCTGTTTGGCCTTGGACACCATGTCGACACACCACTCTCGAGCTCGAAAACGCAGAAGTGGTGCGCGTCGGCATTGACGTCGATGTAGGGTGCATACACATTTCCAAATCGCTTTGCAAAGTAAGGGCGCCTTTTGTCGATGAGCAAAGTGCATGCAAACATTTCACGTCGCCTTACGCACGCACGTCGCCTTACGTCGCCTTACGCAAGCCTAGTAAAGAAAGCCTGGACGTGAAACGTGAATCCAACAGAAAGGCCTGTTCCCGCCTGAAGGCAATGTCAGCAAGTGTCCGTGACGAGTGTCAAGTGACTCACACGAGGCTGGGCGTTGAACAGTGTGTGGAGTGCCGCTGCTTCAGACTGGCCAGGGCCCAACCCGCTTTCATGAACCATTTGAAATGCCCAGTGTATTAGTTGCTATAGATTGTGGTGCAGTGAGACAGCCATTCCGTAGCAGCCATGAAAATTACCTGTGGAAGTAATAGTAATGCGATAGGCTTTCGTGGTGATTGTCATTATGTATCACATGCATCGGAGGGCGATCATTTACACCCTGTGCACGTGTTGAGATAAATGCTTTACCTTCTGAAGATATGGTACAGCACCTGGATCTTGAGTGGATCTTTCACTGTACAGGCTATACCAAAACGTATCTACCTTTGTGTGCTTCATTTTTGCCAACTGCCTTTGCTCTACAAAGAAGGCCAAGTTTCTCTCACTGACTTGTCCAGGCCGATGGACAGGCTTGTCCATCTTAGCTGGACTTGCATCAATAAACAGGGGTCAAACACATGTAGTATAGCTTTAGTGGTACAATATTCAATTGGGGGCCATTGCACATGCACCCCTAGGAAATCATTTGCTATGGCAAATACTAACGTAGTGGCATTTTCTTTAAATTTGTATGCCTTAATAATATTGTTAAAATATAGAAATATGTCTGAAAATTTAATAAATTTGGAGATCCTGACGTAATTCCTAATGCATGTTGGTACTTTATATTATTCCCAACGGACTCCTCAGTATCGCTGTTATTTCTCAGCATTCTCGCACTACAGGTATTGTTCTTTCATCTTTGAAGCAAACGAAAGTCTTCCCGCTTTTCAATCTGGTGACTGAGGCATTTGTAGCTATATATAGATTGATCTTCTTAGCGCCTTATTCATGTAAAATGTTAGAATACATAGTTTATGAGCATACTGTTGAATTCATTAAATCGCACAATACCCATGTAAGTTCTAACATGGCTTTTTGCATGGATTTAGTACCATGTCGCAGTTAACTCACGACGTCACTCATGCTTGTGTTTTCTAGCAATGTCAATCATGATTAATAGTTTGCACTTCATTTGCTTGCTTTTTTTCACATTGCATGGTGTGTGCATATTGCTCTTGTATGTATACCTGAATAAAAAATTCAGCTGGAAGTCAGTGCTCCTGTTGCGTTTTCACTGTCCTTCATACTTTGTGCACTGTTTCTACTCTTTCAAAAACGCACTAACTCGTCCAGCTCTCAGTATGGAAGCTTAAAGTCAGCTGTTAAAATGAGAATCCAGTAAACATGAAAACTGTCTGTAGGATAATAGCAATGATTTTACTGTTTCCAAGATGCAGTTTGTACATGTTGGTACAACAAGATTTCAAAGAGATATACAGAGTGTTACAGTGCCCAAGGTTGAATGGTCCCGTCCCTGCCATGAGTACTGCAATATAATCATAAGTGTGCATAGGTCTTGTACTGCAAGCCAGAGACTTGCTCCAGGGCTTTCTTATTCAATTAGGTGTCGGTTGCTTGCATTCATAACGTGGTTGGTAAATTGCTTACCCATTTCCCATCTAAGTTCCCTGCATTTAATTCTGCTATACTCACCGACTTATTTTCAGCACCTTTCTTTCAATGACATTAAGGGTT